>NC_045129.1:8998773-9310380 GCF_007655135.1 Punica granatum | reverse complement strand
GGAAGATAATGACGATTTGGAGCTTGGATTAGAATACGACTCTGACGAAGATGAAGAGATTGAACCGGACTTGCCCTCAGCGGAGGAGATACTCCAAATGTGGAAAGAGAGCAGGCAGAAGGACGATTCAACGCCAAATTAGTACCATCTTACTCGGAATCCACAATATCGTATATATTGTTCCTGAAAAAGTTCCTCTGCTACCGGAGCTGAACTTTCCATAAGAGTTGTTGTCCATAGACTCTACAGATGTACCAAGTTTTTTGTCGACAAATTTAAGATGACTAAACTGCACAAAATTGCAGAGGTGCCAAATATATATACTAATGTACGAAGAAAGATGTTCTCAGCTAATGCCTTGCTGTTAATCTGCAAATCATGTCTTGAGAATATTCTTCGAACTGTATGATAAATACCAATGGTGGAGGTGAAATCTTTACGGGCTCGAATCGGTATTGAGTTTGAGTCTCTCTCGGTCATGACCGGTCTCTGCGATGTTGCTTTGCTCTAGTTTGAGTAGTCGTGAATTTTACTTATCGAGACCTCTGTGGTGCTCCTATTGGTCATTGTCGACGACAGTATCGACTATCTCGAAAACCGAGGTTCCATGTAAAATAAATTACATGTTTTAGTATAGTTTTTCTTAGTTGATCATATGCTTACACAATTATCTTCTTCTTTTTATGTTTTATTTTGTTTGATTTTATTTATTTATTTATTTATTTTTTTAATTTCATTAATCGGCCTTTTCTTCCACGTCCAGTAAAACCCTAAACCCGACCAGAATGAACTGAACTGAAAATTCCTTCTCCATAGCTCAGCTTCTGATCGGAATCATTCGACGGTCTCCGAAAATGCGATCCCTGTCGATGAGATTCCCCTCCAGGTCCCTCCTCAAGCTGCTCGCCGCTTCGACGGAATCTCCGTTCTCCCGCCATCTCTGCTCGCAGTCCTTACAGTCCGAATCCCGGACTCAGAAGCTGGAGCGGATCGCGGACGAGCTCCTCTCCCTGACCAAACTCGAGCGGTACGACTACTCCATCCTCTTCCGCCTCAAGATGGGCCTCAACCAGTACGGACCCGCCGTATCCGGACTCGGCTCGCCCGGGGCGGCTGCAGCACAGGGAGCGGATGGGAAGCCAGCCGCGGCAGCAGCAGAAAAGACGGCGTTCGACATTAAGTTGGAGAAGTTCGATGCTGCGGCGAAGATCAAGGTGATCAAGGAAGTCAGGACCTTTACGGATTTGGGGCTGAAGGAGGCCAAGGAGTTGGTGGAGAAAGCGCCGGTGGTGTTGAAGAAAGGCGTCACTAAGGAGGAGGCCGCTCCGATCCTGGAGAAGCTCAAGGAGGTCGGTGCTACTGTTACTTTAGAATGAATGAATTTCATGTTTCTTTTGATCTTTTAAGCCTAATCTTGCAGTGTAGTATAATATTTGGAGAGTTGAGAAATTGAATGAAATTCGGGAATTCTTTCTATGGTCTCGCGAAAAATTCCTAGCCGGAAATGGAATTGAATTCAAGGGTGGCATTGTGCGTCCATGGAGTTGTGGTTGAATTATCAATTTATGTTTCCGTTTTAAATTCTTACTGGGAAATAATAGTAATTCTAGTGCTGTCCGGAATAGCGGATCAGGAAATGGGATGTGAATGAATGTATTGGCTCCATTTTTGTGTAGATTTTGCAACATCATAGTATGCGGGTTGAAAGTCTCTTCCATCGTTACTTATCTAATGGATAAGGACATGAACATGTCGATATTGGTAAGAACACCAGACGAGTTTTGATCATTTGTTGTAGTGAGACCGCAACGAAGGGAGAATGGAATAGATTTTTTCGGGTCACAGTGGTTTGTATTCTTCATTTGGAAATGACGAGTTGATTGAGATAGAAGAGCAGCAAATAGCAGCAATGGCAATGTGAAATTATGACTTCCATGTCTCTGTTTCGGCACATATTCAGCAATGGCATATAAAATCTTTGGTCATTTCTTAATGCGAGAATCGGGATTGAATAAAACACGTAGTTGTAATTCATTCTGTAGTTTTGTGAAATGCTAGTAGGGAAGTAAGTACTGGTAAAGGTTTATACTTTATGCCAGTCAATAACTGGACAGGACAATGCTTGGCATTTAAGTTCTGTTATCAAAGGTCCTAGTGGATCATTTACTAAAAAGTTTACCATGCAGTGATCAATGACCAATGATCGGGAATCGAATGAAGTAAGTACTGGTAAAGGTTTATACTTTATGCCAGTCAATAACTGGACAGGACAATGCTTGGCATTTAAGTTCTGTTATCAAAGGTCCTAGTGGATCATTTACTAAAAAGTTTACCATGCAGTGATCAATGACCAATGACCGGGAATCGAATGAAGTAAGTACTGGTAAAGGTTTATACTTTATGCCAGTCAATAACTGGACAGGACAATGCTTGGCATTTAAGTTCTGTTATCAAAGGTCCTAGTGGATCATTTACTAAAAAGTTTACCGTGCAGTGATCAATGACCGATGACCGGGAATCGAATGAAGTTAGAGTTCCACTTGTTTAGATTTTGCTTCTTTTGACATGGATTCTTACGTTTTGTTTCATGTCACATTTCTAAGCTGAAAAAGGTGGACAGGAAAGTTGATTATGGACCAAGAATAGATTATCTTTGAGCATGCTCCCTGAGCAGCTAGGAACCTGATTAGAATAGGAATAGTTAAAGAGTTCATCGTCCTCGGTTCATCAAGAATGATTTCTAATGGGAACACTTAGGTTTTATGGTTCCTTTACAGTTAATTTAACGAGTTTGTTCTCTTACCGGGTTGTATCTATCAGAAATGAGTTTATTCGTATAGGACGTTGCTGCCTATCAGAAATGTACTACAATATGGGCATGTAACTTCATGTGAAAATGTACTACGCTCGGCATGTATGGAGAATTCTCGTGCTATAATGCTCGTACTTGAACGAACTGAGCTTATTATATGAGCCCTTGCTCATGTTCATCAGCCCCGGCAAGAAGGGCTCACTGCTATGAAAGTTTCTTGAGCAATAAAGATGCCTCCAAGGACCTGTATTGCTCTGCTTCAAGACTCTCCCAAACTTGATCATTGTCTTTCGAGATGAGTGATATTCGGTTAACTTTTGAAGAAGATTGAGCTTCTTTTTCGAGCTTCTTCTAATATCTCATGGCTATAATGATGTATCGGTTCTGCTGGTGCAACCAGATGCCGTGGAATGGGATGAAGAGAACATCATAAGTCACGATGTCATCGCAAATGCTTTTAGGTGCATATCAACAGATATTTGGAAGTCTAATAAGCCCCTGAATTAGTTGGGGCATTCGGCTCTTCACTTTCATTCGTCATTGATAACAGATGCTAATATGGGGCCCATGAAAAGTTTTGAGCCTGGCTAAACTGTTGTGGGCCGGCTCTAACTTGATCCAAGGCACTGGTGAAAGAATTTGAGGGTGCATGTGGTTCGACGTAAAGTTGGATTTTACATGGAAAATCTCTAACTTTATATTGTATTTTAAAATGCTTGATTGGAAACTAACCATTATAATTACATTTTCGAGTTAAAACTTTACAATCATGGCCGATAAAAAGACTTTTACACATGAATCGCATGGAATTTTCGATTACGACTACATTACAATCCTGAAATTCACATCTTATATTTCTATTAAAATAAATTATATATCATCAGCATCATATTTCCAGTAATTTGATATATTAATCAAACAGAATAATGTTACATTTTAGTCTGCAATTTATAGAAAACTAGTCGACAAGCCCCCGCTATGCACATGCTAGTGTAGAAATTTGTCATTGTAAACAAAAAAAAAGATGATTGAATAATCTTTGATTTTCTTGATTTTTAACATCTTTGTTGATCAACTTTTGTTCATTGAGAGAGCAATACAGGAAGAAGAGTTTGAAGTGAAAGAAGATAATAGTCGGATACTTTTCACATACTGTTTTTTCAAATTTCCTTTAGAATTACTTATCAAAATTTTTTTTAATAATTTTGTATAATAATTTGGAAGATCATATCAAATATATCCCTTGGACCTTACGCCTTCTTTCATGACATAGATACTTTAATATATTATTTATTAATGAACTATGACATGTTATTACAATATTATGTCAAGTGTTCTTTGTCGATTGCTAAGCATATGAATAGTCAATGTAATGCTTCCTTCATCTTACGTGGTATGATTTGGTGTTTCACCTCAGCTTTTAATATTTATATAGATAATTTCATAGTAAAATTTTTCATGTAATCTTCATTTTCCATGTAATCTAATAATATGCGAACCAAAGCTTACTGACAAAAATGTGCAGGAAAAGATTACATCTTGATATCCACATTCCACACATATAAAACAAATTTGCCAATTCAGTTTCTATGTTTCCAAGGACACGAGGCCGATAAAACCCGAACTAGAATGTCTCTCACAGTTCGGCATCTCAATTTCACTATTCGCTACTGCTTTGTCGGTCTATTCTTTTCACATCAGATATCGTAGAAACTATAGACTGTTTCCCCATTGAGTGCAAAAATTGCATTGATCATCTCTCACTTCTTTTTTCCAGATTTACAAGTCCAAACATATTTACACTACAGCAGAGTCGCTGAAGAGCTTACTTTACTCTTGATTTCGAGTCTCGTCCATGATTTGATGACCGGTCATTCTGATGCCAGCGCTGTACAGGTGATTCTGCAAACGGGCATCAGTTTAACACGAATGTTTTACCATTTGGAAGAAACACAAAAGGTGGCAACATCCAATACAAGAAATGTAGAAGACAAACAATTTGATAAATCAGAAAATAAGAGACAGGCATAAGATAGATTTAGCAACAAACTTCTTATATAAAACCAGAATTGTCGATCACGTTCTTCATTAAGAGCAGACAATGAAAACAGGATCATGTGAGCGTTCCCATACAGAGGCAGAAATAAGAGACTGGCGCTTCAAGAAAGAAGATAACATGCAGGAAACATTTGCTTTGTACTTTCTCAGGTATAACAATCGGATTTAGGATCAGCATCCATGCATGCAGCTGCAATAAGGGATGAAATGGAGGAAAAGAGATCTTACCATTGATCAAGTGTTCTACATTTCAGCGCACTCATTGCTGCTTGGGCGAAAACTTGTGCTGCTTCTGCTTCGGCTTCTGCAGCCTCTGCCTCTCTGGCCGCTTCTTCAGCCTCTGCAATTGCAGCTTCTGCCTCAGCAACTGCTTTTGCAGCAGCTGCAGCTGCCTCTTGAGCTGTCATGGTCCTCATCCTTGATAGCTCTTCATCGATCTGTGATTTCGTAAAGATTTTGACCTCTCTCCTTTCTGCTCTTGGAGAAGACCTCTTGCTTCCTTCCAAGAGTGGCCTTGAAGCGCCTTTTCTTCCTTCTGAGTACTTTGAATTTGGTGGAATCCTGTATCGGTGCTTTACCTGTGAATAAAAAGATCAACTCCAATTATTGTTAGCATTTCATTTCAAATGAAAGTAATTGTGGATTAATTTCACTAGGGGAGTCACAAACTACAAAGGTAAATTTAGGTAAAACTATAAAAATGAATGAATAGATAAATAACGAAGTCCACAAACAAAGAACATATATATGTAGGAAGCATTTTCTTATGTTACTAGTGATTAGTCTTACATCCTCCTTTTTCATGCACCATAAAACACATTTTCTTAAGTTACTATTACTATTAAACAAAGAGCGTAACCTTGATCAGTTTTCCATTTGCTATCAGATGTTTCAGTTTTGCAGACAAGAGCTTTTTGAGGTTAGGTGGTGCCCAATACTGATCCTGCGAACAAAAGGAAGATTAAATATTATTTGATGCCAAAAGGTACATAAATGTAGGCAAAGGTGTAAGACTTTCCGCACATACTTCTCAATTCACAACATGTTGACCTTGCCAATTAGCCTATTATGTGGTTGCAGATTATGGTAAGGCCATTATAACACTGAATAAAATTTATAGAGGGCCTGAAAATGTGAAAGATTTGTTAAGTGGCAGCCTAAACTTACTATTATAAATTTTGGGAGGGCCAAGATCCAGATAATTTGAAGTTGGAATTGTTGGCGAAATAAAGGAATTCCTGACACAAAGTCAGCTGAGAGACGACAGAAAAAATAAGAGAAAGGAAGCAACAATTAAGTTGCAACTTCTCTCTCCCTGCCCACAACTCCATTCGCTTGTCTTTCACAAATTCGCCCACAAAGGAAGAAAATACTAGGAAAGAGAAAGATGTAGATAAGCTACCTTCCCAAAGTAGGTTGAAGATCATCCATACCTCTATGTATGCAGCAATTGCAGCACGGTCAGAACCAGCTGGCTCCTTCAAGTTGGAAATGGCCTCTAGAATAAGAATATCCAGCCTGCGTAAATGTAGAGGTTCAAAAGATACCACAAAAGTTTTATGAAGATAAGATGATTAAATGCAAGCTTTCCCAGGCTATCTTTTGAAAGAGGAGCCTGTCTGGCTTATTGAGGATTGCTATATTATCTATTGTGGAAACAAACAGTTCCATTCTACAAACTCCTAGAACTCATCTTCTCCAGTGGTGCTTCAAATCTAAGCATATTTTGAAAAAGAAAAATACCAAGCAACATTTTCCGCAAAGAACATCTTTTAAAATACTAATCCACCTTCTTGTCAAACAAAGTATATATTGAAATACTAACGCAGAGAAGGAATAATCTCTGAAGATACCAGCTGTTTAGTCTGTCAAAAGGGGTTCGCCTTTGATAAGTAAGAATTGCTAATCCTGAAATTTACGGTCACTCTTGACAACTTAAGAAATATAATATAACCGCATGCCAATTCATCTAGTTTCAAAATTTTTCTGCAATATCAAATCCTAATGTAGAGAAGGAGTAAAGTATATACTTTATTCTTGTCAAATAAAGTATATATTGAAATACTAACGTAGAGAAGGAATAATCTTTGAAGATACCAGCTGTTTAGCGTGTCAAAAGGGGTTCACCTTTTATAAGTAAGAATTGCTAATCCTGAAATTTACGGTCTTTCTTGACAACTTAAGAAATATAATATAACTGCATGCCAATTCATCCAGTTTCAAAATTTTTCTGCAATATCAAATCCTAACGTAGAGAAGGAGTAAAGTATATACTTTATTCTTCTCAAATAAAGTATATATTGAAATACTAACGTAGAGAAGGAATAATCTTTGAAGAACCAGCTGTTTAGCGTGTCAAAAGGGGTTCACCTTTTATAAGGAAGAATTGCTAATCCTGAAATTTACGGTCATTCTTGACAATTTAAGAAATATAACATAGCTGCATGCCAATTCATCCAGTTTCAAAATTTTTCTGCGATATCAAACGGTAAGGATAGACTTACCTTTTTACACGTTCTTTTGAGCCCACAGACTCCAACGCTCCACCAGATACTGCAAGAGGCTTAGCATCTACAATTTCTTCATCACTCTTAACCACTGTGCTGATAGCCAAAGGGTTTGCATCATGCTTAGGTGTCAGTTGATTCCTTTTTAGAGCAGCAAGTCTGGCCTTCTGCCTTGAACCCCAGATAGCAGTTACATTAATATTTCTCCATTTATCCTGTCCATTAGCCAGAATGCCCATTGTGAATAAAATGACACGTAATATTTTGCTACGGGGCTAGACTGGGAAAAATCCCTTCTTATTTTCTAACTCAAGCATTTGTAGAGTGAGTATGAAGAAGCTACAGTTTTAACCATAAACCTTGAGATCCACATTTGATCGCATGTGCAAGACATCACTAAACTCAGGGTCTGTAAGTATTGTCCGCCATTTGCCAGCTCCGTGTTTAAGAACCCCAGCTTTCAGAGCTGCCTCTTCTTCTGCTGTCCACTTCTGTTTAGGAGCACCCATTTATAGGCTTTTTGGAGCTGATCCAATAAAGCCTAACAAAAATTAGCTTACTTAACAGCACAGATCAGGTAGTCATTATGCAATGAACATACTGAAAGCATTATCCACATTAGGAAAATAATCAACTTATCTAAAGTTCAAGAAGTATTTTCTTCCAAAATCACATCGATTAAGCTATATTTGATATTTGGCAAAAAAGAGGGAAGAAAACAAGACATAATGCAACAACTTAGATAAACTCACATTGATCCTCTGAGAACTTATCATCCAATTCCAGAATTTGGACCTCAGGACCAATGTGTGTACCTCCCCATTAAAATTGTAAAACTCAAATTCTGCTATAACAAACCGATCTATTAAAACGTATAGAGAAAAACTGCTAAAATTCAAAATTTGGAAGATGAAAGGTCATTGCCACCTTATTGGGTTAATGGCAATCAGCCAAATTTTGATGGACATTAGTCTTCCCAGTCCACAATACTATTACACAATCACCAAACACATACATTCACGGCAGAACAACAAGAACCAGAGGATCAATGGTTCCCACAGAACATTTCATGTTTCTGAATATACTTCGCCTTAAATTCAAAGTTATCATACATGTCTGCCAGCACTGAACAAATCATATAAAGCAGAAAAAGAGTGTACGTCGGAGCTAACAATGATCTCCGATAATCCAACAGTACATCGTCCGATCTCCAGCTAAAGTGAGCTCGTAATCAAATTAACAGATTCACCGGGCGCAGTTATTTCAGGTAAAATCGGAAATGCTTCGCAATCACCATAACTAAGCATATGTAACGGAACTAAACCCTGATTCAGAGATGAAACATGGAAATTGAGCAATCAAAGCGACATGGTCCGATGTTGCCCGTGCGGCTACAACAGAATGCACTTTAATGCTTCGATTCCACTTCCATTGAAGACGAAAACGCCGATGCCGAGGAAGAAGGAGGAAGAAGCACAGACAGAGGAAGAGAGCAGAAGTACCTGATCAAAGAGCTTCGCTAGGAATGGCTCCGATGAATATTTACAGAGAAAATTCGAAATTAAAAATTAAAAAAAGAAAAGCGTTGCAAATTTATATGTTGGACAAATTTCTGGTGCGAAAATTAAAAAAAAGAAAAATAGAGTGAAGCAATAGCAAAGAGGGTGAGAGGAAAGCCCTGAAGTTCGTGAAATTGGAACAATGCCCCCTATAACTTATGAAATTACGATACGTTCTTATTTATTTGTTTCTAATGCTATTTCACCCTTATGTACGGTTTCGGATTTGATTTCAAGCATTCGGACTGATTATCTACATCTTGGTCATATTCTGCATTCTGTCAAACTTCCTAATTTTCTTTTGAGATAATTGATGATTTAATTATTATGATGTTATTTTTCACTTATATGTACAAAATAACTTACTAAATGATCCGTGATATAGCTGTAATCGTATATGTCAATCAAAGTTCCTTACGAATTGCAATGTGACATTTTAAAACGGGAAATGAGGCATGACTCTTTCTTTACTAATCGATTCGTCGATTCGTTTGGACAACAAAAGAGTATCATTTTGCCATTTCGGTAGCCTGTGGAGGAGCCAAAAGAGAAGGAGGGGGCAGATTTCTAACAGTCTGAAAGAACTGGGGGTGACATCATGAAATAGGAAAATCGAGACCTCAATAGCAAATTAGAGTTTTTCTTTTTTTTTTTTTTTATCTTCCCTTCTTCGTTTCCCTGCTTCTCCATTTCAGCTGAATCCTCTCTGGAAATCGTTGATAAGCCGAAGCTGCCGCGACTGCGAGAGATCGGAGATGGCGACAAGCCCAGTTCAGCGACTGTCGAGGGGCGCCTATGCGCTGCGCTCCGCCCTGTCGAGGCCTTTCTCCGCCGACGCGCTGGTGGAGATCAAGCCCGGTGAGATCGGCATGGTCTCCGGAATCCCCGACGAACATCTTAAAAGAAGGGTGCGAGCTTCCATTTCTTGGATAAAAATCGACCAACTAATATTGTATTTTTATATGCGCGATCAGCTCAATACTGCTTTGTCTCTGCTTGTCATTGGATTTTCTTTGCAGCTTAGCTTTCTTTCTATAATTTTTAGGTTTTCCATTATCATTGCTGGCCTGATTTTGATGGGACAGCCGAATGTTCTGAGAAATGCTGCTCTTTGGATTGAAAAAGAATTGGCATTTTTGGCTCATTATAGGATTAAGGATTCCCTTGTTGCAGATTAAGTCAATTAAACGGGGGTTGCGATTTGACGAATTGATAAATTTGTAACTATAGGACTATGGTCTGTTTTCCTGCGTTGAGGTTGTCGATTCTTACAGTTGCTTAACTGGGCAACATCCATTTTCCTTTCCATTTTCTCTCTGGTAAAGATAAAGACTGAGCAGCATTTACGGATAATGATTTTTTATTACTCAAATATATTAGCGAATGCTTAAAAATCTTCTATCTTTCTGATATCTTTCAATGTGTCTGGTTAAAAGAAGGAACTTTGGGGTGTTGTAATACCGTCTGCAACTTAGGAATGATGTGTATTTTTACGTTCTCTGTCAGTTAGCCTCTGGCCATTTACTCTGCTGTAAATAAGTAATGCAAGTAGCTCCTCCCTGCATGTGCCTGAGAATGACTTTACCAGCCATGAAGGAGTCTAGAAAAGATGAATGAAAATGGAGCAGCGTCCATATTATCAATGCCACATATTGTTACGCTATGGTTTTGTTGGATGATATATATCATTAGGGTGGTTTTTGAATGGTAATATGGATTTGGCAATCTGGGTACCCAATGTGGCCATGCTGGATTGGACACATTTATGGGAAGGAGTGGACATACTTCTGTATTGTTTTCTTGGTGCATTTTTGTGTTTGAAATGGTTTATTCTCAAATTATAAAGAAACTTATATGGGGCATGACAGGTTATGATATACTCACCTGCTAGAACTGCTTCCCAACAAGGATCTGGAAAAGTTGGAAAGTGGAAAATCAATTTCTTGTCGACACAGAAGTATGTTCTTTTCTATCTGTCATTATTCGTACTCTTTTAGGGATTTGTGATATTATTCAGGTTGTGGAATGGACTTGAAGATAACCTGTTCTTCCAGATTTGAGCTTTTAAATCACATAGACCTTTCCAACATTGCCACTGGTCAATATAATCCTCTGCACTAGCTGTTGTGGCAAGTCATTGTAAATCTGCTTGGTCTCTCCACAATCATTGACCTTTTTTAAAAAAATTTTTGTTTGGCTTCCAGATCCCTTATCAACAGCTCTTAACTTATATATATATATATAATGCCAAAAAATTGAAATTCATGTGAGTAATCCTTAGTTCAGGGATATTGAATGCCAGATAGGGCCTTTCTAGGTGCATGGTAGCATTTCTGAAGAACTTGTTTGTAGGTGGGAGAATCCTTTGATGGGTTGGACATCTACAGGAGATCCATATGCAAATGTTGGTGATGCTGCGCTTTGTTTTGATAGTGAAGCCGCTGCTAAAGATTTTGCTGAGAGACATGGTTGGGAATATGTGGTATGTGTACTAGTTCAATCTTCTAGAATCTCTCACATGCGTCATGCTCTGCAGTTGTTTATCATTTCTAGTTCTAAGTTGAATAATTTCCAGGTTTTTCCATTATAAATGTGCGTCTCTAGTGCCTAGGTTAAGCCTGTACGTTGGGGACATAATGAATAAATGTCATATGGCTGATAAGCTTAGTATTTTCTGAGGTTGGACTTGCTTTTGCCCATATTTCTGGTGCACAAAAAGCTAGAGAGGAGGTAAAAGAAGGGATTTCTTTGTTTTCTTCTGGCTTGCAGAGTCGTTATGAAGAGTAAGAGCCATGCTGTGGCTTGCAGGTATGGAAAGTTAGTGGTTGGGATGACGTACATTTTAGACTCTGTTAGGTATGGGATCTATGCTAAGAAATAGGTGACCTCATTACCAGAGAGTTGCTGATTTATTTTTTTGAGTTATTTTTCTTGTTGGAATCGGGATGCGCTTATTCAGAAAGTTTAGAGAGGTTGGTTTCTCAATGCATGACTATGATATCGTAATGGTTACATCACAGTTATCATGGTAGCAGGTAGATATGTAGTTGATGGGATACTGCTGCTGCTTCAAGTCCCATATTATGGAAGTGCCATAATGCTTAGAAGATCTTAGAGATTATAATGATTTTAGTTATTTCAATAAAAGTTTTGCACTTCATTGCCGATTACAATTATGTATTGTAGGCATCTTCCAGAAAATTGTATCATGTTCTCGTCTTACAATTTATATTTGTTTGTACAATAATACATATCACTGAGACCACTTTATTTTACCTAATCTGCAGGTTAAGAAACGGCACACGCCGCTCCTTAAGGTCTGAGGTTCTTCTTCATAATTTATCTTCCATACGTTGTATCTCGTTATGAATTTTTTTTTTTTGTTGGGCCATGCAAGCATGGCTTGCTCTTCGTACTACATTTTCTGCAGTTCCTATTAATCAGCCATCCATATCCTTACAAACGAATATACCAGATTGTAAATCATTGCCTTGACTAATTGCTATCCTCATGTTAACTTTCTGACTCATTTACATTTTATGGTTGTTACAGCCGAAGGCATATGCTGACAACTTCAAGTGGAAGGGCCCAGTGCAGTCTGGAAACTAAATATGTTCTTCACCATTGGGTTTTCCATCTTAAATGGAGATTTTCCGTGCCGAGTTGATGTTCTTTTTTGTTTGGAGATATCACTTGTCCTAGGAAACTCTTACGCTGACAATAAAAGGGAAGGATGTGTTAAATGTGTTTGGATCTAAAGCTTAGGACCAAAATTGTGGATCCAAGCGACTCTCACTATCTTCAACCTCGAATAGGATAATTTGCCCGATGTGCCATAAATTCCGATGAATAAACTCTGTGCATTTTCTTTGGATATGAAAATGTGGGTTGAGCTGAGCCCTGCGATGTGTATCTCTTCAATGAAGTGGAATTCTGTGAGTGCACACAGAACATCTCGTGACTTTCTATACGTCAGGTTCTGTCTAATTTAGGAAGTCATTGGAACAATCCCTTTTCAACACTGTTCGATGATTGATTATTGTCGCAGGAAGAGATTTACTGCCATAGCTGCAGAAAGAACAGCGATATGATTGTTCTTTGTTTTCAAGAACGCAATTTTCAGTTTTAATAATTTATGTACAGATCTATTTTATGGTGTTACAGTTCACTTGGAAGATCAAGGCAGAGTTGTAAAAACAACAAAAACTGGAATCAAATTATTCTCATATATTTCCATAGATGAACAGACATTACAGATGGTGACTGACAAATTGCATATGTTCCATGGATGAGTACACAGCTGATGAAAGTGATCGTGTCTCAGGACAATTCTGTTGATGCATGGATGTAAGAAGTGGCAACTAAGCCAAACTAGAAAACTCGAACTGCATTTTTTGTCTTTTGATCGAAGACGTACAGTTTCTATCCTATAAATATGAAGCATCTGGTAACCTGATCTACCCCATGATCAGGCCAAACATAGCCATCACATGTTACCCTTGCCATATATCCCATATAATAGTATTTGCCGAAATCAAGAAGTGGGATACGACCTAAAGCTGGGGGTACATAATGAATCTGAGTACTTAGCTTGAATGCTTTATCGCAATGTGGAAGAGGTGAAGACCCCGTAGAAGCAGCGTCTGAAGACCTTTGAGTCACCCGAGAGCCCTGTGGCCCCTATCAACAGTAAATCCACTCATATCAGGAGAAAGCAGCTTCATGAAGAACTTCGATCTGCGGGATAGGTTGATCTTTTTCCTTCTTTTCTCAGGTATCAAATCGATGGAACATTCTGAGAAACCTCGCCTAACAAACCTGTCAAATGCAAAGCACATCTCATTATGGGAATTTCTAGCTTGCTCCCATTACAGAACACAAAATATTGAAATCAAACCTGTAAAATATATATTTTTTTTTTGGAAAGAACTGCTTTTAAAGAAGATGCTTTCCTCAGGTGAAAAGGTCATAGATCAAAATTATGTCACTATATGGCTATTTTTCTTTGATATCCACATGATTTGCATGGAGAAAAGAAATCATCCTCATCCAAGGGAACATCTATCATTACCCAATAAAGCAACAAAGTTCTATAACCTGCTTTCTGATGGTAACCGCTATCTTACTGATCACCCACTGATTTATGCTAATTCTAGTAAAGAGTGACATGGACATAAGGACGAACCAATCAGCTGTACGCGTTGTGAGCAGGAAAAGCTTTTGCAGTCTAAGAGAGGAAGCTTTCTTCTCGATATAATCTGAAACAGAGATGCATTGATGCTTGAGCTACTTCAAGCTAAAAAGTGCCACAGCAATACGAAGTAGAACTGTCCACGACTATAACCAAGTAATAGAGACCATAGTTCAGTTTATCGATTGAGCTAAAGAGGGTTTCTCTTGCACAAGCATTCAGACAGATAAGAGCAATCGTATACCAAGTAGTTTGTCTCCCTGTCCTTGTCCACGACATTCAGGAGAAACCGCAATAGCAGCAACTTCTCCGCACTTTTCCTCAAAATATGGAAAAAGAGCGGCGCAAGCAATGATTTGACCTTCTCTCTCCACAACTACAAAGGAGTTCAATGCGTCCAGTAGCTGTATATAGGGACAAAAGGAAAAAAGAAATAATTAATGGATCCAGCTTAAAGACGATGGAGACTGCGATAAAACTCTGTAAAATTGAGAGTTCTCAACTTGTGAATGAAACAAAAAAGAGTAGAGGGGAACCTCCTCATCTGTCCTTCGGACCAAAGTGCCGGATTCTTCCAAGGGTTTTATTATTTGCCTTATTCCAGAAAGATCTGTAGCCGTGGCCACTCTGGTGCCTTCATACAGATCACTATGGAAAGGTAAAAACAGTAATTAGTTGATCACCGAGCATTGTCAAGTTTCTTATCCTTTGTACAGGGCTGAAAAGGATTCTGATGTGAATGTAAAAAAAGCATAGATTCAAATACATAACCACGTCCAAGAATATGTGCTATTTCACATAATAATGTGATGTCCTCCATTCAGTTTTTAACTCCATAAGTATGTTTATCCACCCTGTCTCACTAATTAAGGTTCCATGTACAAAAAAAAAAAAAATCTGTGGAGGACAACTTAGAACCATAAATGGTAGTTGTGGATAATCTTTTACATACCTAGCTACCATCGTCCCCATTCCATCTCTTTGAAACAACTCCAATAATAAGGCACCACCCGCTGTGCCATCCAGCAAGTGAACTCTTTGGACACCTCCCTAAAAGAGAACAGAGAATCCAATCAGCTGCCGGCTAAAAGGAGTTGTAGCTGGACATTGGTGTTTCCAATTTTAAGCCAATATGCAAAATTATACGTACCCGGCAAACAAAGGCTGCAGCAGCCAGTTCTGAAAGATAACCATTTATTCGCTGCTGACGTTCTATACCACCAATGGGAAAGCCTTGTTCACTGATCCAAAGTCCATTACCATTGGCAAAACCTATCCCGTTATGAAAGGTCGTGTTTCCCTTCCTCATAAGAGAGTTTCCATTGTGTGAAGAAGCCATTTTATCACTTGAATCGTCGAGTGAAAGGCCTGCGATGTCTTCTCTGCCTACTGCTTTCACATAGTTAGCAGCTGTCTCACTTTCCTTAGCTCGCTCCCTAATCAGCATATCTGCTTCTTGAAGAGTCATAAACTGAATGAGGCGTCCATTTTTATCCAGGATTGGGCCATCTATGATGCAAATAAGTTTCTCTGCTCCAATTGCTAATGCACAAGCTGTAGCTACTTCGTATGTGCTGCAATATATAAGAACAAAGTTCCATCAGTTCACTGTATTTGCTGATCTAGAATAAGATTCAACTATTACATCCGGGGCTCCACAGGAGTGAAATTTATGACACCGTCTTTTTTATCATAATCACTGACTAGTTAAAAAAAAAGCATTTTGTTAACTGTGAGAGATCAACCAGTTATCAGAATGTATTGACATTACTTGCAATTTAAAACTTCTCCAGAGCTGGAATAGCCGATGTTACTTAATAGTACTATACATCCTCCATCAAGCCTCTCACATATGCGAGAAACATCAACTCTCTTGACTTCACCTGTTGCTCCGAAATCAACCCCTTCAACAACCCCTCTTCTCTGTCAAATAAAGTTAGAATAAACTGAGTTTCCATAGCTGCATTTGCAGAAAGACAAAAGCCTGTGAAATGTGTTTCAAGTTGGCATAATTGGCTACAAAAGCTAAGCAGCATCTTTGAGGATGTCCTTACCTTGGCTGCAAGGAAGTTTCCGCTTGCAACACTAACACCTACTTCATGCCAACGGCTACTATCTCCATGCCGTCGGATATTGCAAATAGGGGGTCCTGGTGAGAGTTTAGCTTCTATCATCAGTCTAGTTCCTCCAGCCGCTTCCATTGCTGCTGCAAGTGAGTTCGAGTCGGTTATCCTGTATTGACCAACATACTTCGGATTGGACCCTGTCAAGAAACAGTTTTGCATTTCAATTCACAATATTCAGGACATAGAAAATGCAAAATACCATCGGCACAAAGATTGTCATCACAAAAGAGCTCGTGCATGCAAAGAAGCAATATTGAAGAGACATAACATGGAAACAGCAGCTCTTGAACAATTGCATTTCCGCAAGCACCAGAAACTGACTACACTCAGCACAAAGCTAACGAACTTCACTGACCTTTCTCAGCCAAAAGCTTATCAATCAGCACATGGGTCCCCGGAACCAGAACGAACCTGATTCCCAGACCATGAAGAAGTGCAATATCCTGTACACACGAAATAACCCCGGATTGAAAATCCAAACCCACAGGACAAGAGAGCCAGCAGACCAACATAAACGTACAGCAAATCATAAGACCTCAACAGCACGCATCTCCTCAGCAGCAAATTTGCTACAATTATTTAAGGAAGTACACGACAAGAAAGTTGGATCAATCGCTAAATACTAAAGCATGTTCCAACAATAGAAGTTTCACAATTGAGACACTATATTATATTAGGAAGTAAATCAATTACAGCTAAATTGATATACTTTTTAATAAAAGTAATAATAATTCGTATTCCTAGTATCTGTCACATGCAACAGCGTGATGTTGTAAGTAAACAAGCTAAGGAACAACAGAGGAAGTTGTCAAATGCGTGCCTTGAGTATAGGATCCAAGTGAGGACTGGCGACGATTTCACCCGAGACGACCACCACGAAGGTGCCGCCCCTGTGAGCCCGGAAGTATGGCCACGCCTCCCGGAACCACCGCACGAACTGCTCGTCCTTCACACTGCCGTCGCCCTCCTCTGCTCCGACGATCTCTTCCGGTCCCGCGAACGCCCGCCGCTTCACTTCGGTCCTCTCATTTCTGCCCGCCACCAGAGCCGAGGGCCTCGGGCGGGGTCCAGGGCAGAGTGTTGGTGTCCGGAAATGGCGGAGGCGGGATGGGAGAACACTGCGGATGCGGTGGTGATGGCGGCTCGGGGAGGACGAGTAGCGGCAGCCGCTCGGAGCCGCCGCGGCCATAGGCGGTCTGGTGAGCGTCTGAATAGAGGTTGAATTGCAGTTATATTAGGAAGAGAGAGGTGAGACGAGCCGCCACCTCTCCTCTCTCTCAAAGCTGCGCCCAAAGAGGGAGGAGGCGGAGTTGGTCGGCCCCGCCGATTTTCTTTTCCCGACCATTGCATGGAGCCGAGATTCTTTCCGACGGTGGGTCCCACATGTGGGCCATTGTATGTCTTGTCAGGTCTTTTCCTTCTTTTTTTTTTTTTTTAATTCAATCACCTCCTCATTTTCAATCATCCCATTTCATAGGTGACGAAAGAAAATTCAATTAAATTACATCAAACATAAATGCTAATCATTAGAATAATTATCATATTTTTCTTAATAATTTTATTGATTTTTTTTCACGGTATTAAATATCCATTTAAGATTTTCTAATCGATCGTAGGTAGGTAGCTCGATAGATATTATAACTTTAGGATAAGTCGAACCAGGTACTTAACAAAAAACTATCCGGGCAATGGGGCTTCTTGCATGCAATTTCCCACTTCTGTTCAGACTATTCTTTTAGCAAAAAGATATTTGGTAATGTTGCAGTTTTCTCTCGATTGTTTGTTTAGTTAATGGTTCACTAATTTTGTCATTATATGGGAAGTCGAAATACTATTGGGAATACAGAGCAGAACTTCAATTTATGAAGTTGCCAATAGCTAATTCTTTTTTTGGATTTAAAATTTTTTTTAACTTTATTTTATTTATTTTTAATTTAACAATACAATTATTATTTTTTTTAAAAAAAATTTAACCATTCAATTCAATATTTAATATTAAATTCCTCTAACTACCCATTACTTTTTTTTTATAATTCAATAACACAATCATTATTTTTCCTCAACTATTCATTACTTTTTCACACTTTTTTTTCATAATTCAATAACACAATTATTATAAATCAATTAAAATCAAAACTCAACTATATTCAATTCTAAAATCAAACACAACGTAACAATTCATGGCAGTGTAGAAATCTATCAGTCTCTTTCTGACCTTTGGACCTCTCAATGGTCAATACTGTCATATATGAAAAGAAAAAATCTGGACAAAGATTTTCCTGCTCATTAGTCCGTACAACATAAAGAACAAAACCCCCAACCCCCAAAAAAACCCAAAATTAAAATAAAGTACAACATGAGACACCTGGGTCAAGAACTAACACTAAATTGAGCATTGTCCTGCACAGAAAATGAAGACACGGGAGCTATAAACATCGATCCCGCAGAACAACAGCTCGAGATATTTTCCTACAACATGTATTCTCGAAACCTGCTTTGGAGATCTGGCACTTGAAATCTCGCCCGTGTTCAGGAATCTTACATGCCTTACGAAGAGCGAATGTCAAGATGTTAGTCAGTGCCATGGCAGCCATTTGCGGAGTCTGTCATAGAAGCTGGTTCTTGTGTTATCATTTCTTGGAGCTAAAGTGATTCTTTCCGCATTAGCGACCGCCCACTTGCTGAACTCGGGAGAAGACACGAGCTCTTCCAGGGATTTCTTGGTGCAGTCTCGGGTGATCATTTTCCACTCGTCTTCTGAATAGTGTCTCCTTTCAGGTGTGGTGTGGAAAGTCGAGTAGAAGGTCTCAGGAGTTGAGGGCTGTTGAGAAGGAGATTGCCCGAGGCCTGGAAAAACAAACGTCGTCATAGATGAACCAACTGGCTTCTAATATCTAAAAAGTTCACAGAGATCAAACAGACCTTGTCTTCTGAATAGTGGCTCAGGAGTTGAGGGCCGTTGAGAAGGAGATTGCTCATACCCTGAGAATAGGAACAGCATTATAGATGAACCAATTGACTTCTACTATAAGGAAAATTCATGAAGATCAAACAAACCTCGGTATAAGGAATTGCTCGAGATAGGAGAGAACTTTATGGATGGGGCACTCTCTTCATAAGGATCTTGGAAGCTAGGAGATTCCTTCTTAGATCTTTTGTCGCCACCTTTCGGGGAAGATAACAACTTCCTGCAAGAAAAAGCACATCAAACAGAATCATAGAATTCAACCTTCAATCAAAAGGTCAACACCTAACAGCTGGGAGCCTGGAAATGCCTTACAATCAAGAACAACACCTCTAAATTCCTACTTCAATGGGCTAAAAAGGAAAAAAAAAAATCCTTCTTCAAATTCTTTTCCGCAAAACAAAGACAACTTTCCATGCTTCGACAGACAATCATCTTCGATTAAGTTGCGATATTCCCAGAAACAGAAAGCTGGGACAGTTTTACATTACTAAATATACTATGATTTTCATGCTATGAAAACAGAAAAAGAACAGAAACATATAATACTAAGAACATTCTGAGTACTATATTCTGCTCATCAATGAGAGGAAGACCTGTATAGACGACGTAAGAATCTCAATCGAGCAACTCTTCCCAGAAGTGATGAGATAGTGATTCCCAATATTAGCGCTTCTGCAGCGAGTATGGGGTCAAGAGAACACTGAAAATTATACTCTCATCAGATACATCAAAGATAAGGCTAAATAATATTTTGTACGGATCATCTAGTCAAGAATTTGATGCTTTAATGGACGATATGATTCTTGGGGTAGAGGAGATGAACCTGAAGAATCATGAGAGAAGAGATAATTCGTATGGACCACGCAACAAAATTAGATGTGCCGATGTCAATAGAGCCATCTTCTGTAAGAATGAGTTTGCGGACAACCCAGAAGCCCAGCCAAGCTCCAGTAAGAACGAGAAAAGCCAGCAAGAACATAGCCAACTGCCCATAAATGAAATGATGAGCATGTGAATATATGAAGGGGGTAAAAACATCACATCTCATGCAATCAAGCAATGATATGAGGGAGCGAGTCTGTCGGATCTTGAAAAACTGCTCCTGGTTTTTCTTTTTGTTTCCCTCGTCAAGTTAATGAGAAGAATAAAGAAAAGATGTGCTACGTTGTCCTTAACAGGTTTCTCTGTAATCCTAAACATCATAAGAAGTGCCATGAGATGTTTTCTCTGTATTATCTTCACCAAGGAACAGCAAGAGAAGAAAGAAAACCAGGGAAATTTAAAAGAGTTTACCATAACAAAAAAAAGTCAAAAAGTACACTTCATGGCGAAATCATATGAGTTTTCAACTTTGATACATATAAATGACGACTGAATGGCAAGAGTAACTCCACAAAAATTGTTTACATACTTTCCCACTGGAAATCAACAGAGTGAAAAATGATACACCTCAGAGATCCAACCATATGTCAGAGAAGAAACATATCTATATTCCAATGAATAACTTACATACAGGATTGTACATGTCTTCACTGATTCCCATCTCCACGAGGATCGTACGAAGAAGTCCAGGTAAGTAGTGGAGAAGGAAAGACCCCAAGCCAATCTGAAGAAAGTGATGCCACCCTTTATTAAGTTTTCCTCCTAATGAAAGGCTAAAATGTTACAAATTCTTTCACCAACTTGATACTCACCAGAGATGAGTATATAAATATAGCTAGGGAATTCTTTCGGCCAGTCGGTAGAAGTCTCATTCCCTGGAAAAACAACCAAAATCAATAAACAGCAGACCTGGAGAAAAAGAAAAGAAACAAAGAAGACCTTTTTGCTGCTTCATATATTACTAGATAATCAAATAATGATAATAATAATAATAAATCTTCGAGCCTAAAAGTATCATAACCCAATTTCACTTGCCAGGTAAGGGATCTAGCTTGAACTGAAATCAAACAGCAATGAAGCTAAATAAGAATTCAAGGATAAGACTTGTTCAGGCTGAGCAAGTCAATATAGCGGGCCATCATAGTTTGGGTCCTTGAAAAAATACTAGTACTTTCTTGCATACTTTCAAACAATACCTGTAGAAGACATGAAAAATATAGGAAGAACAAAGAGTGCAAGTGTGGAAAACCTGAAATAGAACCACTAATATTACGAGGATGATGCCAACTGCCATTGCACTACTGTAGAAGAAGATCAATGACTGGCTCAACGATGATGCCGATGTCATTAGAACCAAGCCCAGTAACAGCAGTACCACCCGGTATAAGAAAAATTCTGTGCAAGAATCAAATTAAAAATTTCAGTCTGCAAGCTCTAAACTGGAAAATAAGTAGGATAGCAAATCCAAAATTGCAACACTTGGAGAGTTGATATAAGAAAGGTGACCTTCTTCAACTGACACCTCAAATGTGTTGAGAACATCTGAAGATAAGCGTCCCACTCGTATATCTAAAATTTTTCCGTCAAAGGGTGACATGGGCCGAGACCAGGAACCCTTTCCAACTTTCTCCCATTGGCTTTGAGGACACTTGCAAACACCTAAAGATGAATTCCTGTAAAACAAACCTCCATTTGCATAATTCAAGGAGTCTCAGAAAACACTCTTCTAAAACTACACAAAAATTTTGCCTCTCCAACTTAAAGTTGGGATAAATGACACAGTCCACAACCAGAAAAAGTTGTTCTAGACATGCCTTAGGAGATATGCATTTGACTAATCAACTATTACTCATTGCATCAATATGCAATGGGTTGCTCTCCATACTGTGAATGTATAGTAAAACTACCTGCCTAAAACACTATAATACATATCCGAGATCGTCAGAGTGAAACATTCCAAGAGACGCAATCCCTCACCTGTGGAAGCAAACCTCAAATTTGGTGGGCTGATGACTGCCACTTTGAGAAAAAACTTTAACTTTTACAGAATAAGCCATTTTGCGCAGATGTTTGATCCTTGACAAACCATGAATATGAACTCTCTCACAAAGCACGGAAACACCAGGCCTTGACCCAGGTGACTTATCCACCAGTATGCTAGGGGACAGCTGCAATGAAGTAGGCTTTGCAATCTCTGCACGTTCAATTCTACAGCTGATCACAAATTTGATCCTCACATGAACATGATTATACAAACATTTCCCACAAGCTGAATCTACCTAAAAATTTATTTTTTTATGTCCTCATGTACAATATAATAGAAAAAGATCAACATTGATCATGCATGGACAAAACAAGGGGAATTAGCAATTCTCTTGCTTTTAATGTTACAAACAACTGCCACAACAAAATTCAAAAAAAAAAAAAAAGCGTTTCCTTCACCAACTACTTTACAAAAACATTGGTACTTCTTATGGGATTGACAAACATATAAGCAAAACAAGCCGGAGCCCGACCAGTGACCAAATGAGTGGATGAAATCCCTAACTGGGCACCTTAGTTTTGGTCCAATGGTTCATTAACTGTTCGCTTAGCTTCTCTTCTTTTGCATAAATGTGCCAAAGATGTAAACTCGAACTGAAACGGTGGAACCTAAAAATGAAACCTTTGATTGCCGCGACAAAGAGAGTGTCGAAGAAAATGAGGTCTTACCAAGAGTGCTCCCAGCAGCAGAGTAGACCGCGAAGAAGAGAACCGAGGATGAAAGGAGGAGAACGACCCGGAGGGAGCCGGTGAAGATCCGAACCCGTTTCCCAGTCCCCATACTCTCAGTTCAGGCCCCAGGGGGTTACGAGAGCCGGTGCAGTGCAGAAGGGCTCGATTCGGAAATTGAGGTGCCCGCTGAGGGCAATATCGCTATTTCACCAAAAACCGAAGGGAGTCGAGCTTGGGCCCTAGCGAGGGAGAGAACCATTTGGACTGAATTACTATGAGTGCGAATCTTTTGGGCTTAAATTGAAAAGATTGGAAGTTTAGGCACCTCTGACATTAATACCAAAAACTTTGTGTAGAAGCAATTGCCGTGTCAAATTACCGGTTTAGTCCGTTTTGTGCTCCTGAAGTTTTAGTAGACATGATTAGAGAATGAGATGATGTTCGTACAGGTAGGTTGCGACTGGCGTGAGAATGGGAACGGATTAGATTCAGACATGCTCCACGGTCGGGATTGAGCCAACATGTCCATTCATAGGCGAAATCTAGATACAATAAGGAAACTGCAGATGCATCGACAAGGTCATATGATGTATTAGAACAGCTTGCTATGGTCTGGTCACTTGTCAGGGAGGACCTATGTAGTAGAGGATAGGGGATGTGGGAGTGATCGGTCGCCTTGCTCTGATATTTGAATTTCTAAAGAGATTTTCACGTACGCTCTTCGTTTCGATAAATCTCACACATTGTCACCCTAATTCATCCTCCGGGGATGGCTCATGCAACCACAATCATCATACCTGAGCAACTCAAATCAAGATAGTGTTATTAAAAATCGAGATATCTACTAAAGGTAGATTTCGACCTAGACAAGAGTTTCTTCTTGTACAATCAATTGATCACACCAGTTGCTTGGTCGTCGCGACATTATGCCGCTGCGATCGACTGCAGATCTTCTAACATTTAATATGGCGTTAAGCAAGGAAGAGGCAGCAGAATTCAAGTCCCAATCTCCGAAATGCTCTGCAAGACTGGCCTCCACTGACTTACGCCCAATGTCCCTCCGTACTGCCTCCATTCGCTACGGAGGCTGCCGCCACGTCCTCTCATGCTGGTTCTGCTGCTGCTATCTCCTGCTCGCACCACAGCCGGTTCCGCCAGCTTTACGAAAGGAAGAATCAGTCCTCACAAACTCATGGAATGATCCATTAACAAACAAATTAATTTGATTACCTGAACGGGGCTGAAGTTAAGAGCTTTCGCATTTGGAGAGTTGGGGTCTGAACAACCTGAGTCTTTGTTCTTCTTGTTCTTCTTCGTGTGATCATATCCCCCTCCAAGACCTCCACTCTGCTTCACCATTTTCCCCAGCTTTGCACGATTCTTTGCCACAAACTCCTTCAGAACATCTGCCATCTAGGAGCATCACATCACTTTCGTGGCCTAACAACACGATCCAAACGCAAGCCCGAACATTCACTCGCGATAACTCGATTAGCAACATCACGTACCTTCGAAGCTGATGAGGCAGTAGACGTGCCCGAGTACCAGAGAGTCATCGGGGCGTAGGAGCTTGAGCTGCTGCCTCACTGCCACCGTCCCCCCACTGTCACTGCCCGGAGAGGGTGACGCCACCGCGACAAGGGCCACATAGTGGCCGGGATTCGAGGTCATGACCTCATGAGCACTGACGGGAGAGTAGAATCTCTCTACCTTGCCCCCGCCCGGGTGCTCAACCAATGCTGCCGCTACTTCCACCGCCTGACAGTTCCCCATTAGCACCAACCTGCGGAGAAGAAGGAGAAGGGTTATGGTACGAAGTGGTGATCTATGAGAGGAGAGGGAGGGAGAGGTGGTTAAAGTTGGCCTCGCAGAGCAGAGGAAGCGTAAAACAGAGTACTCTGTTGCTGTCTCTCGACCTGTTTACTCGTATCTTTGTTGGGAAGGGGGAAGACTTGCTGGATCTGCAAAACGAAATGGTACCCTTTTTTCTTTTTTCGGTAGAGAGATGCAAAATGGTACCTTTTAACTTTGGGATTTCCCTTCTTCCGCCTCGTGAGAGAATCTAATCAACCGGACGAGGTGCTCACCAGTCCGGTAGGGTCGGGTTTCGGTAATGATAAAATCGTAACAAGTGAATACAGAAAATCGATATTGGAAAACCCTTTAGAGGCTAACTAGTCTCGACGACTAGATTAGTCGCGGTCCAATTGAACTTACAGATACTGAAAAAATCATAACAAGTCCTATTATTTGTTTTCATGACATATATTTTTCTTTTAACCTTTGATAGGTCGGATGCAGAACGAGCACTCATCCTTTGTGATATTACCCGGTGAACACGGATCTCGTACTTATATATATATATATATATATATATATAAAAGAAGAGGAAAATGCTATATAACTCTTCAGGTGTGGTAGATAATCGATAATCTCAGGAGTGAAATTGTTTGTCTCAAGTTTGAGCAATAACAACACTCTACCATAATAGGTCGTTTGGAAGAGCTCATTACTGGGGCACCAAAACCCTCAGCAAGCTCTGAACACGTCCTCATGAACATATATATATATATATATATATATGTATATCACAGAGGGCCAATGTCATAGTATAGAGAATTAGAAAGCTAAATAAAAAGATAAGTATCGGAAGGGGTGTAACACAGTGACGTACACTCTCGTTCGATAATTAAGAAATTTCATGATAGATATTCACTCGATAATCAAGAGATTTCATGTTAGATACTCAGTGTTACTTACTACCCATGCCTCTTTGACAACCGTAATATTTGATACCCAACTGGATGAGTAAATTGAGGGAATTCCTTAAGGCAATTTGCATCTGGAAAAACGAGTGAAAAATATCTAGACAATAAGCAAAGGGAGTAGTTAGTTAGTTGGCCACTGATGTCTCAATCTCAGCTTTCTACTGTCCATAAAGATCCCAGTGAAACCCAAAAAATTCCATGCAATCTCAGTCGTCGTAGCAGTCGAAACACCGAGCTAGGGAGGAAACGAAGGGGGCCTTGAGAGGTACCTCGCGCGGATGGGATCTTCGAGAAAACCGACTATAGACTTCTAAGTAGAGCTCATTCAACTTGCACATATCCTTGATGGACTTCATGTTGAAATCTCACGTTCTTGTTGGTCTTTCTGAGAATCTCATGCAAGAAAGTTCTCATAAATTACAAAACGAGATTTACAGAAAATAAATTTTGAAAAATATACGAAAATTTACATCGGTAATAATTGAATTTAAAACTTTTTGATCCCAAACTGTGAGTTATCTCATTGCATCGTCGAACCTCCTTTCTCAAAATCTACACGATTCACTTAAATAATAATAATCCGATCGTCATTAATCATTATCGGACCAAAAAGGAATCTGATACTAGTTAGTAGTACTCGCAGTTGTTCATTACACGTAAAATGAAACCCCAAATCCAGGAGCTCTCGAGTGGAGATGGGTCCCTCTTTCAGATGGAAACAAAATTTAATGATTTTCTTTAAGCTTTTTGCACAGTAAAAAGATTTTAGATAATAATAGCTCCAACCATGAACAGTGGTTCAGTTAGAAAACCGAGCTTCACGTGGTTGAATTTTATTTGCATTGCAGCAGTATTGTTCCATTAATTTCGTAACTAAAATCATAAAAACTTTAATTTTAATTTTAATTTAATACACTACATAATAAAATACATATTTTACAAATCAAAAATTTTAATTTTAACTTTAACTCAACACACTACACAATCATTTGCCTTTTTCCACAATCAAAATCAAAATTATTTTAATTCTGAAACTAATCGCACCATGAAAGTTCAGTAAAAGAGCACTTTAAGATCAAAAACAAATTAACGTGAAGCGAAAATTAATCTCAGAAAAGAATTATATATAATTACTCCGTTAATTGGTGATGTGACTTGATTTTCATAGCTGAGCTACGATGTTACCATCTCCACGAAGTCGCCTTGTGAAGATATGATCTTATCTTATCTCCAGCGACTATATTACATCCAATATCCGGATTTCCTCTAGCATCGTCGATGGTTGTTAGTGGTAGTGTAGTGGCTCGTACTCCTTAGTAGGCAGCGAGCTATAGCCTTTCTTCGATGACGGTCGCAGGAAATCGATAAAGATATCGGACAAGCCCCACCACATCGATCCCTACCAAACTTGTTCCTTGTTTTACAATCTTTTCACCGGTCGATCTTCACTTGAAACCATGATAGCTAACAGACATTGTTAAGCAATATTCAATGATTGCCCTGACAGTTTTGGTCTTCTCCCCAAATATGTATCTTGTAATTGGTTCATGTACTTTTCCCAATAATGAACTCCTTAGCTAACGTGCAATAATAAAAACTTAAAATGAACGTTTGCAAGGATGCACAACGCACTTCAACTACTAGAAAGGAACTCGTTTCGATCTCTACCGCGGACATTGATGCACCATAATAAACTCCTGTGGTCGAACTAGAAAGGACGATGGCTCCAGAGTTTCGATCACATATCTAGTTACCCATTCCAAGATCCTACACGTCGCCTGAGGAACAAGAGAGACGCAATTGTTCGCGATCTCTCAAATCCAGGGGTGGCATGATATATACGTACTAGAAAGATCGATGCATGATCAAGACAATCTCGAAGCACGGTTCATGCCTACAACACCGTTCATGCCTGAAGCAAATATTGATATACTAATTACCAAGTTTCACTAGCCATTGGAAGTCCATGCTATCGATTCCACGAATCAAAATCGATAAAATTCCAGATTTATCTAGGCAAGGCAGGTACAGGGACAAAGCGAATGCCTTAGAGCGTAGAACCGCACATATGGTCACCTTGGAGGACGTACACTAGCACATATCCTATAGCTAGTACCTGACAGACGAGGTAGATTGGCCGCAGTGCTCGCAACATCGTACGTACAATGGTCTCTTGACGAAACTTCGTTGCAACATTAAATATTCTCGCAAGCCTTCTCACCTAGAAAGTGACTTACTCGTCAGAGTGACCCAATTACATGGAATGTCCATCCAACTTCAAAGGCCATGATATATATGCTAGATCTCATCATTTACACTGTAATAAGACGGGGGACAACCGCACAACCGACTCGACTTGGTCTTCGCCACTTAATGTCGCGGTCAAGAGCAGGGAACACGATAATAAAGACAAGTATATTTTTTTTCTATATACGTTAGAAGCACAGGTTGGACTAATTGATGCACGTATATATTCTGAGTCCGAAGCACATGTCGGATTTAACGCTGGGTTATAAAAAAACTTTCTTCATCGTTTTACTCTCCGTCAAAACTTCTTTTATAAGTATAGTATAAGTATACTATGAAATTTTTTTTCTTCATCATTTACTCTCAGCCAGAACTTCTTTGATGAGAGATGGGATAACCGATATGGACATACTATGTGTCACCAACACAAGTGGCCACCCTGGTTAATGACTGACTTACCATTCTACTTGCTAGGAGGACTCGATCCGGAGACCTTCATATATCCGACTAGGAGACTTGGGAGTTGCACTGACTGACTAGACCACCACCCCAAATAAACCCTAAAAGTACATCGGACTGCACAACTGATCAGATAACTTAAATAAACTAGACATTCCTTCAATTATTTTATTTTATTTTTTTGTCATTACATTCTCTCTCTCTAACTTGAGCGACGGAGGGTGGTCTAAACCCTCCAATTTTATTTTATTTTTTCTCTTTTCTTCCTCAGTCTAGATCTCTAACCCTTGGGCTCGACTTCTCATCGAGTGGTGTATCACTGAAGCATCATTGGAGCACTTGAAGACATCACCTGAGCAATCCCTACATTAATTGGATCTACTCTGCTAGATCTCATCATAGGTGATTTCCCCTGTCGCCATGCTAACTTGCAAAAAATTACTTCTCCTATAAACGGCATGTATAAGAGTACAATGGGGGGCCCTATGTAGAAACTCAGAAATAAAAAATTTCCCACTGAAATAATTTTCTAGCAAAGTAAACTAAGAAGCCTTTCATTACAGTAAATTGCCCAAATGTTTGAAACATTTTATTCTATATATAAATATGTGGGGGATCATAATTTTTAATATATACTAGCCGTATTACGTTTGGTTTGTAAAATTTAATCGAATGCCATGCATATTATTACCCAAGTTCAGTTTGTGAGTGGATGTTGTAATCGCTAGTCGAATTATCTCATATGATCATATTAAAAAAATTAAAATGTTGAAATCTCAAAACACCATCCAGTTATATATTCTCCAACAACTACCCCGTATACATTATTAGTGTTTTCACTATTATACTCTTAATTTAATTTAATGGCTATAATCACTCCAGTATTGGCTAATGCAAGAACGATCTGCTTCCGCTTAGACAGAATTCACAGACATGCAAATGCCAGCAGACGAGAAAGGTAAGATGCAAAACATGAGTTCATGGGCCTTCAGGTTGATAATTAAAGGCCCACGAGACATCTCAGGAAACAAGACAGGATTCCATTCTGGGCCGAGTAGCAATATCTTGATTGGGGATTGGAGGGGTGGGCCGGGCCTAGGCTGTAGTGCAAAGCCTGGGCGACGCTCGAGGGCCCCAATAGCAAGCTACTGTGGTGGGCCCTCCCCCTAGAAAAATTAATTTAATATCATGTGGGCCGATGGCCCACGTATCAGATATTAAACTGATAAGAACAGATACTACACTTGATCTTAGCCAAAAGGCCGAGAAAGGTATGATTATGCCCGGCAGCGTCCGTGGGCTTTTATAGGAAGCTTTAGCCTCTGCGGCTCCCCTCTCCCGCCGGTGTGGGACTCAACTGACGGAAGCGCAGAAATTTCGAGAATGAGATGGCTCAAGCTAAGCTCATATGGCGTCGCTTAATTCCCCCAGTAATGATGAAGCTTTACAGCTGGAGGCTACTGACTTATATATATATATATATATAATAAGTATTACCGTTCACGAATATTCTAGGCGATTCTATGTATCTCGTCTTTATATACATTATCTAATACTTTAGGCTAGTATTCGTAGTTTCCTAGTTAGTTACTATATTTATGGGATTTTCTCTTTTTCTGTTGACGTATACGAGTCCTTATAAGGACACTCATTCGTATCAATACAATTTGACGGATTGTCCATTCATCTCTCTTTCTTTCGAAACCTAATATGGAATCAGAGCGGATTAATGCTTTCGTGCTCCCGTGTGAGTTCACACTACATCAAATCTCTTGCCGACTTTTAGTAGTCGAGCGTCCCCTCTCACGCCTAAGTGTGGTCTCATTGTCAATTATCCCCCTCTCTTCTCACCCAAAGTGCAAGAAGAAGTCCATCTCGTTGTTAGATCCAGAACACGGAAGTCCAATTCAGTCCCGACTCGTAATGAGTTCTTGAGGGTGGGTATTTAAGTTTACATGGCACTTGTAGGTAAAGCATTAAAACCACACGTATCACGTAGACTTGAACACTCACTTTCAAGAACTGACTACAAGTCGGGACTGAACTTTGGTGCTCGGGATTTAACCACGAGGTGGAATTCTTCTTGCTCCTCGGGCAAGAGGAGGAGGAAGAGATAATTGACAATGAAGTCACACTAATTCGTGTAGGTGGGGTGTTAGAACCACACGTTAGCAAGTGAAGGTGGGTATTGAGAGGTATTTGTCCAACATGGAAAAATTCAAGAGAAAAATCATAAACTTATAAGAGATTGAGTATCATAACTTATGAGCTCAAGCTTTGGATTAGAGATAAATCAAATCACTTATAAGCCTGTAAGATATCTTACAATAAGTAAGTATACTGATTTATAAGCCTAGAAGATATCTTGCAATAAGTAAGTATACTGATTTAATTTCCTGCTGCTTAACACAGTAAACAAATTATTTATTAGTCTAACCAAACCATTCTATGGGTTCAGTTTGATGGATTCACTGGAAATTGTTGGGCGCGTACTTGTGACTCGTTACGTATTCAATATCTCTACTTTGGTAAGCGAACCTCAATTGATCACAAAGTGTTTATTAATTTTATTTTTGGATTTTGGATAATTCACAAATTCTCAATAGTTTGTTTTAAACTGCAAATAATTTTTTGGCATTACTTGAAGATATCCGTGATCTATATAAATTGATTATTTCAATTTTCTTTATCATATATCTGCCCTAGAGACAAGTTTAGTTCGGGAGCTATACTAATATCAAAAGGACTTCATATTTAACTTTTCTGTAAATCAAATCAAATACACTTGCTGCATATATTACTAATTATTTACATTTAATGTGTTAATAGTTATTCATATCTGTATTTCTTTTATTTCAGTTTAGACTAAAAATACATGAGGAGATTTCTGAAAAGAAAAATAAATATTCTTGAAAACTTAAAACAAAATATTTTTCTATTTAGATTGAATTATATATACGGACATTTTCAAAAGATATTGAAAATCTTTTGAGAAATTGAAAATGTTTCGCACACATGAAATATATTTTTTTCGGTGGACACATGAATGAAATATATTAATTATAACTTTAATTTACTAAATATTCCTTTAAATATGATCATCATCAGAAAATAATTAAGAAAATTAATTTCCATTATTCCCCTAAACCAAATATTTTTGCCGGGTGGCCAGTCTGCTTCTGAGATCTCCGACGCCTTCTGACTCTCTTTTACTCTTTGCAACAATGCAGTATATATGAATTGGTGTTCTTGTTTGGTTGTCCCTGCAGCCGTTAATTTCTTTCTTGGTCGGCCTACTTCTTAATTTTCAATTTTTTTTTAATGTGCACCACCTAATATTTAAAAATTCAATGAGTTCCTATTAATCCAAGCTGGTTCATTAGGGTAAATGTGAATCATTTGCATTCACAGGCTCGGATCGAAAACCTTACTTAAAAAGGACAGGTGCCAAACCACCCGAACCAACTCATGTTGTATCATTATTTGTCTTTAACATGCATGTTTGTGATATATATGCACTGTAAAATTCGATTGGTAAACCTTTTTTGCAGTAATTTGTAATCAGCCATCATTGTTAACTGTTATTTTCGTTAAAATTTTCGTGAGCTGATCGACGCCCGCAGACAACGTGCGGGTTATTTTCATAAGTTTCCTCCTGTCAATTCATTATTCCTTTTTTAGTAGACACCCTTAAAAAAAAAAACAAAAACCTGTCTGCCATTTCTATTTCTTCCCTGCTTTTTGGTATAAACATACTATAGAAAACAACTAAATTAATTTCTTCATTCCGTCAAGCATGATAACAGAGAAGCGAAGGGCCAGTCCAATAATTTATCTTATTCTTTCAAAACTAAACGAGATATCTAATAATAATATCCTCTAAGCCAGATTAAATTATTTAATATTATGCAGATATTCTGAGAAATTGAAGAAAAATGGTGCACACGTTTGATTCACACCAGTCTCTCTGGACACAGCTAACATACAGAGAGGATATATTCAAGAAAATAATATCACAGATTTTCCGGTTGAATCAACATTTGCAGATAGCAATAATAAATCACTTGCATAAAGAGAAAGGGGCATAGTATAGTGTGGCGCACATTCTCGCAAAATAATCAAGAAATTTCAAGTTCATTTGACGTTTGTTAGATTATTTTTACCCATTTATTTAAATACTTATTTCCTTTTACTATCCATGAACTTCCCTTTTAACCCAAAAAAAAAAAATCTGAATAAAGTTTGTTAAGCGAACTCGGGATTTGGATCGAAGGGCTAGGATTCTAATAAGTGAATGAAAAAGTAAATTATCTAGAGGTGAGAATGCTGACTAACACTGCTTTTTTTTTTTGGGTAATCTAAATACCAGTGATTTTATTATAACAAATTGAAGAAAAAAATATAAATTTCCTTTCACTTCAGGAAAAAAGAAAAAAGAAAAAAGGAAGCTTTTTAAGCTTTGTTGATCAATTCTTCTTTCTTGTTAATTTTCTATTTTAATTAAAACACTATATATAACTCGTTTGGATGATCTGTTCCAAATCACAAAAAATCAAATGAAAGTTCGGAAAGTGCAAAGTGTTTTCTAGGTTGACCAATTAACAATAACCGGGTCAACATTTTTCAGTAATTAAGTTATAGCCGATCGAATATATGCATTCGAATAAATTAATCTGGAGGAAGCTGCTGGCTAGGTCAAAAACTAAATGACTATTTAATTATTATCTTTTGCTTAAAAAAAAAGAATGATAATGCAAAAACTTAAGTTACTTAAATGTAATTGTGTGTACTTATATTCATCAACTATATGACTTATAGTTGGATTATTTGCTTGGTCCGTCGAGCCTTAATTATTTATTGAAAGAAATATCCAATTTAGGGAGGAAAATGTATGATGAGTTAGTTAACGTAAGCTAGTTGTTGCCAATGACCATCTTTTCTCCACCCTTACAATATATTGTTCTGAAAAATAAAATAATTTCCCAAATATTTTAATGATTTACATGCCAAACTACCCATGAAATTAATGATTTTTTTGTAGAAGATGACATAATTTGTTTCCATTAATATGATTTATCCTTTTCTTAATTTTTGTAAAATGATGGGCTGCATATATATGTAGCAATGTGAAATTATTGAATGATCTAGAGGAAAATAAGAATGAGAAATTAAATTAAAATCCACATCTTATTCTCAAGATTTAGCCAAGTAGAAAAGAGTCCAAAAAATTGATACATTAACTATTAGCTTAGCCATATACAATGTTAGATAAAACCACACATCCAAAAACAGCGAAGACGATCTTATGAAGAAATGAAGAAAAGAAATCAAGGGAGCTCCCCAACATCTTTTCTTATGCCCCATCGTCACGTTCATACGAACCCTGAATTAGCCGTGACTCAGCATAATGGCGCATCGAATGTTGCTTTACGAGACAATAAACCCTCTTCTTGCGACAGCATGGCTTTTGCTCCTAGGACAAAGAGCGTTCATGCTCACATCAACCCTAACGTCCTCCCCGAACTCGCATGGCTTGTCCTCATCGATCCTCCCGATCCCAGATGTAAAGCTCCGAGCAATCTTACCACTTATATTATTGTAGTAACCATAATGCTCTGGCGGAATTTCAAGCACGATCTTGTCCCTAAGGCTCTGTCTAGAAGCAGCCCGAATGAGCTCTCGGATGTCCTCATCGGTGTATAGGACAGTCGACTTTGAGGAGCTGGAGCTGATGCTCTTGGGCAGACCCTGGAGCTGGCTTGAGGAGGGACCATATCGTGCCCGGCCCGAGCAGTTGATGATGCTCCTCACGTAGAAGTCCCGGGCCTTGGACAGGACCGCAAACAGCGATTTCAAGCATTTGCATAGTGGGCCGACCTTCTTCATGCCAACTTTCTTCTTCTTTTCATGCTTCTTGTCAGCCATTTTTGCAGAGAATGAGAGAGAGAAAGGTATGACAGTTTGGAGGAATTAATATAAGAGAAGGGATTTGTGTTTTGTGTTGATATAGAGGATTTGGTGAGTGAAGTTGGATTATAAATTTAGTGGAAATACGCGTGCGGACTTCTTCAATAGGGACGAGGGAACAGGTGGAACTATTTTAATTATGTTATTATATAATAACCAATATGGATTGGTTGAAATGGTTAGATGTTCATTTTTCTTAAATGAGATCTCAATTTTGAGTTCTTATGAACGAAGAAAATTCACTATTGAAAAAGTTTTATTTAGTAGGTCGACCATGTTCAAATCTAAATTAGCCAGGGGTAATATTGGACTTCCAGATATGATGATATAATGTAATGTCGCACGTCTTCACTTGATAATTAAGAAGTTTCAAGTTTGATACTTATTATTAGACTATATGTGCCTCTTTATTAGCAATTAGGATTTATATTTAATTATACTAGGCGATGAGCCTTTCTTTTAACCGAAAAATAAGTAAGTTATAATGAACTTAATGAAAATGGCAAGGAATTATATGTGGGCACCGAGAAATCTGTCTCGTGTCATTAACTTATAGTATAGTACAAAGGAATATTAATCTTTTTCTTTAGTAATATAAATAATAAATAATAATGATATCTATTTGTCTGTATCTTTTTTTTTTTTCGGTGGAATGATGGCCGTAGCCCGATGTATTTGTTTATATCTTTCGTTTGGTGATGGTGATTAATACCTGTTTTCTGGTAATTAATTAAATTACTTCGTCCACTACAGCATATAAACAATTGAGAACTCCTTTGATCGGGTCGATCAATCTCAATGGAGCAAGATAGGACGGGGCAACGAACGACCAGGTTTCCCCTTATCTCGAGTGATTATAAAATCATTTGAGTTTTGATGGAGGTCAAAAATTGAATCGGGTCAACAGTGTTTAATCAGATGCAGTTGGTAGCTAGAGTCATGACTCGTTCTCGTTCATCGCTGCTTATTTCTTCTGCTTCAATCCGAGCCGATTCATACAATTGATGAAGAACGTTAAAGTGGATATTTCTTGTAGCGCAGGAAACGATATGACGTTTTGAGATTGGACACTATCGTGACCATAGCTTCTTTTAAGAAATTAAATGATGTGCAGTAAACAAAACAAGAAAACATAAATAAATTAATTAAGGATAATTTGTGTGATATGGACAATCATTAAAAAAGGAAAAAAAAAAGTAACAAGAAACTTGTTGGAGTGGGACAAAATATGAGGTTAGCTTTTTTAATGTTAATGTTACGTAAATTTCGACCTTGGTCGTGCTTTGCATTGTTTGTATTTGTGTCCTTCCTATTGTCTTGTCCAAAAAGCAGCCGGTTTTTTTTTTTTCCTTTTTATTATTATTAGAAAAATTATCTAATTGCACCACGAGCACATCTCACATTTTTTCCTATTACAAAAGAGGTTTACAAATTTCGAATAATGAAGTAAAAATCTTAATATCTAACACGAATAGTCCTATCACGAGAATCTAACCGGATCCTGTTGAATATCAGAAAATGGCATGCAATACACCCTCTTTCTGAGTACATCTCACATTTACGTATGTCAAGCAGGTCATTTTCTTTGGGTGTAATGCGTCAAGGCGCCTGCACTTAAATCCCTCCCCAGATTCGTTTGAATAGGCAATTCGAGGTTGACCCTAGCAATTCTACGAGAGTTCATTCCTACATCTCTCGAAGACACTACTCAGAGCCTGAACATAAAGAAGCTTTGGAACCTCACTTGCTATATGACCCCTTCTTATTAGGAAATTCAAAGAAGCAAAAATGCCCGACTATGACAGCGAGCGAAGAATCACATCAAACGGGATAACGGAATTGGCACGTTCGATGAACCTTAACTCTTACTGACTTTTTCCCACCACATCCTTGCTCTCTAATCGAAATTCGAATCAGTCAAATGTAGTGCTTGCGAAATTTATCATGCTAGTCCGTTCCATCAAATTGATGTGGGCCCACGTGCGGGCCTACACGTTCTTCCGTCCTCGTGAGAGTAAGCCGAGAAAGCAGAGTGGCCCATGTTGGCCAAGTTATCACACAATGGGCTTCTCAAGCCCTTCAGGCCCATCAGGAACTTCAGAGTATGGGCCCCCAAAGGCCCAGTCTAAACCAATGGTCTCCCGAGGTCTCAATTCTATACTATAATTCCCACAAAAACCAAGCATTAGACCATTAGGTTAAGGGCCTGGATCAATTAATCAATATAATGCAAACTGCAAATGTTTATGTTATGTTCTTCACCCCTAAATAAAATACGTCAACTTGGTAGCATAAACAACGGAATTTTGTCGGTGGTCCAACTGCAAGGGAGCCCGACACCTACAGATCATGATAATCGAAGTTCGAATTGCCCTATAAGGAAATTAGATGAAGCACGGGTGCAAGAAATTTAATCCAAGCCTAGCTACGACAAAGGACGTTCATCACAATCATTAGCGTTTGTTATTGTTGCCTTCTGCACAAATGATGTTCGTATAATTGGAATCGACAAAAAAAAAAAGTTGATATGTATTCCTATAAAGAAAACATTATACGAGATATGTAGCTGGCTGGGGTCAGGGACCCAGTGTTAGTATGACGGCCTCTGATTTGGCTGGCGCGCCGCCTGCATTTTAAACTACGTTTTTTTGTAATCCCCACTTAATAGCAAGTTGCTATTTTTTTCCTTTAAAAAAAATCCAATAAACTTTTTATACACGTGTTTCTTTTTGGTAACTATATATAATGCATGTACCTGCCTAGCGCGTATCTTAAATCCTATACGGTCCTAACTAATTCTTTATATTTTTGGGTTGATTTCATCAATTTAAGCCATTGGAATTCATCATTAGATATGGAAACGCAGAAGAGTGAGAAAGAAACGAATGAGAGACGAAGAGAGCAAAATATGAGCTTTCAATATGGACTGTATCCTCTATACGTATTAGTAAGTACTAAATCAGACCTCCGTGCAAATGCGTGCAATAGAGTTATTAAGAAAACGAAATAATTGATGATCACCATGTTGATAATATTAATTAATTAATTAATTAATATATATATATATATATATATGAATAAATGTGGGTCCCTTTGATTATCAAATGAGATTGCTAAAGCAATTCAAATTGCCTGTATCCTAAATTGTCCTTCGTTAATCATTTTCTCGTGAATGAAAACCTAGCTAGATATCCATAGTAAAATTGACTCCCACATCATTACATGTTTCCTCATTTATAAAATAAAATTATTAAAATAATTTATTTAAAAGATTAATAGAGATGATTTGAAATGATTTATATATTTCATATCATTTCTAATTATTCTATATGAACTTATCGTAATATAAAAATAAAAATAAATTATCTGAAAAAGGATATCATAAAACATTATATTTAAATAATATGTATTCAAATTTGTATAAACATGTAATATACATCGATTATTGTATGAAACATAAAATTGGTATTGAAAATATTTTACTTTGTTAAAAAGCAAATATATTTTTCAAAAATCAGACTACTTATTGTAAGAAATGATATATACATGTGTGTACTAAAATGAACATATATATACAATGCAAATGATATAAAACTGCATAAAAATTATTTAATTAATTATATATATAATTTATATAAAAATATGATCTTATAAAAGAAAAACTTATAACATAACATTACGAACTTAAGCTCATAAATAAAATAAAAATAAAACCTAAAATAAGGATCTCCTAAACAATGTTTTAAAATGAAGGGGAATTTACCTCAAATGGCCCATGGTTTACCCGTTTTGTCAAATCTATTATATACTTTTTTTTTGTCAAATATATCCCATGGTTTACTTTTTACATCAAATATATCCCGGCGTTATCTTTTCCGTCAACATCTAACAGCCGTGCTGATGTGGCGCCCACGTGTCAAGTGTGGCCTACTATCCCTTAACTTGCCACGTCAGAAAGGCCGTTAAATGTTGACGAAAAAGATAACGCCGTGATAGATTTGATGCAAAAAGTAAACCATGAGATATATTTGACAAAAAAAAGCATATGATTGATTTGACAAAATGGGTAAACCATGGACTACTTGGGGTAAAAACCTCTAAAATGAACAAAACAAATGTTTACTCAAAAAATTAATATATGTGATAGGTCTATATTAATAAGAGAATTAATGTTTCAAAATGTAAATAGTTTTTTTTTATAAGCAAAAGAGTAACATTAATTAGAAGAAGAGTTTACAATAGTAGCAAGGTTCGGATATCCTTCAAAAGTACAAAGAGATTGAAAATTTGATCTTATGCCGAATTGGCAAAGATCGTGAGCGAGAGAGTTATCCGACCTAGGTATCCAAGAGCACAGCCATTAAGAGAAAATATTAAAGGATGAAATAATATTCGACACTATATTTCTAATCTCCCAAGGCAAAGTATGGGGATGCAAAATCGCTTCAACTAGAAGCAGGGTGTCGCAACGTATCCAGATCTTCGTGAAACCTCTATCAGCAGCTATGGTCAAGGCAAGAAGCACTGCCTTGGCTTCTGCCTGAAGTGGTGTTCCTTCGTAGGAGATCTGGAACCAAGACAAAGAGGGTGCGTAGTGTGGCTGGTGAAGCACTCCCGAGAGACATGATCCGTTACAGTTCCAGGCCGCGTCTGAACTAATGATGTGCCAATCTGGTCCAGTGGGCATTTTCGATATTTCAAGTTGTAGGGATGTTTCGAGATGGTAGGTCTCTCGATCTTGCGTGGCTCGGCTTTTCTTGCTACGCTCCATGAAGTTGCCCTTGATGATCTTAATGGTCTTGTGGAGGTCCGCTTGTTTACCTGCATGTAAGACATTATTCCGTGAGTTCCACAGATGATAAAAGATGATTGATGCATATAAAGAGAAGTTAGCCCTATCAGCGACGTTAGTGATCAAGGAGTGTGGGGGGCAAGCAGCAAAGAGGGCTAAGTCCTTAGCTTTGGTGGATGGGAAGAAATTAGATTGAAGGTCCCAAGGTGATTCCCTCCAGGCAACACGATAGAAGAGACAATCGCCGTAAAGATGCTCTAAATTATCGGAGCTGGTTTAGCAAAATGGGCACGGAGTGCCTACTTCACTAAACCAGGGGAGGCATTCACTGGCAATTCTCCATAGATGGAGTTTGAATCGTTCACGAATTTTCAACTTCCATATGGCTTTCCAAATAATTTCATCGTGATCTTGGAATCTCCGCTGCTGATCAATGAGATAAAGGGATTTGACCGAGTGCTTCCCTGTAGTGCTTGGGGTCCATTCTACAGAGTCTTCAAGATCTTCTTGAGCCAGGTGGATTTTGAGAATGTTTTGGACTGTGCTTTGCTCAAAGAGATTTGTTAAAAGAGGAATGTTCCATCTTTTGGGATGGAGAAGCATTAGGTCGCATACCTTTAACCCGGGACTAGGTTCTATATTAGATCTAGGAGAAGGTTTATGATCTTGCGTACCTGGGATCCAAGGGTCGTACCATGCCGAGATAGACGAACCATTACCTACTGAGAAGCATGTACTTACCTGAATGGTGTCTTTGCACCACTGAAGACCTTTCTAGACTGAAGAGGGAGATGAGCGGTTGGATGAATTGAGAAAGTTTCCATATTTTGCTTTAACCGCTCTTCCTGCGAGGCTGTTATTGGCTTTGGTAAGCGCCCAAGCTGTTTTGGAGAGCATCGCTTTATTGGAATCTTCTGCTCTACGGAAGCCAAGGCCTCCTTTTGCTCTCGGTTGACAGATGCTATCCCAGCTCTTTGGAGAAAAGTAGCTGCCTTCCTCCTTGTTTACACCCCACCAAAATCTCCTTGTCACTTTATCTATTGCGCTAAGAGTGGATTTTGGCAGTCGAAATAGCGACATTGTGTAAATTGGGGTGCTGTTGGTCACTGAATTTATCAAGGTGGCTCTGCCTGCCCAAGAGAGAGTTTTAGCCTTCCATGAAGCCAGCTTGCTTTTGATCTTGTCGATGAGAAATTGGAAGGATTCTTTTCTTTTGCGCTTGATGAAGAGAGGATTTCCCAGGTATTTGGAATTGTCTTTAAGCTTTCTGATGCCGAGGATGGATTTTGAAATTCTTCTCATTTCTGCCGTGGTATTTTTGGAGAAGAATAGGCCTGATTTGGCGGAGTTGACTTCTTGACCCGACCAAGAACAGAATTTGTCAAGAACGCTTTTAACGTTCCTAATGTTTGCTTCAGTAGCTCTTGAGAGAATGAGGAGGTCATCAGCAAACATCAAGTGAGAGATTTGAAGCCCACCTCTACTTATTTGGATGCCCTTGATGTCTCCGTTAGATTCTGCCCTATAAAGTAGACGGGAAAGGATTTCCATAGATATTACGAAGAGATAAGGTGAAAGAGGGTTGCCCTGTCGAATACCTCTGGATGGAGAGAAGTGACCGTGAGGTGATCCATTAAGCAAAATGGAGAATGTGGTCGTGGAGATACACTGGAAGATCCAGGATATGAAGATTTGGTGGAACCCTAGCCTTTCTAAGATTTTGATGATGAAGCTCCATTCTAGCTTATCAAAAACCTTCGTAAAATCTATTTTCATTCCGAACCATCCTCTACGGGCCTTTGTTTTCCTCATAGTATGAAGTATCTCTTGGGCTAGAAGTCCATTCTCATTAATCCATCTTCCTTCAATGAATGCGGTCTGGTTCGGAGAGATGATCCTTTCAAGAAGAGGTTTGAGCATGTTTGCAATGATCTTCGATATAACTTTATAGCACACATTGCATAAGCTGATGGGTCTGAAGTCTTTGAAGGTGGAGGCCCCTTGACATTTAGTAACGAGGCAGATGAAAGTGTTGTTCCATTCTTTGAGAATAAAACCCGAATTGAAGAAGCTCTTGACGGCAGAGATTAGAAGCGGCTTTACTGTATCTCCATAGTGTTTGTAAAAAAGGGAAGGTATGCCATCTGGACCCGGTGATTTGAGGTTTGGAATTGAATTTAGGGCCATTAGGATTTCCTTGTTGTCAGGAATTTGGATTAGCCTTTCATTCTCGGAATCTGAGATGGTTGCATTGATTAGATCTTCCATGTCTTCTAGGATGTTTGGGTGAAAAGAGCTGAAGAGTTGTTGGAAGTTCCTTAGGAAATAGTCGCCTATACCATCGCGTTCATGACACCATTCCTCGCTGTCTTCTTTGATGGCAGCTATATGATTAGCCCTCCGGCGGATGACCGTAGAGATGTGGAAGAATTTAGAGTTCTTGTCTCCGTCTTTCAGCCATAACTCCCTCGATTTCTGCCTTCATATGATATCCTTCCGCATAAGGTTTTCCTCAAGATCTGCAATGAGCTTTTGTTCTTGTTCCTTGATCTCAGAAGTAAAGGGTTTCCCTTGGATTTTATCAAGATTATCCATGATTTCTGCTATGTTCGTATCACAGAGACCGAAGACTTCTTTGTTCCATTTCCTAAGGTCTTTTTTTACCGATTTAATCTTAGAGGAGAATTGATAAGCTTTAGAACCATACACTATGGTGTTCCGGGCATTTTTAACTATCTCTTTACTAGATTGATCTCTAGTCCAAGCTTCTTCAAAACGGAAAGGCCTAGGTTTATGGGTAGACTCCATCCATAATTTGACCAAGATAGGATTATGATCCGATCGAACTTGTGGAAGGTGAAGGACTCCCGCCTTAGGGTAGGTGGTTCTCCATTCGTCATTTGCAATGGCTCTATCTAGACGTTGTTTAATGGAAGCTAGACTTGTTCTCTTATTTCGCCAAGTAAATGGATTACCAGTAAAGCCTAGATCAACACATCCTGAGTGATGGATAAAAAGCCTCTAGAAAAGATCAGGAAGATGATGTAAAGTTACAACCACCTAGCTTGTCAGAAGCTAAGCATATTTCATTGAAGTCCCCTACTACTAACCAAGGTCGGTCTATAGTATTAGCAATATCAGTTAATTCAGACCAGAAAGCAGTTTTTGCATTAGTGTAAGGGGCCCGTAAACTGCAGTGAGATTCCAAGGGGCTGGCAAAATATAATGCTCAATGGTAGCATGGATAAAATATGGGGAAGATTTTTCGATAGTTACCTGGAGTTCGGAGTTCCATAGTAGACAGAGACCACCTACTGAGTTGGAGGAATTAACGGTGAAGATGCCTTCTAGGTTGCAACGCTTTCCGATCTTTCTGCAATGGCTGGAGTTGGACTTAGTTTCAGACAAAAAAATTATGCTTGGATTATGTTTCCGAACGAGGAGACGAAGAGCTCGAACTGTCGGTTCTCCCCTCATGCCCCGACAGTTCCATGCCAGTAGACTCATGGCCCTCTTGAGGGCTTGTTTAGGCCCGCCTCCTCGGCCATTTGGATGTCTTCGGGGATCGATTCTTCTTCCATCTCGTGAGCTTTGTAACTAGCACCCGAATTCCCTTGGTTTAGATATATAGTTGGTGAGGGGTGAAGGTGAGATGATGGCTCCCATTCTACGCTAGCTGAGCGGCGCGCATTCCAATCTTCTTGCACTGCTTGTCCCATGGTTCTTGCTACTTTATTAAAAAATCTAGCGTATGGGCCAGAAATCTGGATGAATTCTTCCATGGAAAAATCATTTTTCCTCTTCTTGGTGATCAGGGTAGCATCGTCTAGGTCCATAAAATTTCCGTGAAGGAGCTGAGAAGGTCGGGCAAAGAATCTGGAGCCAGTTGGGTCGATATTGAGAGGGCTTGAGTTCTGGGCTGGGTCTCGGCCTTGTTCACTAGTCCATACAGTTTCAGTGTTGCAGTAACGGGCTGGACCTGATTTTTTCTTGGGCTTGGTCTGTAGCTTCAGTGGGCTGGGTGTCTTTTCGGGACTTGATTGGAAGTGGGCTTCGATCTGTTCTTGTTCTTCTATGAGTCCCGAGTAAAGAGTGTCAGTGAAGATGGGCTGGATTTTGGAGGCTTGGTTATTCTTTCTGGGCAGAGGGCAGAAGTCCGAGCGGTGCAGGAAGTCGGGTTCCCTGCTGCAATCTGCTCGACGAGGGTTTCCAACGGTCGACTGTTCAACATCCACAGTGTCTGTGCTGTCAACGTCTTACGTCAGAGCGGATTGTCATCTGTCAGGGCTGGGTGGTTGTCGCCATCAGAAGCTGGCGATTTTTGGGGATTCGCGAGTTTCCGGTGGGCTGGAGAAGGGGCATGCGATTCTGGGGGGTGTGTAATTGATTCTGGTGGCGATGAATGTTGCGATGCTTGAAGTGGTTCGGCCATTTGAGGTGGGAGGAGGTCAGATTGGTTGTCAAAACGGAGCCACGGGCCATAGAGGTTTGGGGGTGCTGGCGAATCAGAGTCACAATGGCTTTGTTCATGACCGAGTGTCCCACAATCGTAGCAGAACGTTTTCAGATGCTCATACTTGAAGAAAACCCAGGTAGCAGGCCCTGATCTTCTGTTGATGAATCGTCATGGACAGAGGGGTTTGGTGACTGAAATTTTGACAAGGGCGCGCGGGGTCACATACCATTTCGGTAGGGATGGAGAGTCTTTCCAATCAATCTGAAGCACCTTTCCTGCCTTCCCTGTAAGTTTTTTGATGTTGTCTGTTGATAGCATTTCAGGCGGGACTCCTCTGATTTGAATCCAGAAATCAACACTATCAAATTTGATTTCTTCAAGGGAGAGACGTTTGTCCCAACAAGAGATCATCATATGAGCTCCTTGCACAGACCAGGCGCGATCTTTCTCCACATATTTCATGTCTCGTTTGTCCTTGAATAGGCAGATCAGAATATCATCTGAGTATTTTTTAGGCGCAATGCTGACTCCCTTTTTCGTGTTCCATGCTTGTAGGAGGCGGGGAATGATAGCCTTCGGCGGTGGAGTTTTGAATCCGAAGGGTTTTATGAGGAGGGTCAGGGGGATAGTTTCCTGGGTTTCTTCGTCATTGGTCTGCAGGTCTAGAGCAGATTGTTTGTGAGTCATGGAGATTTGGGAAGTGAACATCTCTGCTAGGGAGTTGTCAAGATCGGCTGATTCCATGGCTGGTGGTGGGGTATCCTGAGGTTTCAGAGGGATAATGGGGGGTGTGAGGGGTTTTCGAGAGTGTTTGCTTCTGAAATTTTGCGAGGATGGTGGGGTATATGCAGGGTATGAGATGATGATCATAAACACTAATTGAAGCAAGTACCGACTGTTGGGGGGTAAATTTATGGTGTAGTAGTTCTGAGATTTGCTCCCAGCTGCAAATTTGATTTGTTTTGAGACAGAATTGATGCAGAGAGTAAATGCAGGAAGAGATGGATATCTGTTCTTGGTGCAGGAGGGGTGATTAGCTTCCTGGCCGCGGTGGTTGTGGGGAGTAATTGATGCCGGTGAGCGTTGCATTTTTTGAGAGGGGATCTGATGTTTTTCCATTGAAGAGTAAGGAGATCTCCAACAACGAAGAACGGAGGAGGGAACTTCCAACAAAGGGAAGGTTAGAGAGAGAGGCTCTCAACAAGGAGAGAGTGATCTCAGTAACACATGCTGTGCATTAATGGTACTGAATCAACCATTCAAATCTTAACCGCAAAATCTTTCAAAATGTAAGTAGTTGCAATAACAAATGACATAGAGGTATATGAAAACGAACTCATGTAATGCATAGGGCAAAAAAACTAGTATTATCTATAAAACAATTAAGCTAATTAATTAATTAATGATTCTTCTGTTGTAAATACAAGAAGATAATGGCAAAACGATCTTTTTCTTTTCCCTTTTTTTTTAAATAATATAAATATTTCAGTGCAACTTGCAAGTTAAAAGAATCTGTCTTTAGTCAATTATATAGGGCTGGAAGCTTCTTGTCATGGAGAACGTATTGTTCCTATTGCTTCTAATTACTATTATATGTACAATCACCTAGTAATGTTTAGTTCGTCCCTGTCCATATTTGCCCATAATTAACATGGAGGGATCTAAGTTAAAACTGATAACTTCATAAACCATGCATGTCGGTGTTTAAGCTTTCGTTAAATGTCCAGTTTTGTGAGTACATGGATTGAGATGTGATGAAAAATTTACTAATTTAAGGAGTAGCTAGTTGTTGAATCGGGGATAATTAAATCTAATCCAGTACAAATTAGTTGGAACGTATAGATAGGACCGAGTAAAATGCCGATCCACCGCAAAATTTGTTTCCATTAGTATCTATCAAGACTATTTCGTTTGAAGGATAATGATAAATTTGGAAGTCTTTATGGGAAGGTTGTTCTCGTCGCATTGGTCAAATGAAGAAAACGAGTTAATGGGTCTCAAGAGATTCACCATCATAATATTACACTATAGGGACCACACACAAATAAATAATATATCATTAATGAAATAGTAGTGTAGTGGAATGTTACGTATCTCATTTTGGTAATTAATAATTTGTTTGATTTGCAAATATAATTTTAAAATTATAAATTTAACTTAATTCTATCCACAACAAAACAAAATAACTCATACAAAGTCAAAGAGTGGACCCCATTTATATCATATTTTTTTAACAATAAAAAAAATAATTCATACAAAGGCAAATGATGGACTTTATTTATACCATTCTTTTTCAAAATCAAAATCTGATTTTAAAATCCTATTTTGAAACCAAACGCAGGATAAATTATTCTAGATCTGATACTCGTGATGGAGTTACATATGCTCATATTAATTAAAATTTTGATTTTATTATATTAGACTTATGATGATCTCTTTTAATCCAAAAAGTATATATATTGTATATGTAGGGTGGGGGAAGCAGAAATTAATTATAAAAAAAATCTGGAAATTAGGGCATGCGCGGTATATATTTCCAATTCAACGCACGAGCGATGGCGGATGTGAAGACTTAGCGGCCAGACAGTGCCTCCCCCAGGTGGCGCCTCCCCGTTCCCTGCCCTATCCCATTTCGAGGGATAAGGACTTATTGATCGGGTCGTCATGCGGATTCTCCATAATAATTATGAAGCTCTTAGTAAAATGTGGTACCTTATGAGACTGGACGGCAACGTATTAATGTACATACACAATGAAGCAACAAATACAGTTTGACATCTAAAATAATGCTACAAATTAATTTACAAAAACAATATCATGTGATCTATGGATGAAACTTTATACAGACACGAAACGACCAATGCAATTTATACTTTGGCAATGCGATTTATTGTTAGGTATAAGGTTTCGATGCGAGTTATCAGTAGGCATTGAAGCCCTTTCATGAAATTGATAGTCTTTATGACTTATCAATAAGTAGAAACAACCAAGCATGTCTTAATTTGTCACGTTTCCGTTATATTTATATATATATAAATAAATAAAAAATAATAATATATAAAATCAAACAGGATAGACAACAAAGACGGGAAATAATTAGTCAGCAAAAAAGATTGGTCCAACCACATAATTTGACCGGCACTTCCCTTGTCCATGTCAGCAGCAGAAGCTGCCGATGGCTAGTGACAAAATATTATTATAATTATATGTATTAGGGTTTTATCCGCGCGTTACCGAGGAATAGAATTATTCAATCAATAATTTTGTGATTATAATTTATACAATACTCATTATAACATATAATCTCAACATATAGTAATAGTTTTAATTGTTAAAAGAATTTTGAATTTCTTATATGGTATATTGATTAATATACAATATTAGATGTATAAGTTAATATCTCTTTAAACTTTGTCTAAATTTTTTTAATAGTTATAAAAATATCGTCTATTTTATTAAGCCATTTTTTAAATTGATATTTGTTAGGATATTGAAATAGATGCAAATAATTTATATGATATTTTTAATAAGAAAAATATCATTATGATATAACATGACTTATTATATAATCACGGTGCACATAAAAAAGTGTATGGTATTTAAAATTACTTTCGAACATCTAATACTATAACAAAAGTATTAAATGAATTGCCAAAAAAACTTCATTATATTTGAAAAACATTATTAATTCTCAAGAAATCACATATATAATCAATTTAATAATTAATTTTCCAAAAAATAAGAAGGTCCTCTCTGTTAACACGCACATTAGTTTAGAACACATATTTCGGAAAGAAAAGAAAAGAAAAATTTGAAATTACCCATTATTGAGCCAATTTTCTTTCTATAAACGGATAATCCAATTTTTACTTATTCTAGTGATGTATTATATCTCGTTACAAATTTTTTATGACACTAATTTAATCGTTATTTTTTTGTGAAAAATTATTATTATGATATATTATTCTTTAATAATTTTTTATATTACCACGCATGGCACGTGCATATTCTCCTCTATACCTATATGGCCAAATTATAATATGTCCATTGAATTTGTAGGTTGTTCATGAAAGTAGTGGGGAATAGTCGACCGAAACTCGGAGACACTTCGTTGTTAAAAAAAAAAAAGAGAGAGAAGAGATAAATAGTGGGTCGAAACTTAGACATCTTTCATTAGTAGAAAAGAAGAAGAAGCATGTGTCTGGATTATAATTGTCAGATGAACTAGTAAGGTATTCATGAGAGTCGTGGAAAAAATAATTGGTCGAAACTCGGACACCTTTCATTTTTAAAAAATAAAAATACATATAAAAATATAAAATACATATTAAATATTTTAATTTTTAAAAAATAAAATAAAAATGGAGGGGTTGCGGGTGGGAAAACCCAAACCACTCGTCGCCTCCATGCAACGGACCCATAATCATTTCTTTATGTAATTATACCGAATGATAATTCACCGGATAATCAATGCAGAGGTGGTTTATCCGTAATGGATCGATCCTATTCGAATTAAATTTATCAGAACGTTGGATTTTTAGATATGTAGATACACATAAAAAAATGTAAATATTTTTTTTTAATTTGTAGCAAATTTAAAAGTAATAAATTGATATCACCGTAATATCATTTCATCATATAAAATTCTATAAACCAAAGAAGGTAAATACATACTAACATGCGTTAATCATTAGCACTTAGCGTGCATTCTCCAAGACAATAAATTTTATCATCAACCTCCTACCATATTATCTAAATCAATACCAGTTATGGTGGTGCACATGGAAAAAAAAAATGCTACGACGCCTTATGGTGCGCTTATAATAATACATTATGTGGTACATTTGGTTGCCATTATGTAAGGCAAATGAATAAATCTGTTTAAAGCTCGTATGGACTCACTATATTTACTTGATATGAAGGGAGTGAAATTTTAGGATATTTAAGCAACAAGCAAACTTCATCTGCATCACTGATACATAAGATCTTGATAGATGTGAGATTGGAGTTATCTACTATACCAAAAGTTTCTTTTAAACTTGTCAGTTGTCCATTCCACACTTGCCATTCGTTTAGGGCTTATTGTATTGCTACTAGCTGATGTGTTTTGGTCGGGGTTTAGGTTTGCCTCTGGGTCTATTTTAGCTCATAATTGGGTTGCACTTGGATCTGTGGCTTATTGTTGTAAATAGTTTAGCGATGAATGAAAATTTTCATTTATGGAAAAAAAAACGAGTGATTTAGTACTGTTATTTATTATTTACGGTAACAAAATGCGAATTTATAATCTATACCTATATATCTATATAAATTATAAAATCAAGAATCATTCTCCATATTGCACCCATAGGACAAAAAAGTCCTTATATTGAATGACTTTCCATATTCAGTGATTTAATGAAGGACGTTTGATTAAGTATGGTTGTAACATGTTACAATTCTTTAAATATAATAAAACATTTATCATGATAGAAGTAAGAAGGTTTATACAATTTAATAGAAAAGAGCTTTTGAATATTTCTTTTTTACGATATCATTAAATTATTATGTTTTATATCGTAGATTTGAACAATATCAAAAATTAAAATATGTAGGCATCAAAATCTATGAGCGGGTCCGTTGGTTTAGTTTGTTTAATTTTTGCATCATGTACTAATAAGGTGTGTTTATACATTTACCATTTAGATGTGACGTACATCCTTCCATACTGTAATAATTATGATTATTTACAGTGGCAAATAGTTATAATTATGATGCAACTAAAGAGTCCCAAAGAAAATAGAAAAATCCTAGTTCATGACATGATATACATATACGTACGTCATCATATAGTGCTTCAATAATATCATCAGAGGTTCATTGATAGAAAATTTGTTTAGTGCAAATATCATTTCTTGTTACTGTTAACCGATTTATGATTGCAATATACACTGAATTTATGATTAGCTTATTCCATATGGTTCCGTTTGGTACGTGGTAATGAAATGGAATGAAAATGAATGGATTCTATATAGAGAAATACTATGGTATTGAGTTAAAAAAATGTGATTTTCTCTAATGATTATTACAAAATGAAGGAATATACTTATAATATTACACTTATTTATCACTATATCATGTTATATACATTTTTAGATATATAAATTAGAAAAACATATATAATAGTTCACAACATATAGCATGAAAAGGGGAATGACTATTTGCTTTCTTTTTTGAGGGAATGTTCATTCCTTCAAAACGAAGGAAAAATATGATAATGAAAGAATGCCATTTTCACTTTATATAAGAGACACTAATAAAAAAAAATGAAGTGCAATTAATAAATGAGCATCTCAATTCCAACCCATTCCACTCCCGTGTGCCAAATGGGACCTATGTATGCAACCATAGAATGGCTGGCCGAGTAACACATCAAACAATTACGGAGCTGGCCCTTGTTATAATCCGTTCCCCCACTCTCACAACACGTCGAACCAAATCAAAATTGCTAAGACAATTTTACCTTGCATTGAGCCCACTAGTGGTAAGGTAAAAATCCCAACCATCAATTAAGAAATGAAATGGTACAATAGTGCACATCTCTCGCTTAGTGATTCAGAAATTTCAGATTTGATACCCAGTGAAATTATCTATACATTTTTATTAGTTATTTGAGATTTCTATTTCAATATATTAGATTAATGAGTCTACATTGTAATCGAAAAAAAAAATCTCAACCATCAAACCAATCACAAATTCCCGTTCACCATCTAAAAAATTTATACCATTAAATCTTTAAGTTATTATTTGATTCCTCTAAACCGTCAGATCAATATTAACATTTACTTCTCAGTGATCTAATGCTCCAGAAGGACAAAAGAACTTCCGGAGAAGGACGATAGAAGTTATGCAAAGCCACTCCGCAATAAACTGCTGTAACAAAGTGAATCTAAGTCTATCTATTTTATTCCTTTTTTTTTCTTTTTTCTTTTTTTTTTTGGGGAAAAGGCCCCAAAATTTCATGGTCTTCTATCTAAGGTTGAATTCAACACGCAGACACCTCTCTTCCACACGCATGGGCTCGCCCCTATATATGAGCCTATATATGAGCCCCCGACAGGTCTCTTCCTCATTATTCAAACATACATTCGATCTCCTCCCAGACAGATAGAATAACACAAGGACACCCCTCCCAACAATGGAAACTAATTACTCCTTCGATTCCTCGGACTCCTTGATCTCATACATTCACTTCCCATCATCATCATCATCTGCTGCAATAGCAACCAACTCCATCCCCAACGACCAGCCATCCTTCTCGTCTCACCGCTCCCTCCACTCCGTCCGCAAGCCCGCCCACCCCAACAAGCCCTGGAACAACCACAACTACAAGAAGCCCAACGCCCCGCTCCCCCCGATCCCGACCCGCGTCTACAAGGTCGACCGCATGAACTTCCGCGAGCTCGTGCAGATGCTCACTGGAGCTTCCACTGCCTCCTCCGTTCCTGCCGTCCCCGTCTCCCAATCTCAGCCGCGTCGCCTGCACGAGGTGGCTCCCCCACCGCTCAACCTCGCCACCTCGGCGCCACAGGGCTCCCACCTTCTCCCCGAGAAGGCTGAAAGTGCCGCCACAAGCACGCCTTTATCGGCGTTGTACAGGGAGCTGATGTCAGAGACTCCATCAGATGCAAAGCCAAGCCATCATACGTTGTCCGACGGTTTTCACGGGACCTCCGGGGCAGTGTCGTTGGGATTAGGGTTGTCTCCTTCCCCGCTCGGGTGGTGCTCACTCTTGAGCCCGGGGACCTTGTCTAGCTTTGAGCCTAGCACGGTCCTATAGATTAGCCAGTCGCGCTGCTGTATCTAGTACAGGGCGAATTAGACTATCATGGGCCAGGCCGCCAGGCTCAAATTCCTTAAAACTGTCCATTAATTTTCCTCAGGAGTACAGCTTTCTCGATCATACGGTTTGATAGATTTTTTTGGCAAATATTTTTCGAATTCAGAACGGTTTTATTTGTTTATTTATTTTTCAAGTCATCCACTAAGTACGTACCTCGGTGTTTCCTTAGCTAGGTAGAAAATTCCTGGGTTCACATGATTTTGGTTGCATCTCTACTTTAGTGAAGTTTCCATGTATGAACAAATCCACTAGTAAAAAAACTGCAACCCGCAATACAAAGAAACGACGAGGCAATTAAGCCATATATGACCTCTGAGGACTGCAACTTCAAGAAGCGGTACTTTTATTACATACATATAGCCCGCCCCCTGAAACGATATGTTACAGCATCTCGAAATGGTTCGCAGACCAGTATAAACCAACCACGGACCAAAAGCTCATATTGCCAATACAAAGACTAATCTCATATAAACAAACATATGTCCTTAACCCTGGCTATGGTATACATATGAAACATCTCATGGCGGTTGTTCATTGAGTACCATTAAGTCAGGATGAGGAGCAAAGGCCGCTGGAAGTCCTTGGTAGTTGACCTGATTCCGATTCCTTGAATTTTAGCATGTCTCCTGTATCTAATGATTTCACCCATGAAGGTTTTGAGCTTTTACAAAGGATCATTGGTCCCAGTAGTTCCGTAGCTGTGACATGTGAAGTAGAAGCTCGTCTCTCCCCAAGCCCGTGACGCTGCTCGTCATGATCCATGGAGGATGATGCCGATAGTTCTCCCTCATAAGCTCTTGGAAGTTCCTTATATTCTCGTCAGGCCTTTTCCCTCCCTTCATCTTATCACACTTCGTGAATACAAAAGTCATCGGTATCTGGAACAAAATTGCACAACCCGAAGGTTCAAAAACAAAAATTCCCTTTATGAGTATGGTGTTGTAATCAGAGTATTGAACAGGAGATAATAAAAAAAGAGAAGCCTACGTTGTTACGACCGAGCCAATTTGCACAGTCAAGGTCAATCTTCTGAGGGGGCACACTAGCATCAACCAGAAGCAATACAGCGACTAGATTGTCTCTGTTCAGAAAGTAACCTTTCGTGAAGGCAGACCAGTCCATTCGAACAGATCCCGGGGCCTTGGCAAACCTGCAGGGGAGAATGAGCTGCTCCATGTCAAGTGGAGAAACATAGATTATGGTGTTCAAAGCTATTCAACAGTCGAGCCAAAATAGTCCGATACATAAACAGATTCGTCTGTTAGATGGACCTCAATGCAAGATTTCTATGGCTAATCTGATAATTTCAACACGATTTTGATAATTTACAAGTGTAAATCGGACAGAGTTCTTCTTGCTCCAGTCAAAAGTAGAAGTAACTTCTTGTAGTAATGTTCTGCTGAAAATTGTAGGATTCCAAGTCGTAATTACTGAAACAAGCAATAAGCTACAAATCAACACCCGGTTCACTGGTAGGACTGTCAACAGGCAATTCAAGCAACCGCAAAATTAGATTAAGAGGATATAGTCAATGGAAAGCCGTCTATGCACAACAGTGCTTCTAAAAGGAACATACGGCCATATTGTTCAGATTCATCATCATACTCATAAAATCATATGGAAATCCTCAGCACCGAAATTTATCTTTCTAGGTAAAACTGGCTGAGTAGCAGAGTAGACATCGGTCACTCATAAATAGTACTGTTTTGTTCCAAAAAATAAGCCTAAACCACGTGGAAAGGTTTCATGTGGCTCCTTCGTCGAACGAAAGAACAACGCAGCAAGTCATAGCTTAACTAGCAAATCGGCGGGAAACAGGAACCGCTAATTGCTCAAAATCTAAAATCAGTTCAAACTCCCCAAGAATCTCCACAAAAGATCATAACTTCCGATATGCTTCGGCGAACAGGAAACACTTCTAGCATTGTTTGTTAAATGGCCCTCAACAATACATAATAAGGGAAGACAGGAACTTACCCATAACCCGGCAAATCGACAATGTACCAACTCTTGTTCACCAAGAAATGATTGATGAGCTGAGTCTTCCCTGCACATTTCCGAAGGATAAAACTTCCATCTTTAAGTTCGAAACAATGCCATGGACGAACAATCATTAACCAGAGCACCGAAAGATTGTCTCACCCGGTTTCTTTGAAGTAAGAGCAACCTCCTTCTTCCTCACCAAGGCGTTAATCAGCGAGGACTTCCCCACGTTGGACCGGCCCAGAATGGCGAACTCCGGCCGTCCGTCCCTGGGGCAGTCCTTGGCCCTGCCGCTGCTCTTCACGAACTCCACCTCTTTAATCTGGGCGTGGCCCGCGTAGGGCCCGATTACGATGTTGGACCCGGGCAGGACCATGTCGCCTGTTACCTCCTCGGGATCGACACCCGGTGGGACAAACAAGACCTTCCGGGCGAATCGCGCGGCGTCCGAGGTTTCCGGGTTCGCGGCGGCTCTCAAGGCAGCGGAGGCGTGGAAGCTGTGGCTATGGAGTTTGTGGGGTCCAACGGAGAACAAGAAAGCAGGGGCTTTTGGGGACGGAAGTGGAAGCAGAGCTGTGAAGCGGACAGAAAGGAGGAGGGTTCGGAGGGCCGCCATTGCTCCGAGCTGAAGGAGAGTTACTTCGATGAGGTTCGGGCCCTTGTGAACTATGTGGGGAGAGGGGATCGGGGGAATGGAGGGAACAATTTCATTGTGCACCTTGAATTTCTCCCTGCGAACACTTTGAACCTTGAACTTTCAATTTTCATCCATTTGGAACCTTTTCATAGAGAAAAGAGATAAATGCAGTTTCCCCAGAATTTTGGAGTGCTTTTCGATTTGATACGGTTAAGAAAGAATATTAAAAAAAATAAAACTTTAAAAGAAATACATCCAGACCGTCAACTTTCTTAGGATAATGAGATACCTTCGGTGATGGTGGCCTCATCGCGATCATCAATGCCAGGCTAAGATCGGCATGCGTCGTCTTGATAGTGAAGGTTATGGAGGACGCAACCACCATAAAAAATAAGAAGAATATATTAAAAAAATTCTCTCCTCTTGATCTTGACAGCGGTGGCCTTATTAGCAAAATCCCCATTGCTAGGATGTGGTGGCTGACACCTCGCCGTGTTGGTTCTCTCCTACCCTCCGGGGTAGCCTCCCCAAGACCATCACCGGGAAATAGATGAAGTGCCAAGACCCTCATCCCATCCATGGTGGTCGTTGATAACGCCACCACCTTCAGGAGGAGTGAAATCATCATCATTAACAAGTCAATCTACCGGGGCTTTGCGCAAAATTATTATTTGTAACAAATTTTAGAATATTTATCATTTAATTTGACTGTAAAATTTTAATTAGTTTATGCTTGTATAGAATACACTTGTTGATAACAGATAATTAAATTTTAATTAGTTTATGCTTGTATAGAATACCCTTGTTGCATTCAAGTTAACATTGAACAACAAAATATATATTAAATACGATTCAGTCAACTAATTTTATTAAAATATTTAAATAAGTAAATTTATATATTTTCTAAATAAGTTCATATAATCTAATTAATAAGTTTATTTTAATTAAATTTAAGGGGAATAATTAGATTTTTACTTTCAAAGATAGTTTAAATTTTTAACATCAAAATTTTAAAAATCAATTTGATTTCTACATCTCACATCTTCTAAATAACAATAAATCCACCATATAATTTAAAATATTGAACTCAAATAGTATTAATTTTCCAATAATTTTAATTAAAACTATTTACTTTTTTAATAATGAGACCTTTTAATTTATCAATGTATTTAGTTTTTACATGAAAATAAAAAATGTTAATATTTTTTAAAAAAATCTCTTTACATTTTCGAGCAATTAATTAGTTGTGAAAATTTATATTGAGTTTTTACTTAAAATTTCATACTACTTCACTCTAATTAACTTTGTTAAATTCGATATGTTTTTACATACATAATATAGTAAAGTATATAATTTTAATTATCATAAATGACGATTTGTGAATAATTACTTTCTTTTTATAATAATAATAATATATTTTGAGTTTTAACTTAAATTTATAATTATTTCACTCTAATATACTAATTTAAAATTTGATATATTTTTATATTTATAAGATAGTATGGTATATAAGTTTATATTATTTCAAAATTCATTATTTTTTAATAATTAGTTTCTTTTTAATATAATATTGAATATTCATGTTTATTTTGAGTTTTAACTTAAATTTGTAATAATTTCTCTCTAATATATGTAATTAAAATCATGTATATTTTTACATATATAAGATAGTAAAGTACATGACTATAAATTGTTTCAAAATTATACAATTTCTTAATAATTAGTTTCTTTTTAATTAAAATATTAAACATTTATGCCATTAAAATTGAGTCATTCACAATAGGTAATAAATGCATATTATTAATTAACATGAGCTATTACATATGCATGAGAAACTTCTATTTTGCCAAATGTGCATACATGGTGGTCTCTGGGAATTGCCCCAACTTTTATATATCATATATAGATATATAGATGTTTGCATTCTACAACCAAAATTATTAATTTTTTCATCATTCTTGAATAATAATAATGATAATGATGATAATAATAATAATAATAACAATAACAATAATAGTAATATTTTTATACAACAATGTTCTAATTTTAAAACTACACCTAAAATAACATATAACGTCAAAAAAATGAAATTTATGAATATACTGGAGCCTTTTAATTTTATTGCAAAGATGTTTGCATTCTGTAAACAAATTTGTTGAATTATTGATTATTTTACAATAATAATAATAATAATAATAATCATAATCATCAAGTCTCGTGGAAGTTACATAAATTTATTGTATTTGGCAGGCAAAAGGTCAATGAATAAGAAGCTCCTATTTCAATTTTTTAGACAAAATGGCATATAAAAGCAGTGTTATCAGAACCGGACCGGATGATGAACCGGAAGGGGTACGGGGTCATGGGTTTATGGGTCCAACCGGAGGTTCGATTGGTCGGACCGCTCGTTTATTTAAAATAAAATAAATATTCATATTATTAAAAAAATTATGATAATTAAGATAAAAGTATGATGATTTTAAAGAAATATAACAATAGTATAAGAAAGTATCTATATTTAATATTTCTTACTTCAAAATAAATATTTTATTTTAATAAGTACTTAAAAGTAAAGTAAAAAGAACAAAAAAGTGGTGGTGGCTTGGTTGGTAGTATGCTAATATGAAAAGCAAGAGGTCATGAGTTCAAATCTTTACACAACCAACCAATTTTTACATTAAATAGGAAACCCATAAAAACCCATAGAACCGGCCGGTTTAATGAAATTTTGCTTAAAACCGGCCGGTTCAATGGGTCCGGCAGTTCAAAGCTACCATTTCGGTTTTTAGGCGAATCGGACCGGACTTGGTGCCGGTTCCCGGTCCGACCGGTCGAACCGGCCGGTCCGGTCCGGTCCGGTTCTGATAACAATGTATAAAAGTGAACGCCCAACAATTATATATTATACATAGATATATAGATAGATTTAGAGAAAACTGTGAAACTATTTGATATATAATAATACTTATCATTATTTTTCTTTTTAATTTATCATCATCATCATCCTTATTATTTATAAATTGGAATTGTGCATATATATATGATATATAAAAATTCTCGTATATCTTTAAGAAATGATTAATTAATTAATCGGTACATTAGAGAAAAAAATGGAGTCTAGGTATATTCAATATAAATGATTGATAATTGTATATAATTAATTGGGTTATCGGTTACGAATGCATGAGGAGCTCCTATTTTGTCGAATGGGTACACGTGGTGGATTATGGCGATTGACTCAAAAACTATATATTATATATAGATTCTTCGTTATCTTTGATGATAATGGCCTTGTTGGCTGCTACCACCATTTGATGTGCTTCATATTACAGTCCAACACGTATTCGAATTTTCGGATCCAAACGTGTATTCTTACTCAATTCTGACTCGTGACTTCATCACCATTGGTCCATTGGAGGTAACTCATTAGAGCAACTCCGCCGGGAATGCCTTGGTCTGTGCCCAAGGCCACGTGGCACAATAGGGCCCCAGCCCTGGCACTTGCCCCGCTGGAGCTGGCACCCATCCCAGACACGGTGCATATGCGTAGGCACTCGCCCAGGCGGCTGCCTAGCCAATAGCAGTTGGCTGCTTGGCGCTTCCTAGGCCAGCAGCCAGGTGCTTGATTGACTTTTTTTTTTTTTTTTAAAGGCAATGCTCTTTTGCCCAGTTTGTGGCGAACAACCAGGCAACCAATTTACTTCTTTTTGCTTTTTCTAAAATAAAATGTGCGGGGGCTATGCCCACCATTGAAATAAGCCGTTCAGTTTGATTTTATAATCACATTTTTTTAAATTTTAACTTTAATTTTAATTTTACTCGCTACATAATAAAAATTAATAATATAATTATTATATATATTTTTTTAATTTTTTAACTATTCAATTTAATTTTTAATACTAAATTCTCTCAACTATTAATTACTTTTTCACACTTTTTCTCATAATTCAACAACACAATCATTACAACACAATTAAAATTAAAACTCAACTCTATTTAATTCTAAAATACACTTTGACTAGTTTAGTTTGCAAATGTGATTTTAAATCACACTTTAATTTAATTCTACCAATAATAAAACAAAATAACTCATACGAAGTCAAATGATGGACCCCATTTATACCACTATTTTTTCCACAACAAAATAAAATAACTCATATAAAATCAAATGGTGAACCTCATACATAATCATTTATACAATTCTTTTTCAAAATCAAAATATATTTTGAAACCAAATCCATATATAAAGGATCCTTGACATGACATTTTTGAAGCAGATCAAATGACTTTTTTGTCCTTGAAAATCTCAATTGCGTCAAAGTCATTTTAATTTCTGTCCCAAAAGAATTTAACTGGCGAACTATGTTCATTCATCAATTTAAACAAGCCTAATGTAGGACCCTACCCATGCTTTGACAATTGACACAATCATAACAATTAACTATCTTTTATATTGCAATGCTATTTATTTACAAATTCAGGCAAACTTTTGGTGCACCCGAGTGAATTCTCCCACTATATCACACGACGCTGCGGGCAGCATTGAACTCTGGTGAACAACGTGCTCCTGATTTAGACGATGTTTTCACCTATGGTCGATCAAGATATCCTCCCACTCTGTGTCTGTCCTATAACTTTATGGGACTGAAGTTGCTTGAGAGTCGCTCAAGCTTCGACCATATGAGTCCCCCTAGTGATAACCTCGGCTTATGATCTTCTATGCTGCTATTGCTCCCGCTTCTGCTGATGCTGCTAGCTGATGACAGTCGAGGAGTGCTCCACCGGGATGACTTGCTAACTATCAGGGCCGATCCTCCAATCTCTTTCCTGATCAGCTCCACGGTGCCCGGGTCGACCTCCTGCCCTGCAGCATCAGTCACATAGAATGAACCAATCGCTCTCTCCCCCTGAGTTCGAACTTCTGCCCTTGTTATTGACAACCCACTCTCCCGAATCACTCGCGTGACATCAGACAGCAGTCCTCTCTTGTTATGCGTGCTGACATCCAGCCTAAGCCCCTGCAATGTTTCACCTCAGTTCAATATTGTACGAAGCTTAACTTATTGCGCCGCATATGAAAGATAAGAGATGCACGTACGTGAGAGACTCTCCGCTTGATAGCGGCAATAAGGCACTCTGTAAGTTTACGCTTCTCACATTCTCCATCCAAGGTGCAGCCATCCCTGTGCCTTATGAAATACTCCTGTCGACATGACATGCACAGCGATTCATCAGATAAAAATGACGCAGTGTCCGTCTGACTACACTAGCAATCGAAATTGGAAGATTATTGCAATGGTTTGAACATGTTCAGGAAGAAACCTTGTTCATTGGAAATTGGAATCAACTGACTGTTCCAATCCAAAAGGTTCGACTATATTCTAATTAAGAAAACATAGATATATAATAAGATCAAGATTCAACAAGGAGTAGATTGGTTTTGTTTTGCTTACTTGATTGGCCATGATACCCTCGGACATCACAGCAGCATGGGACACCACATACTCCATGTCAGTTAGCACACAAATGGTGTCGAACAACAGCTTTGGTCGGTCCCTACTCTTGATGTTGACTACAGAGTAGCCCTTCTCCTTCCAACCCTCGATCGATATATGCGGTCCTGGACATTCCTGCAAGCGAGAGGAATCCTCACAGTGACACCCACACTGCTCATAGTCCTTGTCAGTGAACATGAGCTGGTGAAGCCTCCGCTCAGTGTGCGTGCGCCCCGCTGCAGGGGCTGTGAGCCTCACGCTACGCCGCTCGCCTCTACCGTGGTGGGCTTCCACCACATTCTCAAGCTGCTCCTCTATGCGGGCCAGGTGCTCCGGGTCAGTGATGGGTCCACCCAGCTTCGCCTCGTCCTTCACATATATCACACACGCGGTCCGGCCATTGTGTGTCCAAACCACTGCAGCCACGATGTGGCACTCCAGCTCCGTCAGCGTGGCCGAGATCTCAGAGAGCAGCCCGGGCCGGTCTGTGCCAGTCATCTCGAGGACCGTGTGCTTGGTTGACAAGTGGCGGGACTTAAACTGGTCTCTCTTGGCTAAGGGCTCTTTAGAGAGGTTTTCCCTCCTAGTTGCACAAAGCGCCTGATAATTAATTTCTTTGTACCATTAGAAACTAAAAATGACCATCGCTCTCGATAACGCAGTCTGATTAAAATTTTATATATTAAGATACCATCATCGATATCTAAAGCTTAGTTAGATAAATTCGGTGCGAGAATCGGCAAGTTCTCTTCCCATTTGATTTTCCCGAACTTGCGAAGAAATTTCTACATGCAATGTTGCACTTTGACCACTGCATTAATATCAAAGTTCACATTAAAGTTGGGGAGAGTGTGCAGACCTGTTGAATGTAAAGGATGAGGCTTTCATCGGTGAGTTTGTTGCCAAGCTGATCCGTCACGTGAAACACTGAAACTCAGCCATGAAATCAAATCAGTGTCACATGAATGCAACTTTGTTCACTAATGGCTTCAGCTGACTCATAAAGTGAACACCTTCTTACTGACAAATCAGTAATATATACATACATATATATATCAACCTATATATACAAGTATATATATATATATATATGTATGCTTTTCACAACAGACATCAAAACAACAAATAGCTACATATCCATGCATGCATCAAAATTATTATTGGTGTAATAGTTGCAGGAAAGTTTTCCATAAGATGAAAACGAAGGTCGATCAGTATAAAAGTTAATATTTATAAAGATAAGAAGAGAGTCGTGGACTGACCATCCATGAGCCATCCACCGTCCGACGAGATGTAAGATTTGGAGATCACGAGATCGAGATCTGTCAGCACCTGTACCATTTCCAGCAGGATCCCGTGCTTGTTCGCACTATCCACCTGCAGAAACCGAGTTTGTAACCCGAAATAAAATATTCCGGGTCAGTTAACCCATCAGTCTCATATTACAAATTTAATTTTTATCGACAGACTCGATTGATTATAGCAGCAGAAGCCGCAAGCTCAATGGTTTGAATACTATGAGGTAACCATCAACTATAATAGGCAGTCGAACTACACAGAACCTCCGTTGCTCTTTAGTATAAAGATAAACTTGTAAGTGCATATAGCACTATGAGTCCCTGACGGAGGAAATAATTGCGTCACACCCACATAAGATGATACGTGCTTCACATGTTCGCATGGGTTATGATTATTTTTATGTAGTTTGACAAATTTCCACGTCGATGGTATCCATTAATTAAGTTGTTTTTCACTTCTATGGGCTGAATCTGGGGTGACTCAGGACCCACACTTTCGGATTCGAGGGCTGCTTAGAAATAATTATAATAACAATATAACAATTGAGAAATGGGACATGGTTTCTCGGAAATTGTCTACTCTTATCATCCACTAAACAAGTTGGATTAATATATACAATGTAGTGGGATCCATGGCAGGACAAATGTTAAATTAAGTTAATTAATCAGTTAATTAACGAATTAAGTAATAATTAATCTTCTGCATATTAATAAAGTTACAAACAATCTTACCTTCACAATGGTGCAGTCTTGGCAGGTGTCGTTGTCGATGCAAACCCTGCAACACCAAAACCAGACCCCATTAAGTGATTCATGAGTCACAAACCTGTGAAAAACTAATTTAATTATACTAAAAAAGTAATCATATATATCACTTTTTTCACCTCAAGCTAAACCAAAAGAAAAAAAAAATTGCATTTTGATTGTAATTCTCTATTCTCCATTCCATTAAGGGATGAGTTTGTAATATTATGGAAAAATGATACACAATTTTATGGCAATCACATCGATGGTATTGATAATTAACGACCCGAAAGTTCGTGAATGTTTAATCAATTATTTTTCGATTAAGGAGAAAGAAACAACTAGGAAATAACTCAAAGTCGATATAATTACTCACCTTGGAGGATGAATTCTTTCGATGAGAGACTCGTAAATCGGGTCGATATACGGCTGATACGCTATGTCCATCATGTTAATATATTCCGATCCAACACTTCTCGACTTCGACGCTGTTTCACTGAAATACATTGACAAGGGCAATTCTTGATGAGATTGGAACCACGGAAAAAAGCGGAAAAAAAGAATACTGACCACTTATACAATCAGAACACCTCACAAAGTCCTGTTACAAGACCAAGAAATTTCAAAGAAGGCAAGATGCTCGAGTCGGCATCAGAACGAGAGATGATGAATTAAGGCTTGCTAATGAAGCAAAAAAAGGGATCTTTTCGGCGGAATTGGGATTGAACGTGAAGGAGAAAGAAAGAAGCAAGTGCTGAAGAATGCTATGGGGGAGAGAGGGGGTGTGAGAGAGAGCAAATACCTGAGAAAGCAGGGGGGGGGGGGGGGCCGTTGAATGAGAAATTGATGTTCCTTTTTGTGTGGTTTGACCGCGTGATTAATTACATGGGAAGAGAAGAAACGAAGTAAAGAGGAGAGGGAGACGACGGTAACACGCGTTGAGAGCGATTGGAGAAGTGTCTCTCTTCTATCTTTAGAGAGAGATAGAGAGAGAGAGAATAGGGTAGAGAGGGAGAAAGATGGATTGGAAGGAGAGCAGAGAGAGAAGAGTCATATATATACCCCAGCCCGATTTGGTTGTTTCGCGGAAATTTTTATAGGTTTTTTTTTTCGGTAGATAAATTTTTATATTTATTATTATTCATTATTTTTTGTTGTTGTTATATAGAAGAGTCATCATGAACCTGTTACCTAATACAAAAATAAAATTATTATTATTATATTATTTACTTTTTATGGCCACTATTATTCTTTACTTATCACGGACATTTCATTAAAATTACGAGATTTTGTCGTCTTATTGACTTAATTTCAACTCAGCTTATCAATAATGGTTAGGTCAAGCAGTTTAACACTTATTCCTTTTAAATAAAGTTTTGAGTTCCAATCTTGCAAATGGATAAAATCATTAATTGAGGAATTTACTACTTAGTAGGTCGATCGGACTCGAACTAGATTGTTCATTCACTGGTAGTACCATATCTCGTGGTAAGTATTTTCAAGGAGTAGCGAGAATATTGTGACACTCCAACTAGCTTTCACCAATATTGAGAGAGTTTTCAAAGTTGCGAGATTTTAACATGTATTTGATTTTCATGTTCTTTCCATTAAAACGTATTGTATCGATACGAATAAAATTTGGCTCGCCACAATTTTTAAATTTGAAGTCGAATAATAGTGATTAGGAGTTGCGTGATAGAACTTGCATATAATTTCTGTTTATACACGCCTTAACAAAAATCGGCTGGACCCAAAGTGAATTGCGTTTTACAGTATGGAAAATTTATTTATTGTAATATTCTTTTCGTTTTCGAAAATTGCTCATTAAATATTTGGGGCTCCCAAAAAGATAAAAATAAATATAAGAGCCTAATTAGTTAGAAACTAATAAATGCTCAGTGCGATTAAATTGGCATTTACAGTGTGAACAAGACGGTGGAAGCAGCTAATTAATTGGGGCCAGCCATGGTAAGCAGTAATTTATGGCAAAGTTGTGGATGAGTTGTACAAGTGTAACGGCAGAACAAAATTGTGGATTTTTTTTTTATCGTGATCTGATGTCTGATGACTTGGTTAGGATTTCCTTTTTGAAAGGTTTACTGTATTTAAAATGATTGGTACAATTATTAATATTCAAAAACACTACTAATTTAAATAGAAAACTCAATTTTCCTAAGAAAGTACTACACTTTTTGAAAAAGAAAATATTAACCATGTCACACAGTTACGTGATGACTCCATATAAAAAATTCCTGAATTATTCTAGTACGAACAAATAAAAAATCTTAAATTGCTCCTACTGTCACGCGGTGTGTTAGCAGAAGTGCGCAATATACAAGAAAAAGAGTGTCGAGCACACTAGAAATGTTTTGAAAATGGTAATAACAAATGAAATTTTCCTCCGCCAATTGATGGTAATTTCAAATTTGTGGGGGACTAGAAGTCCATGAAAAGCACACGAGTACCAAGATGGAATGATCGGTAAGTTTCTAATTTTGACTGGATCACATGCATCATCTCCAAAAATGGGAATTCTTGTTCATAAATAGAAGATCAATGTGGATATGTCTCTGTGTTGATCAGGCGGCCCAAGTTGCGTGCATTGTATAGTCTCCAAGACAACATAATACTGAGGGATTTGGGGGTTAGACTTTTTTGGGATTGCAGAGCAGCCACGTAATAGTGGGGCGTACACGTGTCACTCAAGGCAGCCTTAAGTGCTGTCAGAATTCCCGACGGCTGGTTTTCCGTATCGCTTGATTTTATCTAATTAATAATCTATATATATATATATATATTGAAAAGTGCATTCAACGCGTTTTTATTTGAAAACTCTCAGCTTGTGGTTATTGGAGTTTTCACCTTCAACTCGTGTCAGTTGCCAACCGATCCATGGTTTTCACTTTTCAACTACGAATGCTTGCCTTCTTCTCCTATTATCGGTGGTGAAATGGATGCATTGCACATTATGACGCCCATAGTGCATAATGTGAGAGTTATGATTCGGTTGATAGATTTTTCGAAAGTGGAATTACAAATGGGAAAGAAAAGATGACGAATAGGGGGAGAGCTTTTCTGTTGTCATGGCTGATACTTATGATTAATATCATAAAAGAACGGAGAGATGACAATAAAATAGATTATCGCTTTTTATATCGTGTAACAGCTGATGGGATTCTCCAAACTTCGGCGCTGTGTATTGTTTCTCACTCAAAAATGAATTTCCAGATAGGAAAGCCAATGAGGTCATGGTGGTGTAATGAGAAAGAGTCACTTATAAGATGATTTAGATAGTCATCTACTTGGTGAATTATAAATTGTTACTGAAGTTATGATTCTATATCGGCGTGATTGTGGAGAGCATTGGAGAATACGATTTATCTATGATCCTAAGATGTGCATGCACCTTTGGATTCAGATGCCATAATACTAGTCCATTTTCTCTGAGTCACTTCTGCTTAGAATAATGACGAGTCATGGTCCGTTGTTGATTTGGACTGTCCATGTACGGAGCAGATCCTTTGTAGAATTTCCCCGAGGAATCTTCTTGCTCAGGACAAAATGATGTGAAGCGGCAGCCGGGTAATGCCTTGAGACTTCAGAACAAAGGGAAGTCCATATAGAGAACATAAGAGTAACTTTGCACTATCTCGAAGGACCAAAAGGTAAAGTTTAAATATTATGACTCTGGTGGTGCAAATATTATGACTGACCACTTTAAATATTTGTAAAGTTTTTACTTAGTATAATCCGATGCCTTTGTTATTTTAAAAAAGAAAATTAGTATATTTTTTCATTTTTATAATCTATGGAAAATTATCTTTTTCATTTTTATAGTCTTTGGGGTCACTGTCTCTTTGTTTAAAAATTTTTCATTGATCAAAACTTATTATGTTATCTTCAAACTGAATAGCGATTGATGTATTATTTTTCTTTTTCTAGGTGACGAGTATTTTTTATTTTTTATAGTGATTGTGAAGAGGTTATTTCCATAATATCTAATAAGATCACCGTTACTTGCTCTTTACATGTTAAGGTGCTTTCGAGAAGGGCCATTATAACCCCGAGGTGATGTATCTTGGATTGAGATTAGAGGGATGTCAAATTAGCTTCCAAATCCTTAGGCTGCGTTTGAAAATTTAGACTGATTTTAGAATCATAATTTTGATTTTAACTCAACACACTACACAACAAAAATACATGTTTCTCAAGTCAAATTTATAATACCATCTCATTTGTCTTTTTTCAAAATCAAAATCAAAATCATGATTTTAAAATCACACTAACAAATCAAACGCAGCTTAAGTTCTAGCTTTAGATTTTTCCAACTCTTCTTATTTGTTGACTATGCTGTTCATTCATTAATATCTCAATGCAATGATTATCGCTGAGTTTGTAATTCTCTCACCCTAAGTATATTCATGTTATTATCTAACAATTTCAAAGAAATAATGCTCATTAATTTCGCATTGTCGGTTTCTTTCCTATATTATAATTTTATATAAAAATCAATCATTTATTTATGTTTCAATAATTAATTTTCTATTTGAACCGCTTTATTATTTCAAGATTTTTCTGCATGATCATTTATTACAAAAACAATTTGTAGTCCAAATATTTAATTTCCACGCAACGTGCTGCTAGTTATTATAATTAAATGGGAAAATAGCCTCATATAACACAGTTTTTACCTTATTTTCACTTCCTAGCACGTTTTTAAAAGTTGTCACGATCTAACACGAATCACCATTTTATTCCCGAATCTAGCACACCGTTAAACTCCGTCTAAAAACCGTTAAACATCGTTAGACGGAGTTTAACGGTATGCTAGATCCGGGAATAAAATGGTGATTCGTGCTAGATTGTGACAACTTTTTAAAACGCGCTAGGAAGTGAAAATAAGATAAAAATTGTGATATATGAGGTTATTTTTCCCCTTTTTTTATTTGAAAATTCACCGCCTAAAAAAATCTGAAAATTAGTGTGGAACTTTATAATAATATCGGGAACATGGATTAAAAGTTTAAGCTATTTTTTAGATTGGACAATTCACAAAAACTATCAAAATCAGAATACCGAAAAAAATGATAAATATTTTTTATCTGAAAATTCACCACCCAGAAAAATTTGAAAAATCTGTGTGGAGCTTTATAATAATATCAGGAACATGGGATAAAAGTTTCATCTCGTTTTGAGATTTGACGATTCACAAAAACTATCAAAATCGAAACACCAAAAAAATAGATAAATATATTTTATCTGAAGATTCACTACCCATAAAAATATGAAAATCTGTGAGAGCTTTATAATAATGTTAGGAACATGGTGAAAAAGTTTCATCTAGTTTTGAGATTGGACGGTTTACAAAAACTATCAAAATCAGAGTACCGAAAAGAATGGTAATTATTTTTTATATGAAGATTCACCACCCAAAAAAATTTAAAATTTTGTACAGAGCTTTATAATAATATCAGGAATCTAGGGTAAAAGTTTCATCTCATTTTGAGATCGGACGATTCACAAAAGCTATATAAATCACAACACCAAAAAAAGAGGTAAATATTTTTTATCTGAAGATTCACTGTCCAGAAAAATCTGAAAATTTGTGTGAAACTTTATGATAACATCAGGAATATGGAGTAAAATTTTTATCTCATTTTGAGGTCGGGCAATTCACAAAAATAATTAAAATCGGAACATCGAAAAGATGGGTTAATATATTTTATCTGAATATTCACCGTCCAGAAAAATCTAAAATTTGTGAGGAGCTTTATAATAATGTTAGGAACATGGGGAAAAATTTTCGTCTCATTTTGAGATCGTACAATTCACAAAAACTATCAAAATCATATCACTGAAAAGAAGGGTAATTATTTTTTATTTGAAAATTCATCACCCAGAAAAATTTGAAATTTTGTGTGGAGCTTTATAATAATATTAGAAACATGGGGTAAAAGTTTCACCTCGTTTTGAGATTGAACAATTCACAAAAGTTATCTAAATCACAACACCAAAAAAAGAAGTAAATATTTTTTATATGAAAATTTACTATCCAGAAAAATTTAAAATTTGCATGGACATTTATAATAATAACAGGAACATAGGGTAAAAGTTTCACCTTGTTTTGAGATCGTACGATTCACAAAAACTATCAAAATCAGAACACCTAAAAGAGGGGTAAATATTTTTTAAAGGAAAAATAGCTACATGTAGCACAGTTTTTACCTTATTTTCATTTCCTAGCACGTTTTTAAAAGTTTTCACGATCTAGCACGAATCATCATTTTATTCCTGGATCTAGCACACCGTTACACTCCGTCTAACGGTGTTTAACGGTTTTTAGACGGAGTTTAACGGTGTGCTAGATCCGGGAATAAAATGATAATTCGTGCTAAATCGTGACAACTTTTAAAAACGTGCTAGGGAGTGAAAATAAGATAAAAATTGTGTTATATAGGGCTATTTTCCCTAATTAAATTAATTGAAAATCTTTTGAGCAAATTTCTAGGGCTCCTCCAACGTAATTTTTGACTTATAAAAATAACGTTTGGAATTGGGAGCATCTCCCGGGACCCCGTTTCACCCTGACAATGCTTGAAATGGGTGTTTTTTTTCTTTTTGTAAAGATAAGCCTGATTTTTCTTGCCTAATTGTTAATCTTGGTAATGATGTGAGAACTCTCACTTTTTTTTTCCTGTCAAAATTAAATTTGTCTTACATATAACAAGCAAGAGTAAAGTATTTTAACTCCATTCCAGTAATTTTTCCGTTTCACATCTATATATGCGTGATAACGAAATAATTAATTGGTTCATTAGTGGACAACTACAAAAAATAATTTTTCTCCCAGTATGGTGATGACTTCTCCAAATTCTCCTCCTTCAGTATATCAAAGACTTAAAGCCGGCGATTCTATTTCATCACAGAAAGTGCGTATCAATAGAACATAGCTTATTTGCACCCAGTACCTGGCATGGATCATTTAAATAACATCGAAAATATTTTTCTGACTTATATTGTATGCCCGTTTTCATACACAAGCATGGACTGAAAAGGAAAGGAATGAATTTCATATTAAAATGTGAACTTAATTTTTAAGATACCTTTCTCTACATTATATTTTTAGATATATAAAATTAACAGAAAATATACGATGCATATGAGATTTAGTAAAAATGATGAAGTGAACAATTTTTTAAGTTTTTGGAAGGAATAACATTCCAACAAATCAAATGGAAAATGCATTCGAAATGACTAACTCATGAAAGTGTCATCCTATAAGCAAATGGAATTAAAGGAGATGATCGTCGTTCCATTACATTCCATTTACGTGTAATTGCAAAACTTTCCATGCGCATTAGTATAGACCAACTTGAAAATACAATAAATATATGTGTTTAAATATATAAGAGAAGATTTTATGACATTAGGTCCTATTACCCATACATAGGATAGAAAACGTTAAAATAGTTTTATTCATTCATCACCGACACTACTATATGAACGATTATATAAAATTGTTTTGGTATAAATTCATGATATTGAAGCCTACCTTCCTCATCTCTTTCCCGTTCCTGAATATTTTTTTGCCTTTTCTATTCCCATTTTGTTATATTTCAATATACTACAAAATAAAATACATTTATCCTTTCGTATCATTGGCCTCCATTGCTTTATTTGTTTCCTTCCCTATGTGGTTCTTCTCTCTCTTTAGTCCCCCAATTCTTCTTTAGTTCGTGCCAACTGCACTGTTGGTTCCCTCTATTATTCTATTAATCTATTAATTAATTATTAAATCTCTTTTTGCCAATTGTTTTATTTTTCGTTTTGAGTTTTCGCTTTGAATTTATCATCATATAATAATCAATCTAGCTGATGCCTTAAGTGGTAAGGGATATATCTGGATATATACAATTTTATGTATTGGTTGAGCTGGAGCCAATGTGTAATTATACATCGGATGGCAACAACTCATATTGCGTATTGATACAGAACAAAACCAACTAGTCCATATATATATAGAACAATCAAGCAGCCCCCCCTAAAAATAGTAGCTTGAATAATGAGATTATTATAAACGTGAGAGAAATAAACTAAAAGAGCCATAATAAGTCATGATGAGGAAATAATGTCCCCAAATCTTGCTTAGGGGAAGAAAAATGGATGGTGCAGAATAATGATACACGTTGGTCCGTAGAACCAAAAGATTTTATATTCGATTTTTGTCAATGCGACTTCTCATATTCTTTTATTTAACTTTTTCTTTCTCACTCATAAACATCCTTTATAATTAGAAAAAAATCTTGCCTCATATCTTTTTATTTATTTATTTTTTTCCTATAATCACTTCGGCTCGTAGTTGTTCGCTACAATGCACTTGTGTTCGTAGTTCGAGCCTCGACTATCTCGTTAGTCGTGATATCATAAGAAAGAAAACCACTTTCTTTCATGAAAAGAAAATGCTTGATGATTTCAAGAAAACATATACAATTTAAATTTCCATGTTTCCCTTCTTTTTTTTTTTATCTGTGTGAACCATGGTATCCGGAAGTTCACTTAGACTCCGACTAATTTAGTCAAGCTGAGTCGACCTAATGTGGATTTTTTCTATTAACAAAACTCAAACTCGAAACCTTACTTAAGAGGAACAAGCATCAAACCGCTTGAACCAATCCACGTTGGTAATTTCCATATTTCCTAAACACAGCGTAAACGGCCACCTTCTACATACAGACCGAAGTTTATAATTAAGCAATATATTGAACACATTTATTCCCTGCTACTCCCCTATGCTTTTGAATCGTGCATCAGAGGGTCAAATCGAATCCAAAGCTCCGAGATAAGGTTTTCGCATCTCGGCTTATGAGGCCATCGAGCCCAGAAGATTCAACTTAGGCGCCCACCTTCACCACGTCGGGACTATTGATCCTATCAGATCTGGTGTAACTGAAAACAATAGCGACCGCGGTTTGATCTCTCATCAAGTCTCGACCGATCATGCGATTTAAGCCCCCATAGAAGTCATGATCTCAATCCCCACGAGGTCATGAGATCACGAAATTTCAATCGACCTTACCAGTAGCGAGGAAGGAAGTAAAAGTACATAAGTGGTTTTGATTTTTCTGACAAAGGCAGGTGAGCTTTGGGCCCCATCCATGTCTGGCCCACTTGAACTCAGACAATCCGATCAAATCATCCACCAATTCTGTTAGGATAAGTGTGGGCCTCTCGCCCATTCACTCAGCTCCATCCACTTCCCCTAAATGTGGGCCCCATTTTTCCCTGAAAAAAAGACCCTTTTTTTTTTTTTCTTGAGACTTCTCTTCCTTCACTCTTCCCCGTTCCTCCTCTCCTCTCTTCGCCTCTTCATAGCTAGCGGTGGTGGCGTTTGACTTGCAGATCATTCACTCTCATCTCATGATCCAATCCAATCCAATCGAAGCAACCTCCTCCTCCTCCTTCTAGAAACTTCCCAAAGTCCAAGAGACGCCCCCTTTCTGCTTCCCCGTCTTCGAGACGCCACCTCCTGCGACTCCCATCTGCCCCGGCATCATCCATTTCCATCCCCTGTTCCTTACACGGTTTGTTCTTCTCCGATTTTCCGTGAATTCAACGACCCCGACAAGAAATGTGAACTGGGGACCTCGTACTTCGGCTTGGCCTGTAGTAATCTGCTGGAAATTTCTGAGCTTGGCGCGGGCTCTGTGATTGATTCGGTTCCCTACGTCTTCGATGGATGCGAGATTGATGGAGACGGGTTTCCAGTTTTCCCGGAAACGGAAGAAGTGGATTTTGCTGCTCGGGGCTTTCGGGCTTTCTTGGTATGGTTTGTACAGGGCCTATCATTTGCCTTCTGTGGCTTGGAAGAGGCGGCGGCTGATGAAGCTCGTTGGAGCTGTAGTCTCGGTGGCCGAGGCTGTCTCGGACTCCTCCGAGATGATCGGGATCGTCTCGAAGGATCTCAACGAGTTCCTCCGGTCCAATTCTGATGAAATCCCAAACAGCATTAAGCAAATATCAAAGATTGCGAAGTCGCGAGAGTTCACCGGGTCTGTCACTGGGGTTACACAGGCCTTAACTCTGGGGATACTGCGCGGCTATAATAGGTCCAGCCATAGTGATGGAAGCCGTGGAAGTTCGAGCTTTGCCGATCGGGTTCTCGATAAGATATTCACACCCGCTGGGTCGGGCTTCGCTTCCGTTGTCGTGGGCAGCTTTGCGAGGAGCTTGGTCATGGCCTTTTATGATCAAACGGGGGGCGCTGGATCGGAATCGGGTGCTATTCCTGCATGGGTCAATTTGTTGTGCAGTGATAAGGGTAGAGAACTGATTGGAGATTGCATTCAATTGTTTGTGAGCTCTGCGATAGCGGTGTATCTCGAGAAGACTATGGACATCAACACATACGACGAGATCCTCGCGGGAATGACCAACCCAAAGCACGACGCGAAGGTGCAGGAGATGCTTGTATCCGTCTGTAACAATGCCGTGGAAACTCTTGTCAGGACCTCTCATGATGTTTTGACGAGCCCGAACCCGAACGGCCAGAAATCTCCAGGATCGGGGTTGCCGGACCTGGCCATCGAAGAGTACTCGAAAGGAGAAGATTTGTGCAGTGATGATAATGATAACAAGGATAACGGGTGGGTTACGAAAGTCTCTTCCACACTGGCTGTCCCGAGGAACAAGAAGCTTGTTCTCGATTTGACGGGGAGGGTCACGTCCGAGACGGTGAGGTCAGTGATGGAGTTTGCACTAGAGAAGGCTTGTGAAGGAATGGTTAGGAGGGTGAATCACGTCCAGGAGACGGTCACAGATCGGGGACGGCAAGTCATGAGGTACGTGACAGCCAAGTCGAATGTGATCACCACGGTTTGTCTCTCTGTGTGCCTGCACGTGCTGGAAAGTGCTTGGATTTTGGCACCAGTCGAGGACGATGAGCGATGGCGATGATGGTTCTCCTCCTCCTGCAAATTAGATATATCTGTCTGTCCATTGATATTACATTACGTACGAGAATTTTCAGATTCTTCAAATTACGATCCTCAATACTGTTCACCTAGCTTCATTGTGTGTGTTATACAGGGAATCGACATTTAAGCTGTATGGTAGACTTTGTCTGTGTATAGCCTCCAATTCTTTCACTTTCACGTTCTCTTCTTGAGAGCAGCAAAGGTGTTACTGGGTCACCGCGTCCAACCGTGTAACAATCCTATCGGAGTAACACTTTATCCTGCTTCTTTGGTCATTGCTTTGTGCCGTGACAAGTTCTATCATGGGCGCTGGCTGTCCAGATTCGTGCAAACCAGCTACTACTGTTGATCTAGTAGGTCGAAAAGAATCACTATGGTACTGACCTGATTTAGGATAGGATCCGCAGAAGTTTTCAATTCACATTTAGAACTTCGGGCACAGAGTTAAAATTATTCTTATGATTCATGTCTGAATGCACAAATGAATGTTGTTTCAGCTTCAGTCTGCAGTGAGCCAAAAAATCGGACGATATTCCAGAAAAGACGATCTTTCTTGTTTCTCTTTCCTGTGTAAATAAAAGATTATCGACGTATGCGCAATGTCAAGATCAAATCCTACACAACTCTAAACTATGGCACCGGCCCTTCACTTCTGCCCCATTGCAACACGCTATATAACGAGAGGAAATAAACCTGAGAGAAACTCTCTGACAACCGGTGAACAATGCTGTTTTCTTGCACCTTTCATGTGAAAGTATCTGCAGCCGCAAGTTTAGCTGTTGGATGTGGAGGCTGCTGCATTGGTTTCCTTTGCAGGTGCCTCTTCTTGAAGCTTCTTCTTCCAGTACTCATCTAGCGGAGGTCCGAATATCGCCTTCCCAGATACTACTCCGATCCTGCAGAAAGATGAATATTTCATCATTTTCAGCTTCATAGCATGATCTAGTGTTCCTGTATGATCCAGTTCTTTACTTAAATGCCACCGGCTGTAGTGAAAACTCCCATAATACATGAAAACATGCAGAGATCGACACATCTCATAACATATCAGTAATACACGAAAGGTTTCCCAACTGAACTGAATCTGCAGAAACATAGATGAAAAGGCCTACACAGGCCATGAGTTAAAGAAAAAAGACTCGGAATCAGACCAAGATATGAGACTTCCGGCTTTCGCTTCAAAACAGAAAATCTTATAAACAGTAGAACTTTGAGCACAAGATTTATGAGCCAAAGTTTATTATTATAATATATGCAACTGATGCAGACTACTCCAAAGAGCAATTGATGAAGGGTCAAATTAAAGCAATACAGAGCAATAAGGTTGTGTGCATTACGTAGCAAGAAATGCGATGGTAGCAGAAACCCAGTTAAACAGATTCGATATTCTGATGAGCAGAATGAGGAAACTCTGACCCACAATTAAAGCAACTAAAATCTTACTCGCGAAGGTTATCCGGCAATGCCTTGTATGTGTACATATAGTCTAATCGACTTTTTGTGAAGTCGCCGTGTCGGTGCCACCAAAAGAGTTGATCGAACGGCTTGCAAAGGGCCCGGACGATTACATAGGGGGACCGGACAAACCCCTTATTAGCCCACCATTTTGAACTTGTGATCAATCGCAAACATCGAAATTATCGTGTTCTACAAAGACAGGTAACCTAAAATTCATCTGATAGCTCCCTGCTACACGAACTTTACACATAAATTAGTGTCCTACAGGGTCAAATCCAATAAACTCAACTAGCTGACAAGAAAATCCGAACAATTAAGCCAAATGGCTCCCTGAAAAACTCAAAATTTGCCATAAATTCAATCCGACAAAGCACTAATTTGGGAAAAACGGCTCGTTAAAATGCCCAGAAGATTATATAGATCAAGCAGCGACGCCACAGGAATGAAGCCCAGGTGGAGCAAACGATAACAATTCGGAAGAAACGGATGCAGCAACCAAAATTAGATAAGTGAGTCTCAAAATCAAAAGAACGAGGAGGAAGGGAGGGGACAGAGATAAAAATTGCTCACACGACAGCTCCAATCACCATAGGGAACGACAGGAACTTCCTTCTCCCGAACATTGAGCATGCGAAGAGGTAGAGATGCGTGCTCTTGGTCTTGGATTCAGGGGATTTATCACTCTCACTCTCTCAGTGAACTGCTTCAGCTTGCTCATATATTTCTCCGAAGAACCGGGGGACGGGATCTTGCAAGGGGGACTGGAGTTGGCCCATGTAGACGAGAAGGCCCATTTTTTGGATTGATTGGACGTGGGCCCATGGGCCATTAGTTCCCGATAGGTTCGGGACGGCTGTTCGTGCTTACATGTCGTATTTTCATCTTCTCAATATCTGATCCATATCATATTTAAAACGGATTATCGAAGAAAATGGTCTCGGTCGTGTAATGTTTGGAATGGCGACGCTTGCTGAAACAAGAATCGCGGTAGAAAAATTTCCACCTGAATGCTCCTTTATTAGAGTTTGGAATTTATAACCTGTCTTTGATAACAAATTATTATGTCCAATTACTGAATCAGTTAGGAATGCATCCTAACGTGTTGATCTAACGGTTGCACAAGAATACTGAACGGTCCAATTGTTGGATTGGATAATCCATGAGATTGACCTCTTCAATGGTGTGACATGCCCCCACGTTCATTGCTCAGAGCAGTAGATTGATGTTGGAGACAGAATTGTGCTACCAAAGATCAATACGTGAGATATGAGAAAGGAAAGCGTAGCACAGCGGTGCACATTCATGCTTATTAACTAAGAATTCACTTCTCGTGCTGTATTATTTATATATCTTTATTAGATATTAGTGACTCTTTTTATTTCATCGTACCACAACGATGAAATTTCTTTGTAACTGAAACAAAAAAAAATAAAATCAATATGGGACCCTTTAGAAATTAGAATGACTAACTTCCGGTCACCAGTACGTCCATATTATTTAGCCAAAGGACTTCAATGAAGAGCTTAAGCATGCTCGTCGGAATTTTTGTATCTCCTGATGAAATCGTTTTCGATCTGGCCAAGGTGAGGCTAAACTATAGATTTTAATTTTGGTTCATTTTAATCCGAAGAGCCAAATACAACCGCAGTAACCTAAATTGCATAACACAGTGAGTGACAACCGAGATCAGAAGGATCTCTTCTCACTGCTTTCACTATAGATCGAACCGGGAACGTTTCCATATCGAAAATTTCTACTAATTTTGCATGTAATAGCACCCTATAGTGTATCAAGGTATTTGCTTCTGGGTGTACATATAGTCGATGTGGGCAGCCAGAGTTCTTCGAACTAAGCATTCTTCTTCTCCAAACCCGTTGCAGCCACCTTCGTAGTTCGTTCTTGCCTCTCCATCCTCTCTTTCCACAACATTCTAGGGGACAAAACAAACACACTCACACCAATCAGATATTGTTTGTAACCACTGCAGACCGACACAAAAGCATTTCATCAACATAACGACTGAGACGCGATATTATGTTCTATCATATCTCTCATTTTAGAAACAGTTACATATACTGAGTTGCAATGGAGTAGACTTCAACGACTGACCTCGGAGACAGCGGGGGCGCGACAGGCGGCGAAGGCGAGGGTGGAACAGAGCAAGAGAGACAGAGAGAGGCAGAGAAATTAGCCGTTGCCTTGCTCTTGTTATTCAGTTTTTTCTCTGTTCTTCTTTACCTTATTTCGGTTTTCTTTAAGACTTAAGAGAGACAGAGAGATTAGTGTTGAGGAATATATACAGAAAGAAGAAAGGAAGATGGTGTCAACTTTGGGGAAGCATGAAGACTTATTGACGATGCACAGTGCAATCTTTAAAGGAACAAGAATAAAGACTGTTATTCTCACCTTCAACGAAAAATAAGATTATTATTCCCACCCGGTAAGGATTTTGATTAAAATTGAATCACGAGATTTAGCACAGCTAACAAACTGCATTCAAATGTGGATGGATTTGGATTAGAAATCCACTGGAAGCACTTTGTAGGTAGGGTCAAATCAATATTCGAGTGAGAATTAGTTTCGGCTAATAAATTGAGGATATCTCGTGATCTTCCTAAATAAATAAATATAAATAATTGATGGACCATAAGAATCAAAGTGATTATTAATAGGAAACTTCTCACTTTACCGAAGGAACCAAGCCACCAGATATTGTTTTGCTTAGTCTAATCTAAACCAAATCTAATGGAATGTGTGATTGTTTGAGTGAATGGACTGAGGTAGGTGGAAATTAATAACATAGGAAGAAAAAGCAGGCAGAAATGATAGAGACAATCTCAACTCGTGACCCATATATAAAAGTTTATTCTTAGTAAAGATCAAACCAATGATTTATGTTACTTTCACATTTGGATGTATATTTCAAGTTTTGAATCCGATTGTACTAATTAGAAATGTGAAGTATGAGTCTTTTAAACAATCTCATTTGGTTAATTAACGACCGAGAGGAAATGATGACTTAGATTATCATGGACGTTGGATTCTTTAATTGTCGTAGATCATCAAATGTATTATGGTTCTGTGTATATGATACATAAGTCTAACCAATCTCACACGATTTATCTTGTGCATAAGTCAACAATCAGTTAGGTGAAATCTTTTTCTGTTCCTATGGATCGAAATTTTTATGATCATTATGTTCCTATGTAACTTGTATTTTTTTTTTGGCGCTTGCAACTTCTACTTTAATTTCTTTTGGATGTTAGCTTGGACCTAGCCATGAAAACAACTGATCTATCTTGAAGTTAATTTATCAAAATTTGAGTTTCAGAAAATAGGAGGGTGATCTTTGTTTGAGTTTGATTTTTTACTTGCTGAAATTTTCGCGGGTACATGTTCTTAAGTAAAAATTACATTTTCCTTGCATGTTGGCGTACATGGTAATTAAGTGCTAAAATAACCGAGAAATATGAAGGAATTTTAACAAACCCAATATATATAACACTAAATGGCCTACCAGGAAGAAAAATTGAGTTTGATCATCATTGATGTTTTTCCTTTGACCTCTCTTTGCCTTTCTTAGGCTAGACCAATAATTATGCACCAATTGATGGCGATTCTACATTATCATAATTTTCCATCACCAAATTTGCTCAAAATATGTATTTTTTTTAATCCCGACACGAGAATTCTTCAATCATAAGTTGCTTGTCGGACTAAAACATAGAAATTTCTCTGCTTAAATTTTGAATGCTGATCTAACTTTTAAAAGAATTGGATTTCCTTTTAAGACTTATATGTAAGAACTCTCATAAATTAAACTTTTAATGGTTTGGGGCTTATGACACTTATATAAGGTATAAATTTCATGTCATGTGAGTGGAAAAAATTTATGATTAAACAAGTTTCAACCCTTAGTTGGTCTGACTTGTCTTGAAAGTGAATTAGTCTAGGCATAGAAGACTTTTGGATATTTGGTGGTGCAAAAAAAAAAAGAGAGACAAGAGTGGGGAAAAGGGACAAAAGGAAAAGCATTGAAATGTTCTTTGGATGCAAAAACGTGAAAGTTCTGGTCAATCAGTTCAAGCTTGGTGCGTCTCCTCTTTCTTTTTGGGTGTCTGTGTATCTTTAATTTTTCTTTTTGCTGAATCACGGAATTTTTACAAAAAAAATACGTGAATAATTTCATTAAAGCAACCGGTAAAGACTTATAAAAAAAAGAAAAAGAAACCAGTAATTTCTTCGAGAAAAATACATGAGGAAATTTTATTTAACAGAAGAATAAATAAAAATTAAAGATTAAAAAGCGGGCAATATAAAAAAAAACAAAGAAAAGAAAAGGTATTCATATCGGTTGCTTAGCCCAAGTGTTTTGTTTGTTTTATCAAATCGAACTTCATTTAACTTAACTTTACTTTATTTTTCTTTTCTTTCAATTCAATAACATAATTACTACTTTTAATTTTTTTTTCAAATTCTCTCTCATTCCTTTTTTTTATCTATTATTACGATAAATTTTTTAGGAAAATTTACCTAAAATGACTTATGATTTACCCGTTTTGTCAAATCTATAATATAAATTTTTTTGGTCAAATCTATCTCATGGTTTACTTTTTGCATCAAATCTATCCCAGCGTTATATTTTCCGTCGACATCTAGCGGCTATGCTGACGTGGCGCCCACATGGCAAGTGTGTCCCATTATCTCTCCACGTGCCACGTCAGCACGACAGTTAAATGTTAACGGAAAAGATAACGCCGGGATAGATTTGATGCAAAAAGTAAACCATGTGATAGATTTGACCAAAAAAAGCATATGATAAATTTGACAAAATGGGTAAACCATGGACCATTTTAGGTAAAAATCCCAATTTTTTAATACCAAATTCTCTTAATTATTCAATAATTTTTCCTCAATTCAATATCTCAATCATTAAATTTTCTCAACTATTTAATATTTTTTTCTCAATTTAACAATATAATCACTACCATTTTCGCAACTATTTTTATCTTTATATCCTCAAATCAAACTAAATCAAACTTAACTTCATTATCAAATGCAATGTCAATTAGTTCTCACCGCCTAGCTTTCTCTCACTTTTGCAATTATTATTATATTGCTTCTAGCTAAAGGAAAATTATAATTAGAAATATAGAGGAATTTCAAGGAAAAAAAGTTAGCGGAAACTTTTTTTTCTCTAGTTATGCTCCCATTCGCGTATGCGCAACCACACCATGCCAGGTCAGTGTCGAGAGCAGCAAAAAGTACGTCTCATGTAAGTACCCCCTCGGGCAGTGTTAAGAGCAGCCAAAAGTACGCTTCGTGTAAGTCTCCCCTCAGGCAGTATTGAGAGCAGCCAAAAGTGCTCCTCGTGTAAGTCCCTCATTGCCTGAGCACGGAGTAAGTCTTCTCTCAGACAGTGAATGAAACAACAAAAAGTGCTCATCGTGTAAGTCTCCTCTTGCACGAGCATGGAAGAAGAGGCCGGCTCGATGTCAGTTATTGAGGGCGGTTATTAAGAGTACGTGACAACATGTATGCAAAAAAAAAAATTGCATGTGAGGGCAAGTGTTGAAAGTAGAAATCCCACACGAAAAAATTAAGAGTAATCAATGGGTTTATATGTGACTTAGGTACCAACACTTAATAATTTGAACTTTTAAGTAGAAATGATTATGAGTATAAGTCCAATGAAATTTCAATAGCCACATGTTTTGTATGCAATCTAGCTATACTTCTACGGATGATTTATGTCATACATTATTCGTGTGTATGATCTCATGCATTTTCAATAAATTTGAAATAGTGCACACTGGAAAAAAAATGTTACAATAGCGAATACGACAGTGACTCAAATAATAAGAGAATTTGAAGACAACATCTTAAATATAAATCCTATCAAAAGAATGTAATATCGTTCACCTAAAAAATAAGTACGTTTGCATTTGGTTTTCGAGTTGGATCATTATTCAACTTAACTTGATTTTGTGTAATGATTGCTAGTGTTGATAAATATCAAGATGAATGAGATTATACATATGTATGCATATAGATGTGAAAGTAAATAAAGAATTTATTATTAAAAAATTAATTATAAAAACGTTTAGGAAAAAAGTATGAGTGGAAATTGTTATTAAATGAAAAAAAATACAAAATAGTAATGATTACAGTATTGAATTTATGGAAAAATATGATTGAGTTGAGTATAATAAAGTTTTATACTTACATCTCCCACAAAGCCAATACTTAAAAAAAAAGGTGCTTAGATTTGTCTAAAGAAGATTGGTCTAATGTACAAAAAGGTACTTTTGATTCTTTGCAAGTTTCAGCTCACTCGTGACATTCATTGGTTTGACCGATCAAAGAAGGGGAATACTCTGATTTGATGGTCTGGCTGATATTTGATTAGTTAGATTACCACTGATTTGAATTGATCATAGAAACTTAGTTGATTTGATTTGAATGTTTAGAGATTGAGCCATTTAGAATTTGGTGGATTGCATTAGTTTAGATGTGTGATATGTGAAGGGTTCTTGAGCCGGATACCGATTCAAGACTCATTTTGTCTCAGCTTCTCTAGAAACAATCTCCATAAGGATTGCGCTATGATCTGCTTCCCGATTTTCACTGGAGTTCTTAGTGTAGTCTCGAGAGATTGAGAACGGAGTATAGCATAAGGAAATATTTCTGCAATTGTACCTGGTCTTATTTGATGTGTTCAACACATGTTAGTTTTCCTTTATAGTAGTCTAGGCGGACCTGCTGTATTTTTCTATCTCTGTAATTTGCCCTCTTGGACATTTTCCTCTTATATCCATTTTTGTAATTAATGGACATTCATTGATCTTCAAGTTTTTTTAAAAGAGGGCTTAATCTTAATATTGTCAATGGGATTATACGCGGGTAGACATGAAAAGAATGGAATGAAATATAGAATAAATCATGCAAAGTGGAATTATTTTATCCCGTTGATTCCATTTCATTCTTTCCATTCATGTCTCCCAAATACAGGGTTAGTCAAAAAAATAATTAATCTTTCTTGCGTGTCAAAGCCCAAGATTATTGTGTGCACCAAAATCCTTCAACTGAATTTTGTTCAATTCTCTTTCTACCAGTAATAAATAAAAATTTATGTTTATATTTTTTCCTTTTTCAAAACTTTCTAGCAATTTTATATAACTTTCTTTCTTTTTATTATATATACACCTTTACGCTTTAATTCTTTTACTTTCATAGACATTCTTCATTTATATTTTCTTTTCTTGCACAATATATATATATATCCACCAATCATTTTAAGAGGATATCATGTCCCATATTTCAACAATTTCGATGACGAAAGCATGCCATCTACTATGTTAAGCTATTGTTAAAACTTTACAAGTGACTTCTTATATTATTTGAATACATTCAAATATAATTCTAATAATGATATGAATTTTATTAAATAATATGGAGCATAATACAAGTCGAATAAGCTAAGATTAGATTATTGCATCAATAATGCAATGTGAAAATTCTGCAATAAATATGAGATAAATAAAGTGAACTTATTATAATCATAAAGATTTTTTTTTGTGAATAAGTAATGTCTTTTTTTTGGTAATTAGAAACTTAATATCTTTGTTCCTGCAAAACTGGTTACAAAATGAATTTATTAGGAAAAACCAGAAATCTATTAAGAAAACCATTGGAAACTAGTTAAGCGATGGAGGAAATGTCGGCTTTGGTATCACGGAGCCTTAGGTATAATCAAACTACTCCTAAAAAAATTTAAAAATTTATGAGAAGAATAAATTTAAGTTTTTATAAATAATTATTTCATAAGCAAAATCAAAGATTTGTATATATATATATATATATACTTGCACTAATACGAATTGGTTGAATTTATCTCTTGGCATCACATGTCAATCTTTTTACCTAGCGGAGTTGATTCCCATACCAGCAAAGACAAATTAAAACCAAAATAAATAAAGAGATCAACATCAATTTCTGACGAACAACTTCAGGCTCGACAATTCTTGAATTATAGGCAAAGCATATAACTTTTCCCAAAATTTGTTTTAGCATAAAAAGGCTATGGCATCAAGTAAAATTGCACCTTTCCAGAACAAATTCGACAAGAATATATGTACTATCTTCTTCTCCCAGTAATCCCTTTGGATTTCTTAATTCCGTGGTTAATCCTAATTTCCTTTAAAAAATTAAGTTCTTAACATTGATATACAATAAAATGGGCCACCTCGGGAAAAAAATAAATAAAATGGCAAAAAAGATAAATTTGAAAAATGTATTTGCGAACAAAGTGCACAAACGCATATATTTGTTCTGTGGAGGGTTTCCATTCATCAATAAATGAAATCTCCACCTCCACCTCCGCCTCGGCCACCTTGTCCTCCCCCTCCTCCACCTCCTCCACCTCCGCCTTGGCGGTGTCCTCGTTGCTCTTACTTGTGCTATAACTCCGAATCGGTTGACACTAACCAACAGCCTCAGACGCCGGTGTACAATGGCAGTGGTGTGTTTTCTTGCAAGAGTCTCGACGGGCTGGTTTCGCGAATCATGCATGGTATGGCTGCAGTGTTTTTCATATCCCTAGAGCGGTGCGCTTGCATTAAGATCGAAACCAAGGATGATTCGGAAGGTTTGCAATTGATCTCTACAGCCGATAGAGAAGAGGCCGATGATGACAACTGCAGCGTGGTAATCGATAGTGAAACAGTCTAATGAAAGGGTCGAGCTGAAAGGCCAAAAGCATCTAGATCAGTGATCAAGTGATTATGCATATGTATGTCATTTCTTATGCATGCCATTTCTCTAAGCATGATGTAAAGCTAATTAACTAGCCACAATAAACATAATGTTTTATCAATATTATGCTTTTCACATGAGGTCTTCGTTTTTCTTGTTTGGTAGTTAGTCCACTAACGTTATTGTATTCGATGTCTTATTGGCTGAATTTAATTTTCGCTCGGGTGTCAGCGTTGCCCTGACTAGGAAGTTAAATACTTCATTATTATCGACATATATATATAAGAGGTGGGCAGCATGTTCCTCTTTTACCATAATTAACGTGACATGATATAAATATGCTGAATTTGGATAAAGCACCATTACTACTAAAAACATGCCGATTACCTACGAAAAATTTTCCTCGATAATTTTCCCTCCAAAACTCGCCGATAAGGTGCCACAAAGATTTTCTGGTGAATTAGTGGCGGCATATTGGCGGAAAAGTCATAGCTAAGTTACCGAGGAAATTTTCCTCGGTATGTCGTCGATAAGTGCTCAACAGAAAAATAAATAGCACTTCATCAAGGGAAAATTCCTTGAAAGAAGAAAAATATATTTTTAAGGAATTCGGCTTTATCGAGGAATGAGATTCCTCGGTAAGCCGCCGGAAATACAATTAAAAAAGATTAGCCAAATTGACCGTTAGCTGGATTGAAGTCTCTGTCGTCTCTCTCCTTCTGTTTCCTTCTCTCTCATTCTCTCGAGCTATTACACACAGCCATAGCACCCTCGGGTGGACTTCCGGCCAAGCTCTTCCTCACTCGCAAACACGCACTTCCTTCGAAGCAGCACTCGGGTGGACCTCCGATCGACCTTTAGCTTCAGTGTGGCTCGACTTTCGACCTCCCTTGCTCAAATTTGTGTCTCGTCTACCCTCTCTCTCTGCATGCACCGCGCCAGCCGTTAATTAGCTCAGATCCGAGCTCCGACAAACCAAGCAAATGCAGCATTCTGGCTGGTGAAATGTGGGCTAGCGTACCATCAGCGCAAGCAGCCACAAACCAAACCAGAGCAATGACCAAAGCGCCCGAGATCGAGAAAGCTACATAGCGTCGATGACATCGATTCATCGCGCGGACAAAAAGAGAGCAGAGAGTGGGCAGAGCACGCAGCGAGAGTAAAGCTTCGGATCTCAAGATCCGACGTCGACGATAGAGATCTAGCTAGCTTCGGATCTTAATCTTCCACATTATACTCGACCGATCGGCCCGCGGTATATATATATATGAAGCTGCAAATATAGTTTTTTTCTTAATTTATTTGTAATTTTTTGCTGAATTAATTTATTTGTAATTATTTATAGTTGGATATATAATTAATTAATTATATCGTAAAATTACTAATAAATTAATTATAAATTTGCTTAAATTTAGTTTTTATAATTAAATTAATTTTCTAATTTTTTGGATAATTGGAATAAGTTTAATTAAAAAATTAATTATTTTATTTAATAGTTCGAATTAAATAACGAGTATATTTGCTTGTATATGAATATCACAAAGGCAACAAGTGGCACATTTGTAGGGACCCCTTCTAAGATGGAGTCCCATGTTCGAGTCACCATGAAGACCCAATTTCTAGGGAATTAGTACGGCGGGGTGCATGGGGCGGGAGCCCGGAGGTCTTCGGGCGGGTGCATTGGTTAATGAGGTTTGATGACATGTCAAGGGTTTTAGGGTTTTGAATTCCCTCGAAAACTCCTTGGTATTGACACCGAGGCATTATTGAGGGAAGCTGCCTCGATAAAGTTGCGGATTATCGTGGGATATTCCCTCGGTAAATCCCTTGTGATGCAGCGTACACGTAAAGAACCTGTCACAGACCCGTTGATTCCGCAGAATACCGGAACTACGACCTTTAATCCTTATTGATTTTTCGAATTCCTAGAAAATTGGCATTCAATTCGAATCGAATCCGAGAATGACCAAAGAGGACAGTAGCTCCAAAACTTTATTAAATGATCAAAAGACAACCGTTAAACCCTAGGGTTTTACATTGCTTAAATAGGATTAAAAACGTCTAAATTACACGAAAGACATAAGTTTTTCTTAAAATTGTAAAAACGCCTAAATAACATAAAAATGCTCATTTGAGGCCCTTAATGATGGAATTCGGCCTAAATCTTGTCTTTTCATAGCCAAGGGCTATGAGTTGTGCTTCGGAAGCCGTTTCCCTCGAGACAGGGTCGTCAAAACCTATTTTTTTCGAGGTATCGATTTGTCACGTCTTCTGCTGCATCATTCTCCTTGGGTGGAGAGAACTCGCCATCGAATTGTCATCTTCCGAGCTATCATCTGCGTAAGGAATCAAGTGCTTCACATTAAACACATCAGCAGTACGAATGTGGCTGGGAAGCTTAAGCCAATAGGCGTTTGGATTGATATTCTCTATGACCTCCACATGACCAATATTTCTGGCAGCGAGCTTGTAGTAGTCACCAGCAGAAAAAAGATCCTTAGCAAGGACAGCTCAGACAAAATCGCCAACTTCAAACTCCACTTGCCTTCTCCTTCGGTCAGTAGCGGTCTTGTATTTCCTGGCAGCCTTCTCCAAATTATTCTGCACTATCTCATGAATCTCTTACTACCCGTGAATGAAGTCAGCCGCCTTTTCATGGACCCTGGTCTTATTCGGCACTAGTAACGGATCAAGGGGACCTTTGGGAGTAACGAAGTACACCACTTGGAAGGGACTAAAGCTGGTGTTGCGATTAACAGCGTGATTGTGCGCAAACTCTGCCTGACTCAACTTCTAGTCCCAGCTCTTCACTTGCTTCCCTAATAGACCCCTCAACAGATTGCCCAAGGACCTGTTAATTACCTCTATTTGCCCATCTGTCAGCGGGTGATAAGCCATACTGAAGTTCAACTGGGTGCTCACCATCTTCCAGAGGCTCCGCCAGAAATGGCTCAAGAAACGGGTGTCCCTATCAAACACAATAGAGACAGGTAGACCATGCGAACGGTAAACCTCCCGAAAATACAACCGAGCAACCCGCACAGCATCAGTGATTTTCTTGCACGGAATAAAGTGTGCCATCTTGGGAAACCTGTCAACGACTACATATATAGGATCATTGCCTCGCGGGGTACGGGGCAAGCCAAGGACGAAATCCATACTGATATCCAACCATGGCTACGAGGGAATCGGCAGGGGCACGTACAACCCCGCATTAGTTGCAGTACCTTTGGACACCTGACAAACCTTACAGCGTTGCGCGTACTTCTCCACCTCTTTACAAATCATAGGCCAGAAATAGGATGTTTGGACCAAATGTAAGGTCCTGTCTCTCCCCACATGACCCTCGTCTTGTAGCTGTTGGATAATGTGGGTCCTCAAATTACATTCAGGGATACAAAGCTGATTACTCCTGAAAAGCAAATCATACATACTTCGTTCTCTCTCTAGCCCAAACTCTAACAAGTGCCACAGAAAAATAGGGGTCGACTTCAAGCAACTCAGCAAAAGAACTAAAACCAAATACCTCAACCGTCATCTTGCTCAGAACGCTACGCCTCCAACTAAGAGCATCAGCAACGCGAATAGTGATTTCGCTCTTGTGATTCACCACGAAAGTGAAACGTTCCAAGTAAGCCACCCACGATGCATGACGGGCTGACACCTTATCCTGGCTATGAAGGTGTTTCAAGGCCTCATGGTCGATATACAAAATGAACTCCTTGTGAAAAAGATAGTGCCGCCAGTGCTTCACCGCCTGCACTACATCATAAAACTTCACGTCGTAAGTGTTGTACCTCATCCTCGCCCCGGTTAACTTCTCGCTGAGGAAGGCAATTGGCCTGCAGTTCTGGCTCAAAACTGCTCCAATTCCCACCTTCAACGCATCAGAATGCAACTCAAAGGGTTGCTGAAAATCAAGCAGGACAAGAATCGGGGCAGTCGTCAAACGCTCTTTGATCTCCTAGAATGCCGCTTCTGCACCCTCAGTCCACTTGAATCTGCCGCCCTTCATGCAGTTGGTTAAGGGAGCCATAATACCGCCGAAGTGAGGAATAAACTGCCTATAGAAGGAGGCTAAACCATGGAAGCTCCTGACTTCGATAATATTCGCAGGTCTAGGTCTCTGTCTGACTGCCTCGACCTTGGACGAGTTAACTCTCACACCATCAGCAAAAACAATATAACCAAGGAAAAGAACTTCCGACCTCATAAAAACACACTTCTTCCATACAGCATAGAGTTTCTCATGTCGAAGGACAGAGAATACTTCACGCAAGTGGGTCTGATGTTGCTCGGGGTCGGCGCCGTAGATCAAGATGTCATCGAAATACACAACCACGCACCTGCCAATGAAATGCCCCAGAATCTAATTCATCACTCTCATGAATGTACTCGGCACATTTGACAACCCAAACGGCATTACCAGCCACTCAAATAATCCCTCCCTAGTCTTGAATGCGGTCTTCCACTCATCACCAACCCAAATCCGAATCTGGTGATAGTCGCTCTTCAAGTCCAGCTTAGTAAAAATCTTGGCACCACTCAGTTGGTCAAGCAGATCATCCAAACGAGGAATGAAAAAATGATACCTGACCGTTATCTTATTGATGGCTCGACTGTCCACACACATACGTCAGGATCCATCCTTTTTGGGTACTAGAAGCACTGGGACGGCACACGGGCTCATACTCTCCCAAATGAACCCCTTCGATACCAGCTCCTCTACCTGTCTCCTCAACTCTTCATGTTCAACCGGGCTCATTATGTAGTGTGGCTTGTTCGGAAGAGATTGGCCAAGCCGAATATCGATATGGTGTTGGATGTCTAGCAAAGGTGGTAGTCCATTTGGCAATTCCTCAAAAAAGACATCTTGGAATTCTTTCAAAATCGGTAAGGACTCAACAGACGCAATGTCCTCCTCTACAACCTCCACGCCCACGAGAGTAAACATAAACTCCGCATCATGTAACTCATCCTGAAATCGGGCAAGGGACAATAGCTTGGTTCCGGGAACTGGATTCGCAGGTCGGGACTCAATGGCGACTTTGTCCCTGTTCGGCACTAGTACAATCTTCAACCCCTTATACGTGAAGCTATATTTGTTGGTCTTCCCGTCATGGCTTAAGCTCCTATCAAACTGCCAGGGCCTCCCAACAACAGGTGACATGCATCCATAATAACAACATCACATAAAACAGAATCCCTATATCGAGAGCCAATAGAGAATGTAATCAGAGCATGCTTCGACACATTTACTTCACCTCTTTTATTCAGCCACGCCAGCTTATATAGTTTGGGATGTTGTTCAGTATGCAGGCCCAACTTTTGCACGGCCTCAGCAGACACAATGCTCTCGCAGCTGCCCGAGTCTATCATGACACAACATACTTTATTCTCAATGGTGCAGGTGGACTGGAAGATGTTGTTACGCAGCCAGTTTTCGTCCGCAGCTCTCGGAGTCATACAAGACCTCATCACCACCAGATTGGGCACCCCATCTCCTGTCACAATCTCCTCCTCCTCATCGAACTTGGGCTCTCCATCGCCTCCCGCTTCAAAAACTGCGTCATCAAACTGATCCTCTTCGATAAACATCGCCCTCTTTTCCCCTTTTCTACACTCAGACTGTCGATGTCCATGTTCTCCACACTTGAAGCACTTCGCTCCGCTACTGCTCGGTCCAATATTGGCAGGCTTCGACGGACGCCCAAGAACAGTACTACCACCGCTAGCTCGGACAACCCGGAACGACGATTCCTCCACTGGTCACCTCGCTGACCTCTCACTTCAGCTGCCTCTCAACAATCAGGGCCCTCTGATGGGCGGAAGACACACTAACAGGGTCGAACAAATTGATTGTGTAATGTAACTGCACTCTCAATCCGCCTATATATCTCGCTACTAGCTGATCCTCGATTTCTTGAAGCACATTACGAGCAACCAACTAGGAAAACTCACCGGCGTATTCGTCCACCGACCTACTACCCTGCCTCAAGTCTTGCAGGCGTTGATACATGATCCGTTGAAAATAATAAGGTAGAAAGGCAGCCCCTCAAATTTTCTTCATCTTTTCCCACGACGTGATCTTAGGTTTCCCCCATTAAGCTACGGGTAAGCTTCACTTGTTGCCACCAAGCCGTCGCCTTACCACGCAGTCGAGTCGCCACGAATTGTACCCGCTTGTCATCAGGTACCCCCTTGAACTCTAGAACTTCTTCCACCGTCGCTAGACAATCTATAAACTTCTCCGGCTGCAAGCCCCCTTAGAATTCAGGAATATCGATCCTTAGGCCGGTCTCCCATCGCCTCTAGTCCGTTTCTGTGGTCGGCAATCAACCTCTCCTACGATCCCCCCCAGCATACTCAGTCGCTTCCCCTTGAAAATAGGAATCATACTCGTCATCCTCCAAGTCCGCAGTCGGATTAAGGACTTGGCCACACCTCGAGTTGACCTTCTGTCGAGCCTCCATCAGCGCTCCCATCCTCTCGGCTAAGCGATCCACAACCATGTCCAGCCTACGCTCCAACGACACCCCCAGCCGAGAATCCATGATCTGCTCGATCCTCCGATCCAATTCGTCATCCTCCGTAGCACGAAGTTGATTAACAGTTCTTTGGGGCGGCATCGCTGATCCAAGAACGAATGCAACTCTGATACCAACTGACGCAGCGTACACGCTAAAAACCCATCGCAGACCCGTTGATTCCGCAGAATACTAGAACTACAACCTTCAATCCTTATTGATTCTTCGAATTTTTAGGAAATTGGCATCCAACTCAAATCGAATCTGAAAATGGGCAAAGAGCACAGTAACCCTAGGGTTTTACATTGCTTAAATATGATTAAAAACGCCTAAATTATACGAAAGACATAAACTTTTTCTAAAATTGTTAAAACACCCAAATAACATAAAAATACTCGTTTGAGACCCTAAATGATAGAATTCGGTCTAAATTTCGTCTTTTCACAACCAAAGGCAATGAGTTGTGCTTCGGAGGCTGTTTCCCTTAATATAGGGTCGTCAGAATCTTTTTTTTTTGAGGTACCGATTTGGCACGTCTTTTGCCGCATCACCTTGAAAGTATCGAGGATTTTTCTAGGAAATGTTCTTTAAGATTATCGAGGAAATTTTCCTCGGTACCGGTGCTGAGGAAAATTTCCTCAATAATGCCTCAAAAAAAAATTATTGAGGGCAATTTTATCGAGGGGATATCCCATCGAAAAAACGTTGATAAGTGTACGGAATCGATGAATTTCTAGTGATTTTGCCCCTCGGTAATAGGATGTTTTTAGTAGTGCATGCCCCTTTACTTCTCTCTGTCGAGAAAATTCTCACCCAAGAATTCCAAAAATTTATTCCATAATCTACAAAGATTTGTCTCATGAATTAGAAGGGTATTTCATGATCGATCACTACTTTCCATGGCTTTTTTTTTTCCTTTTTCTTTTATTCCTTATTTGTTGGAGATTGCTTTTTTTTTAGACAAGGGGGAAGGCTAGCTAGCTAGTTAGTCATTAAGATTCGTTTCTTCTCTCTTGGATGGGATCAATTCTTTCCTTTTCCCTCATTTTTCATTTTGTTTCGATATATAATATCATGTAGATATATATATCTCATAGTAAATAACGGTTTTTTTTAAAATTTTAGATTTTACTGAAACACCTAAGTAATTTACCATCTATCGAATAAGTTTGGGAATGCCGTTTCGTTATTAAAAAAAAAAAGAATAAGCTGAAGGTTTTTATGATGACAAGAGAAGAGCTAAAGAGAGTAGGTTATGAATCAATGACCAGTTGTACAGATTAGATTTGTTTGGATATAAGGGAAAGGGAAGGAAATGGAGAGAATGGAGGAAAAGTTGTATAAATTTTTCAACAGTTGTCATACAACTTTCTCTCACTTCTCTTTTTTTTAAATTTCCTTCGTTTCCCTCCATTCAAAATGGAGGGTAAAAGAATAAATATTGGACAGTTTAGAAATCAATTATTATGGGGCCGGTAAAATGTGGATGAAGTAGTAAAAAGGCAAGAAAATCATCATCATCATTATTATTATTATTTGTAAGAATATAATTAGAGTTGCAGCGCAGAAGATGGAGCAGAAGAACAAATGGTTAGGCTAGGCTTTTGCTGGTTGCATTTCCAGCTTTTGTATCTGAGGTATCAACAAGACAAAACTATATTTGCAAGAGTTCAAAATGTATGAAATTATTTTCCTCTACAAGTGAGAAAGGAAAAAATCTATGAACGAGTAATTAGTGGGATCAATCTTATTCAATATGCAAAACTCATGTTGCATGCAAGGATGGACAGAGGGAACAGTCGCCCGTTAAATTTTCGACGCCGAAAGAAAATTTACGTATTATTATTCAATTTTTAACAAAAATTTTTATACTCACCCCTTAACTTATGAAAACTACTATTCTATTTGCCCCTTAAAGAGTTCTCCCTAAATCTAAATTCTGAGTCCCTTCCTGAAAGCATGTGTTTATTGGAAAAGGAATGCGGGATTGCGATGTTTTGGAGCTTCTTTACCCAGTAATGTCATAGTTCGAATTGAACTATTAACATACGGCGACAGTAATGTCATAGTTCGAGCTGAACTATTAGCATACGGCAACTATGTATACGGTAATGTCATACTTCAAGATGAACTATTAGCAGATTCGCAACCTACGTGAAACAGTGAAAAAGGGATGCTCGCTAGGATCATGACATATATCTAAGTAAGTTCGTCTTGTACTCCCCACCCCCCCCCCCCCCCCCCCCCCCCCCCCCCCCCCCCCCCCCAACAACCTTTTGAGGTTTTTTTTTTTTAATAGAAAGAGATAAGTGGCAGAAAAAAAAAAGAATGATTAATCACTTAAAAAAATACAATATTTATACTTTTTTTTTCTCTAAACATAATACGACCTTTGAAAAATAGTATAAAAATACATGACTTTTGCATTTTTTTTAGAGTAGTACAGAAAGATACGGCCTGTGTATTTTTTTTAAAATATAGCACGTGCACGACCTTTTAAAAAGTACTATAAAAGGCACGATCTTTAAGTTTAGTGGCGCATCTAGCACGACATTAATTATTCCAGCAAATTGTAACGATAAGGGTTAATGTGGAGCTAACAATGCTACGTGGTACAACACAATTGGACGAGTAAATCTCACAGGTTTTTATCTAATTAAAAAATTTAAAACAATCAAAAGAAAAGAAAGGGGGATTCGATTTAATAAGGGGAAAGGGGGAGGGGGCCAATGGTGATGTCTACGTCGGTGGCTACCGTCTCCCAATTGGGATCGTCGGCCGCAGCAATACCCCAATTATGTCGGTGGTGGCAACAATCAGGGCGCCCGAAAGAGCTCAAAATTGAGGGCTTTTTCATTTCGGCGATAACGGTCTCGATTGTGCCCCTGCAATCTACAAACTGCTCATCTCTCTCTTTTTTTTAGAATTTTGTTTATTTTTTATTTTTAATAAAATAAAAATACATGGAATCCACTAGTCCAATCATGTTGTGCCACGAGGCGCCGTTAGCTATCATCATTACATTTGACGAATAATTGTCGATGTACTAGGAATCGTAGCTAAATCTAAAAGTCTTGCATTTATGTGCTATATTTAAGAAAAAATGTAAAAATTGTGCATTTTTATATTATTTTTTAAAGGTCGTGTTATATTTAAAAAATGTAAATGTTGTATTTTTCTCAATAATTAATCCAAAAACATGTAAATGTTGTATTTTTCTCAATAATTAATCCAAAAACGAAAGGCCAGTAAGCATCCTTTGATTAGACCCATGTTTTGGGGCATATATGTGTACCTCAAAAGCTTTAGCCTGTCGGCCTCATGCGAACCATTTCAATGGAACAACTTTGAAGGTCTTGCTTCGTTAGTTACTCGTTACAAAAATAGACATGTTCGTTCATTCAAAAAAGAAAGAAAAGGAAATGGTATGTGTGATAAAACTTCACAATGGGTGTCAGTAAATCTCATGAAAATATATCGTAAAGAAATTTATCAATGAAATCCGTCAGTAAACTCGAAATGAGTGGGGCAAATTCCACTTACTAATCACATCCGAGTTTTTCTTTTCCGCCTGAAAATTCCTTTCTCTCAGTCGTCTTCTTAGTTAACAAACCATAGTGATTATTTTCGGATCCAAAATGGCAGTCTTAGTCCAAGCTAATCAAAAGATAAACTGAGTTTAAATATATTATTCGAATTTCATCAAACCAATCCCAAGTCATGACCTGCCGGCAGACTATAATAAAGAACCAAAAACTAAAGGTTGCCCTCTTCAGCTTGTAGACGTACGAAGTGCCCATAAGAAGAAGACACTTGTTATTACACCCACAACCCCTTTTTTCTCTTTAATTAATTTCTTCATGATTAAGCTTTAAGGACAATCTTTTATGTTTCATATATGGACCCCATTATATACTTTTGGAAAAGTAATTTCTAGGGTGAACCCCGACCTTTGGAGATAGGTGGGCCATGGCGCATCACATAGGTCATTTTGCATGCATGTGTGGGAAGTTATTACTGGTGCACCAAAATGCATGGAAAAAGATTCATAATTAATCAAGAAAATTAATTATGTAAATTAATACATACGATCTAATTATATACACAAAATTTCGGTCATCAAGAACAATCTCGTGGTAAGAAAATACGTAAAATTATATCTCACATAAGGACGACATGTGCGTTTCCTAGTTAAAATTAACCACATACCCAAGGCATTTGATTAGCATTATTATTCGCAAAAGGAGTAAGCAATAGAAATGAATATTTATTTACCTCTATATCTATCTATACTACGATATAAAGAGACAATTTGATATCCCCACAGTTACTTTTTATATGATTTTACCAAATTGTTCTAATTATCTTTAATTATATTGAAGAAAAATAAAACACATTAATTAATACAGGAGTAAAAGGATCATCAAAAAAAATATGGGATAAAATGATAAAATTTCTCAAATTTTGAACACGCTCTTTTTTCTCTATAAAATATTGAATGAGTAATACACAACTAAATAGCCTTGAAAAACTCCAACGCCGAATAATAAGTGTCTCACTAAACAAATCTCTCTTTCTTATTTTACATGTGTCATTCGAAAGTGAAGTTTTACACTGTCATTTAACTGTGTATTACTCACCTAATATCTTCTCAACTTTCCCTCCTCTCTCTGCCCATTACTTCCTCTCCCGTAACTCTTTATATATTTTCCTTTTCTTTATTTTTTTAATTTTAACCTTTTTTAATTTTATGAATTCTAAATCATGCAATTTTTATAAATATCAATTAAAACTTAACATTTTACTGCATGTAGTCCGATTGTAGGTCAATCATGCTATGAGGCACAAATAAAAATTCTATAAAATTCACCACGCGATACGCGTGGATAAAACTCTAGTATAGTACAATATAATAGCACTTATCCTCGACTTGAAATAAAGAATTATACCCATATGTTATAACCTATTTTTTAAGATTCACGGGTTTTTCTTGTTATAATGAAGAAGGAAAAGAAAAAAAATCATACAAGATTTCGGAAGAGAGAGTCACATTTGTGTGGTTTTGCATTTTCATGTGGGTCCCATCACTACCACTTCGCTTGCCCATAAATATGTGCCCCTAATACTGCATTTCTTCCCTGTTCCTCCCCTTCCTATTTTCCCTCGCCTACAAGAATTTTCCGAGCAATGTTGTCCACTTACCCGGCCGTTACCTTGCCCGATTCCACCCCAGGAAGCCCGTTTCCTTCCTTCGAAACCAGGTTTGCTCCATGGATTTGTTCGGACATTCACTCCGGACCAATCCTCCAGTCCCCCGAACCTATTGTGTCAAGTCCCCTCAGCCCGGACAGCCAAAACCCTAGGCCAGCCAGTCACTGCACCAGTGACTCCAGCGACCGCCCTAATAGGTCCAAGAAGCCGGTGGTGGACGAACGTAAGAGGAGGCGGATGGCATCGAACCGGGAGTCTGCCAGGCGGTCAAGGATGCGTAAGCAACAGCATCACGATAACCTAAGAAACGAGGTGAACCGACTTAGAATCTTGAACCGGGAACTCACAAGTCGGCTGCAAGTGATCTCCCATCAGAGCCACCTTCTGCAGACGGAAAATGATCAACTTTATGCCGAGCACACTTTTCTCCGGCTAAACCTATTGGAAATGAAAAATGTTGTCCAGGCGAGACAGCTGCCGCAGTCCTCTTCTACTTGGCCGTGCAATAACGTTACACCCTTCGCACCTGAACAATTGATCGCTCCATTAGTCACGGAATTAATTTAAGGAGAATAATAAGCTCATTAATTTCATTCTAAAGAGCCGGCCAGCCATTATAAGAGGAGCATCTATGTCTTTAAGATATATATAGATATACATATATGTATATATATATATATATATGTATGTATTTATAAGCAAAGCTGCTTCGGTGGAGATTTAGGTTATTTTCGGAAATAGTGGCTTTTTTGGTGAATAGTGGGTCGGAAATTATATTTTTGTACCAAATTATTACATATAAATGTCGTCTATGATGTCTAAAGTACTTTTACTGCTTTTGTTATATGTTTGGTGCTTTATCAAAACATGTCGTATAGTCTCCACTTTCATTTGATTATGATTTCATCAGGTATTCTTTTCCTGTCATGTACATCAGTGAACATTTTATAAATAATTGATTGAAATCTTATGTCACTAAAGTGCCAGAAAAATGCAAAGTGAAGCCGTTGTAATTTATTTCGTAATTAGTTGTTGCACTAAAGCTCACAAATCGCGTGCACCTACTGATAAATTACACATATATGGACAAATATTGCACATAAATATATTACATGATGAAGGTCATTGTACCACCAATAGTTTCACTTTGGCTTCACTTGATTGTATGAACTGGGTTTAGGTACAAAAGAAGATGGTGACCGTAAGGAGCATTCCATTGTCGTTAATGCAGTGTCACTGATGACTTTTCACAGGCTAGATGGGCCGAAATTCGATCATCTTTTCAGTGATAGTTACTCCTGCATCGTGACTCGTACGATCGATTTCAAATGATTTTGGATATCTCATTTAGTATAAGATCTTATGGTCCATAGAAGAGAAGTTAATATCCAGTCAAGTTAATATCCCTTTAATTATATCAAAATATTCATTTAAAGCGTGCATCGCCTGTCAGTTAAAAGGTTACCAATTCGATTCTTATAGTGAGATTATCTATGCCATTTTTAGTTATTAGAATTTCTATTCCATTATAATTGAAAAAATATATATATTCATTTGGAGGGTATAGTTCAGGCAGGTTATGATGAGGACGCAAATCCTATATGATTTACATATATAGTCGAGATCAGTAAATAGATTACGGTCAAATTTTGCATCTTACCAGAGCCTGTCTTCTGTGTCCAAAATTATAAAATCTAATCGAACAGGGCATCCTATATTGGATTAGTCTAGAGAAGAATATTTGACCTACACATATGAGATTAGACATATTCTAGGAATAAGTCGTATAATTCTTCTTCATTTGTAAATCTTATGAAATTAATCAGATCCCATCAATTGTCTTGAATTGGATATATATCAACGTAAAAATGAAATTCAATTCATACATCAAATTAGCATCCCGCTTCCACAAGTAGCCCAATTTTCCTTTATCTTTTGCCATTGGTGGATTGTTTAGACCGAGGGTTATGGAGGTTTAAGGCTCCGTTTGGGAACGGAGTTTAATTTTAGAATCATGATTTTGATTTTAACTCTACCCATTACACAACAAAAACACACGTTTTCCAAGTCAAATTTATAATACAATCTTATTTGTCCTTTTCCAGAATCAAAATCAAAATCAAAATCAAACTCTGTTTCCAAACGCACTTTAAATCTCTAAAACCCCTTCATAACCCTTCATGACCCACAGTTTTATTAAGCAATTAAAGATTACCAATTAAGACCCCAAAGATTAAATCCGAATTATCATATAGCCTAATATATTTGTCCTTTTTGTCTTCCGATTTAGGGCAAACAATTCTCAACATCCGCTTTCATGTGACAACGTGTGGTATTTTACAAGCTACCATCATGTGCCATGTGCTCTTAAACGCACACTCTCTATATATAACTAGCTAGCCTCAAGCTAGGATTTCTGTATCGCCCTCGGGCACTGCTCTTGGCACTATACCGAACATGTGAGTCTGGCAACCAATTCTACGATATTTGTAGTTTTTTCTTTTATACTGCAAACTAAATAGATACTTCCTGGCGAAAATATGAGAAAATAGATATCTGTTATACAATAGATGACTAGAGATAAGCTTGAGGGTGATTTCATATGTGAAACATATATGTTTCTCCTATTCCCATACTTTGGTGCATTTTTTTTCTAAATTTGGCCAATTAGTTTGGTACATGAGGCTATTTTCTGGCGATGATATGAAACTTGTAATTTTTTTTTTTCCATTTCAGTAAGGTGCGACTTACTTACATTTGTGTACAATCAATAAGTGTAAGGCCTACAGATAATTATGAAAACTTATTAAATTGTCATATTATTTTTGGATTGTTTATCTAGCTATTTAATTCTTATATAATGTTTTTTTTAAATATTGTTCACAGATGCTGCATTTATTCTTATATATATATGTATATATACCTTTTCTGACTTAGTACAAATATATCTAGATAAGGGGAATGCTTTTATATGATTGTTAATCCGTGGCTATTCAAATTGGTAGAATAATTTGTCTGCTTGCTTATATATATATATGAAAATCAAGTGAATGGTTCATATAAAATTTTTAATAACACATAATCTTCTAATATCATTGAGACATGTTGTAACTACTTCACCTTTTGCTATATGCCCGATAACAATTTACCGGGATTACTATATAGTTAATGAAAGAGAATGCAAATTGAATATTGTTACAAAAACTTTTGATTTTTTTTAAGATAAACTATAATTGCTTGACAATCATGATGTTTTCAGAAAACATTAATAATATAAATTCTCTATCGAGTGATCATTTGATTTAAACATTGCGAACATATATATTTATATATTTTATTTATCTTTTAATTAAAAAATATATTTTATAAATACAACATATGTTAATGAATAGTATAATTGTTTAAATCATCATAATAGATCCCACTTTTACTTTCAGATTCAACTGCTTTGGTAATTTATGATTTCCGATTACTTAAGCAACTAATTTTACTTTTTTATTGATTAAATTATCAAATTGTAATTTCTTTTTGTTTCTATGATTTATTGAGTGTAAATTTCAAATATTCTTAATCAAATATTCATATTAGAAGTCATTTTTCATTTTCATTCATAAATATAATATATAATAATAAATTGGAAAATAAGTAATGCATATTTAGTATACCAATTCTACTTTGATTATATGTTTTAGCTTTTCTGTCTCGTCCAATGCACGGATTAATTTGTGTAAAAAAGATTAAAAACTCTAATAATGATAATTTAAGCATGGCTATATATTAAAAAAAATTAGTATTGTTAAGATGTATACCAACATTTTCTCTTAATTAAAATATTGTCTAAGGATATCATGATCTAGGATTTTTGGTAAAATCATGCGGGGGAGAGATATACATAAATAGCATATATATGTTGTAAAATAAAATATTGAGAGAATGAAATGGATTGCTTGATAGTATTTGTATTTTAAAATCGTTATAATAGGAAAATATAATAGCTTTTTTCTATAAAAATACCATAATAATATTCACTAATAAAATTGAATTGTAATTGTTCACTATTTACGTGGAACTAGAAATATACCAATAGTTTTTTTTTTCAGTTGCAAAGGAGTTACATGACCTGATATAATATAATGAAAGAAAAATCCTTAATAACTAATAAAGGGGTACGAGTCGTCTCATTATGTATCGAATCGGCAACCTCTAGTTCAAGAGGTGAGGGTATGTGTTACTACGTTATACCCTCTTTTGATTGCAATAAGAATAGCATCTCTAAATATTACCTTTGTAAAAATTATGCACAATAGTCAACAAGCTAAACGTACAGACTTAGAGCATATGGTAGAATAACGAAAATGATGGAGCTACTTATAGGCCATTTTCTAACGAAGAGGCTTCTGCAAGAAAGAATAAGAAGAATGTGTACCTTACCATGATCTTGAGGCTTATACAGTAAGTTTCACTTTGATTCTCTTTAATATTAATTGATGAAAAAAAAATCATTCAATTTAAATGAATAAAAGGTAATGGATATTTAAACGAAATAATAAAGATTTCTATTTATTGGAGGGAAATTACTCTCTTTAAAACTATTTTTAATATAGTTAAATGCCTTTATATGTAGATGTTTCTTATGGGTTTTCTTTTTTCAATGTTGGACTAATTGCATCTTTTGATTAGTTAGCATCAAAATTAAAATAAGACAGAAAATAGTTATAAAAGAAATAAATAAATTCAACATCTAAGGTAAAAAATGAATATACTATATATTATCACTGAAAAAATCACTCTATTATATTTTATTTATTCAAATCCTATTTATATGACGATGATGATATTTATCTATTCTACTACATATAGAAAACCTTTGGTGCCCCATGCAGTTACAAAGTCCAAGAAAAGTCCAAAATAATCCTCGATCTTAGTTAAACAAAAATATATTAGATAATCTTTGAGAACAAAATTGTCTATTCGATTGTCAATTTTTTCACTTATCAGTTGCACTTGATGACACGTGTCCACCTTTTATACTTTCTCTCTATTGTCTCTCGCTTTTTCTATCTTCTCAATTTTCGCGCACGTTCTCTCCCTTTTATCTTCCTGCTGTATTTTTTTTCTTTTTTTCTTATTTTTTCTTCCCCCGACTCTTTTTTTTCATCGCCCTCAAATTTCTTCTGCAAATTAACCATTTCTAATAATAGGAAGAACATAAATGACATGCAAGCAACATCCCATGCAGATGAATAGAGCACGTAAAAATATTACATTTATCTGTATTGATATCTATACTATTATAAAGGGAGAGCGTACTCTTTTTGTCTAACTTTCACTTTTCAAATTTGCCCACGAAAAATATGCTTTAATTAACAAGAACCATCAATTTTGAGTTAAAATGGTAAAATTACCTAAAAAACTAGGGGTGTGCACGGATATCAGGTATACCCGGAACCGATCGAAAACTACCCGTTAGGGTAGGGTCCGGGTAGCTCGTATTGAAAATAGAGTAGGATCCAGATATCAAAATAAGGAACCTGTGACATTCAGTTCCGATTCCGATTCTAACCTACAGGGTACTCAGAACTGGAATCGGAACCGATATCCGAAATCGGATGGTAATTACCAAAAAAAAAAATGTAAAGTTAATCTCAGTCTCAAGCAGGAGTCTAGAAAACAGGAACCCAAATCGCCTTTCGTCTGTAACTTTGTAACCCAAATCGCCTTTCGTCTCGACTTTCCACTCTAGCTCCTCTCCGTCGCTCGCCTCTCATCTCCGACTCTCCACTCTAGCTCCTCTACATCGCTCGCCTCTCGTCTCCAAGTGTGCTCGTGATCTCATTTCCCGGTGAGCTTCTGTTCTGCCTCCTTTCCGTCGCTCTTGTTTCCGACTCTCCACTCCGGCTCCTCTCCGTCGCTCTCGTCTCCGACTCTCCTTCAAGCTCTCTTTCCCGATGAGAGTCTCCTCTGGACTCTCCATCAAATAGCCTATGTTAGTCTATAATGTCAAAACCCTATATCGGATTTGTACTCCACTGCAGCTCCTCTTCGTCGCTTGCCTCTTGTTTCCGACTCTCCGGCTTCGACTCTCCTTGAAGCTCCCTTTCCCGGTGAGATTTTGCCTCCTTTCTTATCTCCAACTCTTTCTGGACTCCTCTGCTGACCCAGTTGGTTTGATTGAAGGAGTGTTTGTGATCCCATCTACTGGAAATAGAAGTATAAAGTATATGCTTTTGGTTTGTGCAGTTGTCGCACAAGACGTTCAGGATCAAGAAAAAGCTGGCGAAGAAGATGAGGCAGAATAGGCCGATCCCACACTGGATCCGCATGAGGACCGACAACACCATCAGGTTCGCATCCTTCAATACCTTCCCTTTGTTTAATTTTGATTTTTCTATGAAAACCGGAAGAACTGCCCCTGCATTTGAGCTGCTTGCTTTGTAGAATGCCCCAAATTTTTTCAACGTGGACATTCTATAAATAGAATGTGATATATGTGGATGTGATTAGAATAGCAGAGATGAAATTTCATGGTGAAAGGTCTCGATTTTACTCCACAACTTCGAAAAATTGATGCAAGTGAATTGGTTTTCAAATAGGTGCTGTAAAAAGTGCAGTTCGAGTAAGTTGCAAATGGCTTTGCATGATTAGGTAGTAGACTGTGATACCGTCATGTAGAATTCACTCATTTGGTTCGTTGAAGTTCGGGCATTGATGAGAACTTGCAAATGGCTTTGTATGATAAGAAAATGAGTAGCGATCGTTAATTTCTTCATGGAGTACCATATGCACAATTAGGAATCCCCTTTCTTACATGAATCGAGTAGATTTCAAGCCGGAACAAAAAAATTTACAAGTTCCAATAAGGTACTCGAAACTTGTGGTATAATATAGGTTCCGGGCAGGTTCCGGTTTCATGATTCAACAGGGTTGGTTCCGATTCCGTGATTCAACAGGGTTGGTTCCGGTTCCGTGATTCAACAGGGTAGGGTCCGGTTCCAATATCTTGGAACCGGTCCCTTACAGGGTAGGGTTCGGAACTGATCACCCCTATAAAAAACTACCCACTACTCACTCTCACTTCCTATTTTTTCTCTCATCTCCTCTCCTCTCTCTCTCTCATCTCTCCTCTCACTTCACGTTCGCTATTTTAAAAAATTATTATTGAAACCATTGTTTATTTTTTAATTTATAATATAATAATAATTTTATTGTTAATATAATTGTTATTTTTAAGTAAATTACTATTATTTGGTATATTCTTTTTTTATTTTTATATTGTCGCGCATAGCGCGGGTGCGTTTCCTCTAGTCAAATGTAAATCACAATTTCAAAAAACTAAAATATTTTCTAGTTTTGCTCTTGCGGACTGCTAGTTAATGCTCTAATCATATAATAAGAAGTAGAAGCAAAACAAACTCTAATTATAATTACAAGGGGAATTTACCTAAAATGACCCATGATTTATCCGTTTTGTCAAATCTATCCCATGATTTACTTTTTGCATTAAATCTATTTCGGCGTTATTTTTTCCGTCGACATTTAACGGCCATGCTGACGTGGCGTCCACGTGGCAAGTGTGGCCCACTATCTCTCCACGTGTCACGTTAGCACGGTCGTTAGATGTCGACGGAAAAGATAACTTCGGAATAGATTTGATGCAAAAAATAAACCATGTGATAGATTTGACAAAAAAAAAGCATATGATAGATTTGACAAAACGGATAAACCATGGGTCATTTTAGGTAAAAACCCCTAATTACAATCATAGTAAAATTGTATGGGTTATCTAAAGTAATTTAAGTTTTTTAAGATAAAATTACCAATTTATTGCAATTTTATAGTTTTTTTAAAACAATACACTAATCCTAATTATCTGATTACTATATTAAATTAATAGATTTAAATTTAATCATAGTAAAAATGTATAGAGTTCTATAAAGTCATTTAAATTCTAGTTAGATAAATTTACTAATTCATAACAAGGCAATTGATAGCTATTTACAATTGGACCACTATTTAATGCTTTGTAATGAAGTTACAACTTTGTTCAACAGATTTTTACCATTAAAATACAAGTTTTAATTTCATTATCAAATGGGCAAATTACACAAAAAAAAAACCTAAATTTATAATCGTTTCAGATTTGATCTCCTATTACCGTTCTGTTAAGTTTGGTCTATTTGCCTACGTGAATTTCACGGGACCCACAAAGTTTACACATCATCTGATAAACAATATTGTTTTTTCATTACATACTAAATTTATAATGAAATTGAGACTTTTTTGAAAATTTGAATTTTTTTATTTAACATATCTTATTTGTTTATTAATTTATATCTAAAGTTAACGGTCCATGTATGCAAAATTGATGGAATTTATAACGGATGTCATTTTTTAGACAATTTAAAAAAATTATGATTTGTTTTGTTACAAAACAAAATTTATGACAAAATTGAGACGTTTTATAAAATTTAAGTTTTTTTGTATAATTTGTCCTTATCAACTTGATAGACATGTTTATGGTAAGTATGAGTTCTTATCCTATCCCCTTAAGGCATAGGTTAGAAAGCCCTAATAATTATAGGGTCACGTTACAGCAATTAGCACCAAAAAATAATTATAATGGTTGTTTTATTCTTAACTATTGAATTCCATAATTTAATATTATGATCCTACAAGTGTCCTAATTTTTTTTTTTATCTTGAAGATTACAGATTATGGTTGGTGTACACCGTTCTTTGTTCCGCTGTACACCAGATCTATTTTAACAGCTATTGAAAATCCTTTAAAAAGTGTACCCAAAATTATTTTGAAAAGAGAAATTAAAAAAGAATACAAACGTACAACTGATCGATCAAGATGACCTAGCCCCCTTTGTCGATTCAAAACGCTAACATCAAGCCAAAGATATTATGCGCGTGAAATGATAATCACCCAAAGTGTATATGTAAAATTAATACTGAACCTATAAATAATTAAACTCATCTTCATTTCAAAAGTTTGAGCTGATATATTGTAATATTAAATCTCTTATAAATTCATTATATTGTTTTTAATTTTTTGTTATATGGAATCTAAACTTTCAGCAATATCAAAGGGCCCAACCTATTCTTTTTAGCCTATGCTCCTAATTATATACCCTTATTTATCCTTTGAGTTTTGAACCTTACTGAAAGATCGATAATATATGTACGTGTGTCGAATGGGAACAACCAAATAGAGCTCTTCTATCAGCTGATGACCAGTTAAGTCCTTAATTATGTAAATGTAATTACCTTAATGTATTGCAAAATAATTACAATTCAGATCAGATTATAAGAATTGCTGAGAAGCACAAGGCAAATTAGGGATTGAAAATTGAAGAAAACGATCTCATACTAACTGACATAGCAATTTTATCTTAAAAAATGGATTCGATGTACGAAAACTCTGTGTTCATAATAATAATTTAACATCTTGTATTCTCCTCTTTCCGCCTCGATAGAGAAATAGCATGTAAATACATATATAAACGTTCTGCGTTTGATGTACATATGACGGATGAACTTTTTCGATGTGTCCAACATTGGGACATGTCATATGATTGAGACCGCGCTTCCCTTTTTAATTACATGGATGGACCATATATCGATAGATATAGAATAGCTCACATGCTTACACACAGGGCTACATCGTAGCCTTTAGAAAAAGTCTTGGAATCGAATTTTAATTAGATCTCCAGTATCTTTTCACCCTACAAAAGCATTCCTCGCATGTCCTCCCTCTGTTTCTTTCCTCCTTTTCCAAATCACTGGGAGACCTTAAAATAAAGGAAAATTAGAAAACATATGGTGAGAAAAATGTTGTACCCTCCTCCAATAAAAGTTATCGTAATTTTTCAGTCTAAAATCATGATGGTATTCACCCAAAAAAATAAAATAATTTAAGATCATGATGGTGAGTACTTCCCAATTGGGTCGTCTGTAGTCTCTATGTCGAGCTTAACTATCCCAGAGCTGGAATAGATGGAAGATGAGAAATATAAGAATACAAGTGTCTCTCTGGTTAGAATCAATGTACGGCTTCGTTTAATTTCGAAATATGATTTCTATTCTATTCCATTCTACCCTTATATGGATAAAATAGGTAATAATAAATGAAGAAATTTATTATTAAAAATTGATTGTAATAACAATTAGAAAAAAATAAATGTAAAAATTTATTATTAAATCAAAGAAAAAAATAAAAAAATTAAGTATATATATAAAAGTAGATAGTAGAATTTATTATTAAAAAATTACCTACAATAATAGTTAAGAAAAAAAGTACGTGTGGAAATTTATTATTAAATTGAAGAAACAGACAAAAAAATGATTATGTTATTGAATTGAGGAAAAAATATAATTGAGTGGAGTGGAGTACAATTTAACTCCAAAACCAAAAGCGAAATGGCTTTGTTTGTCTATGGAGAAGAATCATACTTCATTTAACTCTACTTTACTTTTCCTTCAATTTAACAACATAATCATTATTTATTTATTTATTTATTCAATTTAATAATGTACTCTCTCACATACTTCTTCTTGACCACTATTAAAATTAATTTTTTAATATTAAGTCTTTCCAACAATTCGTTGCATTTTTCTCAATTCAATAATACAATCATTACTTTTTTATTTTCTTCTTCAATTTCATGATAAATTCTCTCACATACTTTTTCTTAACTATTATTACAATCAATTTTTTAATAATAAATTCTCTCAATTACTTTTATCTTCATCTCGTGGAACTAAATAGAATCATCCGCTACTCATTACCAAATGCTACTAAATAGCATTGTACAACACGGTTTTTTGATTTTTTTTTCACGCTGCATCACAAATTAAAATTATTTCATTGTACGGCACGAAAAAAATTTTGCACTGCCCAACACGTCATCGGTTTCAATAAAAAATTGGACGGAATACTAACGTGGCGTCTTTTCCTAAGATATTTTAGCATAAAATATAACTTAAAAGATCTAAATTTAATTAAAAAATATTTTAAAAAAAGTTGGATCATGGGGGTCGGTGGCCGGCGGGGAAGCCCCCAACCCCCTTAATTTGGGGGAACTTGGCAGCGGGATCCCATAAATTGAAGGGGTCATAGGCTCCTCCGCGGGCCACCGACCCCCCAGTTGGTGTCCCGTCGGGATCTGAAGGGGTAGGGACTCCTCGACTGACCCCACAATTGGGTTGATAGCCTACTTAGACAAGGCTGACGACCTAGTGAAAGAGCCCCCGACCCCATCAATTCGGGGAATCCCAGCCAACCAAGATCCCTCAAGGGGTTCCCTACAACCCCAATTGAGAGGTTGGTGGTCAACCAAGGAGGCCTGGACCACCTCTAATCCAATTCTTTCCTTTTCTTTTTTTGATAATTTTATATTTTATTTAATTAAATTTAGGTCTCCAAAATTATATTTTATGCAAAAGTATCACAGGAAAAGTCGTCACATCAGCACTCTGTCCAAAAACCAACAGTGTGCTGTGTGGTGCAAAAAAAAAATTCGTGTTGTACAAGGAAATGATTTGAATTTGTGCTACAGCATGAAAAAATTCAAAAAACTGTATTGTGCGATGTTATTTTCCCTATTATATATTACTTCGATAGTATTTTATATGCTGCCTCTCTCCCGAGAAGAAATTTCTGGCTCCATCCCTGATTGGGCCTGGTCCTTTCCTTGGGCCCATCCTGGATTCAGTATTCGATGTTTGATGCAAACATTTTCCGTTGAGCCCAGCAAGGCTCAAGCATGAATTCCAAGTACCCATCAAATAATTAAAATAGGCATTCTCGGCCGAGTTGTTTATGGGGCAGCTATGAACTATGCTAAGCATCAGATCAGCCCAGTCTAAGGCCGAGATCAAGACCGGAATAGAATTTTCGACCAAAATAAAGCCTGGTCCGCATCCATACATGATTCGACTCAAACAAGTTCTAGCCGAATGATCGGATCTCAAGTAAGCATATAGTCCTGAGAAAAATCTGAAAAAAATAAAATAAAAGAGAAAGGGTATTGATCGAGAAACAATTTCAGAGAAGTGGTATGAATCACGATCATATTGTAGATAAGGAAGTATAGAAGGATAATTTTTAACTAGAGGTGAAATTCACTAAGTAATGGAAACGAATTAATTATCTCTACCATATATATAATTTCTCCGAAATGCTCAGTAACAAGGCAGCGAGGATTCGACTCCCGCTGAGGAGAAGTACTGCAAAAGGAACCTGATCATGGATTATCAACAAACATATTAATAGAATTTGATTAATATTCGGTATATAGTGATAATATATGGAGTTATTATATTATATATGTCTTTTAAGCTTTTAAGTTAGAAAATTAACACAATGCCATAAAGCTAATTACATAATTCCAGCAAATTCCTCTACACAAACTTTAGCTATTGATCACCTAATTGTTCTGGCCGTTCTATCTCTAGGAAGAGGAGGAAGTTGCGATAAGCTCATAAAGTTGTCTTCCCTAACATCACACGAACTCTTGCAAGAGAGCTTCCTCAACCCAAACTTCGAATTCACCTTCTTGATCTGACCGGAGCATTTGGCCATGGTCCCGGCATCCTTCGTGCACTCCTTGTAGGCCGTGAGGAACGGATCTGCCTCCCGACCCCAGAACCCCTTTCCTGAGTTGGTCCTCCTCGGTAGCGCACCCAACATGCGAGGCGGAGGCGGGATCGCATACTTCTGAGCTAGAGGGCTAGCGGGAAGAATTTTAGACACCACGGTGTCGATGGCATCTGATGATGGTGGCGTGACCAGGTACGGCTGGACGTCGTGTCCCGGTGTCGCTGGTTTTCGGACACCAGGGCTGTCTTCCCACGAGAAGGGGATGCTTCCATGAGAGTAGACCTTCCTATGGCTCATTCTTGGAGGGGGATACGATGAGAGAAAAGGATTGTATGATTTTATATAAGAAGCTAGGGTTTCATGAATGGGAAGACCAAGATTTCATGCAATAGGCACTGTCCAACGGAAAATTTTCGCAAAGGAGAAGCAACCGATGCGTGAAGAAGAAGGAGAAAGAAGCTTTGGTTACATGCACGCACACACATCTATATATATTCAAAGGATCGGATCATGAATAATTATGGACCAATTTGAAAATAATCGTGCATGTACGTGGGCGTGCATGTATTTCTCTAAAAAATTAGGGGATAGGGTTGTTAAGGGTCATGCACAAATATTTAATGCGTAGACCATACCCAACGATATATGACAACTCACTGTATCCTTCCTGTTACGGAACAAACATTAATTGATATGGGAAGGCTCGTTTTCTTGAAAATTCTATAATTAGGCTATATACGTGATTCAGTAATGAATCCCGAGCTCCGAGTTTCAGTATAGATCAGCATCCGTTAACGTACGAAATACATGAGTTATATCGGACATGTTAACAATAAACTGGTAACAAGTCATTGGTAGTTGGAAAGGGCGATATGGAAACAGTTACTAGCTAGGACATGCATTCATCTGCATGATTAATTAGGCTTGTTTTCTTGTTCATTTAAATCAAAACTATAAGCAGAATTAATCAGTTACGTCACACTCTTTGAGAGTTTTGATATAAATACACTTTATATACTATATAACATGAAATCGGTGAATTCAAATTGTTGGATTGCGATGTGATTCGATGAATTAGAAATAGCTTCTTTGTAGGTGAAGTGGATGACATATGTGTCTGAATTATGAAGGGATAGGGAAAAAGGAGGAGATGTTCTTGTGTGGCTGAATTTTCTTCGCCGTTTAATTTCCATAGAGGCAAAGGATATTCATGAATAATTGATAGGAAATTAGAAACGGCAACCCAAGAAATAAATGGACCTCATCACGGCTTCTTTTGCACTACATTAGTCTCCATTATAAATTGAGAAGAAATATTCCTTTTTTTTTTTTGAGTGTACATTGCCCCTATATCCTTAAGTCCAATGAGACTCAATTAATCTTAGGCTCAACCGGAGTCGAACCATTAAAGGGAAAACTCTCTCAACCATTCACAGAACTCAAACATGAGATCTTACTTATTAAGAGGAACAGACGTCGAACCACCTCAATCAATCTACGTTGGTAAAAAGAATTCACGAATTCATTTCATTAAATGTTAATTCTACCATGTGATACTAATTCAAATCCTGTCTTTTCCATGTATTATTCGTTTAGTGTACATGAATCGTATTAGTTATCATTAGTAAAATACGCGATACCATGACTAGGTGAAGAAAATGTATGAAAGATCGTAAGGCAAAAATTAGGAGCATTAGACCAAAAAAAGGAAAATCAGTTCCTTAGTCTTAATTAAGTGGTAGGTTAGAATTCTTAATTCTGCGCATAAATTCTTCACCAATACATTTCATGGCTAGGGCAAGTCAATATCAACAATAATTTCAGTCAATCCGCTATAACGCGCGCTCTCTCCTACCAATTAAGAGGTTTTAGTTTTGATAGACAGTGAGACTACTCGTAGTTCTTTAAGTTATTAGGATTTTCATTTCATCATACTAAACCTACGAACCTCTCTTATAATAAAAAATAATCTCGGTCAATAAATAACTTAAGAGTCTCTTGATATCTTCACTAATAAATTATTGAAAATAATCTTACCATGGTAATATAGTATATTAGGCTGTTCTCGTATTCTGTAAGCATAACTTCCAAAATTTAATATGCAGAATATTACAAATCTACATTGTGGAAAGCACGACAATTAGTCATGACTACTCACAGAATAATATATAATTTAGTATAATTAACCCCCTTTGGCTTATCATCATATTGATAATGACAACTAATTCTAGATTTTGTGCATTTGATGAATCGTTAGGTAAAATATGTTTTTGGATCGTTGATTTGATTCCCTTTCTTAACTAGCTTGTGTATCCCTATGGCTACACTCAAACAAGAAAGTTTTGGTAGATTATCGTGCAAGAGTTCAAGGCAGATCGGAGTGCGTGCTAAAAACGGAAACAGTATATCTGAAGAAATGTTTTACATCTTGATGACCATCATCGGGCATTGTCATGAACGCTAATCCGCGACCCACGTACTTCTCGATTTGAGAATAATATATAATATTCTAAAATTCTATCGAGCTTATATGGGTTTGAACTCAACTTTCAACTTAAAAGCTCGAACTGATAAGTTGTGAGATCCAATTCCATATAAATCACTCCATTTTCTTTTATGCTTCCGATGTGGGATTAACATTTTATATTATCAACACCCGCCCTCACCGCACCGTGTGATCTTTCTCATGATTTTACCTACACGTGCCACGTGAACCTTAACTGTCCGCCCTTAACAACTTACCTCAAGCCGGTCTCTCCTCTCTTTTAGACTCGGGCTTTAACAACCTCGAGCTAGACTTCTTCTTCCACACTCGGGCGAGGGGGGTCAATGACTACGAGCCGAACTTCTACTTCCGGACTCGAACTTCACCAGCGTAATGTGGGCTCTTGCGCATACGCGCCCCCAAGACCATTACCATGAGTTCTGATACCATCTAAAATTCTATTGGGCTTACATGGGCTTGGACTCAACTTTCAACTTAAAAGTTCAAGCTGATAAATTGTGAGATCCAATCCCATATAAATCACTCTATTTTCTTTTATATTTTCGATGTGAGATTAACTTTTTATATTCTCAACAAGTAGCGGGAGATATATATATATATGTTCCTGATGATAAGACGTGGGCATGAAGTAACCTTCTGCAGTCAACGGAAACCGACCCCTAATATGATTGTATATGGGTAGCCTGGTGCCATCATTCCATCGAGTTCAACTTTCCCATCATGTTCTTGATGTGATTAATGACTTATAAGTAGATGGTTTGGCAGGTTAGCCGTCAACATTAAAGACAACATACGCTTAGAACTTTGCCCGAATCAGTCTAGACATTCGCCTTGCACGCCTGATCCCGAACTTGTTCAATATATATGTGACATGTTGTAAAGGCTTAAAGAATACTATATATATTTAGGACTCTTAGAATAGAAAGTTTGAAAGCAATACGTAGACTTTGGTCTGCTTTTCCAGCGATTTATAGAAAGGGGTTTAATCCAAAGGGTTCTGAATTCGATTTCCGCTAAGGAGACTTCCCGTGCACTGTTGTTTCTATTTTTTAGTAGGCCCATGGGCCTCAGTATAACAAAAAAGAACCGGCAGTCGGGCCCAAAAATGGAACCACTGTACACAGATAGTAGGCCCAATGGGCCTATTGAAGCCCAATTTTGAAGGACACAAGTGGCATTTTGCAAGTTGTTCCCGGCTCATATATATCTGAGCATACATGCGAAATTAGGGTTTTATAGATGACTGAGAAGCTCAAAGACGCCAAGCCTGTGTCGTTCTCGTTCTCGTTCTCGTTGTCGATCTCTTCTTCGTCTTCTTCATCTTCAGAATCGCTTCCGGTTATCGTCTTCAGATGCGATTCGTACTTCCAATTTTGAGGAGATTTTCTTAATTGATGACTTCATGTATGGATCTTCTTCTATCGGCAGATAGAACTTCATCGGAATTTCGCATCAGTCTGCAGAAAATATTGATTTTTTTTTTGTTAACGGATTATTTAAAATTAGAAGAGGCTGTGACGACTCCAAACATTTCTCGATGCTGAGAGTATGTTGAACCATACGGACCGGTGCGCGTATACGTATTCTGTACGTATATGTCTGCTCTTGTGATGACTGCGTTTGTGCGTGTCTGAGCCTCTAATTATTTTTATTCCCCTTTTTTCCGCTGATTTTATTTATTTAAACTAGTCTTTAAGTCCGTTGCGCGGGTATCTTTAAATAATTATTTATTATTACATGTATATTTATTATATTATAATTATAATTTTGAAAAATGACTTTGAGAGAAATAGAATATCAACACTTATTATAAGATATTATTTCGTAATAAACATGTTGATCGCAAGCTATCTTTCTATAAATCTAATCAAAATATATAAGAAAGTATTTACTTGAGTAATAAAGCTTATTAATTTTTATTTATAATCATATAAATTATTCATTTCAGTAGCAATATATCATTTTCTTATCGGGTGTACAAAGGGGAATTTCAGCTGCAATATTCTACTCTTACACTTATCGCTACTCCTTTTTCTCTTTGGGAATATATTATAGTTCCATGTTTAATAGCCATTTGTTCAAAGTTTTCCAATTTTGGAATAAATAGGGTATATGCTACTGAAATATTCAAAATTAACTAAGATGGCGATTGGAAATGGCTTCCCGAGAGTATTAACTATCAATTCAAAATAAAAATGAAATAGTTGGTACTAAGTTATGTATTTCTTTTGCAAATTACATTATATATATAAAATAAATTTTCAAAAGGTCGATAAATTATAAACCTCAACTTAAAATTATCGATAGAGTATGTGATTTTTATTTTGATCAGCATGGTAAAAAATTATAAATTTCTTTCATACGGTGAAATGCATACAATACATATCTTGAATTTTTTATTTTTCTTGAAAACTTATGCATAACATAAAGAAAATGACTCACCTTTAAAATGCAAAGAATGGTGTGACTTTATAATTCTTGAAAAAGGAAATGGCAAATCTTATTCTTTGTTGCTTATATATATATCGAATATATATTATATATTATATATTATATGTTATATATATACACGCAGAATTTTCTGTCTCCTCAATTTCCCATCATAAGAAGTCCTTCATCCACACCCGATAAAACAAATCGTCAGTTCACCGCGGCGCATTTAACTCCAAATATCACTTCCCAAATTGTCAAACTGTTGATTAATCTGTATTGTTAGCTCCCTGCCGGTTAATCGAAGCCATGAATTTAAGCAAAAATTACTCATCCTTTTAGATTTTCTATAAATGCTCTTCCTCATTTTCATACAAATATTTAATTAAATTCATCTTCTCAAGAATGAACATAATATTTTTCTTTTATGGATAAAGCTAGCAATTCAAGAGACGCATTATCATGAGTGGAGAATTTTTGAATAGGTTGATACGATCAACTAAAGATATTTCACAAGGAATCGAAAGTTTTTATACGGAACTATTAAATTGTGCATTTCAGCTTTTATATATATTGATTCCATTTATCTTATTTAATCTTTTTTAGAATAAATTAGGTAAATTTTATGACACCCCCTATAACTTGTAAAATGGCCAACACACTCCTTTATTTCAAAATTAGCTACACCACCCCTCTTTTCGTTAATTTATACTATTTTTTCTTAAATCGAGTCAGATTTTATTTGAGTAAAGAAATTAGGTATCGGGTCGATTTGTGCAGTTCCGAGGCATGTAATTCATGTGACAAAGTGAATATTTTCTTGGTATCACATCAATGACTAATTTTAGAAAAAAGGGATATCGATAATCATTTTATAAATTATAGGGGTATTTAAATTGTTTTAACTTTTCACATGAATAATTTGACCACATTCAGTGTGTTGTATGGAAAAGGGAAACAGATTGTGTTTGGGACCATTTATCTTGGGAGACATACAGACAGACATGGCAAGATTCCCCGAATTGATCTTAGAAGACCCTTTTTTAAAATTTTATTTTTTGTTTTCTATAAATAAAATTTACAATTCGACCGGCGATGGTGTCTATTAATCGGGCGTCCCATGAGAATTTTGAATGTTGTGCATGACGAACATGAGCTTAAACCTGGTTGTATTAGGAGGACTCACTTGATGCAATGTGCTTAATGGCATATGATATTTCTGCACAATTGTAAGATCTTCCAAGTTAAATAGAATTGAGTTTTGATTTTAATTAGACTGTAATGATTGTGTTGTTGAATTATACGAAAAAATATAAAAAAGTAAGAAATAGTTAAGAGAAAGTGATGATCGTATAATGACTATATTGTTAAATTGTTGAAAAAGCAATAAATAATTGAGAGAATTTAATATTAAAAATTGAATTAAGTATAATGAAACTGTATGTGAATTTATATATGACACCCACCTTTTTTAATTGAAAAAGTTGATTTTTATTGTGTAATGAGTAAAGTTAAAGTTAAAATCTTAAAATCAGATTGTAAAATCAAACGAGATATTAACATAGAAACGCAATTCGAGATTCCAAAATTGATGAGATCGCTTGGAATATTTACATCGACCGGGACCACTATAGAACACAGTCAAATATCTAGCGTTCAAATCAAAAGTATTGTTGTTGTCTTCCATGTGAGGGACCTAATGGAGCCATGAGAAGATCTTTTTCCAAGATATCAATCAAATCCCTATCCTCCCTTTCTATGGAGGGCTCAAGGCTGTCTGGGACCAGAATAGAAAGGTGGTCAAGTGGGCTGGGGCCCTGTGGGCCCATCCCATGGCCCAGAGGCTCAATCACCTGTTGGGGGAGCAAGCCCCAAGGCTGCCTCCTGCCTCCTCCTGGTCAGGCATGTCTGCACTTTTTTGATCTGTAAAAACTTCCTTTCTTTAATCAGCACCAACAAGTCCTCTTTGCACAGGAACAATGGCCTCAAGGAATGAGAGAGCCTGCGGATCAGGTGGGGCCACTGCGGAGACAGCTTCCTTGTTACAGTCTGTACTTTTTTCATATCATCTGTTATGGTTTCTAATTAGTGGCTATGAGGTATCCTTCTATTAATTTGTCCCTGTCATCTACCTTGCAAGTAATTCGTTCAATTTTCTCGTGTCAGTTGACACGAGATTTCTCTCGAATGGACTCATTAACGCGAGATTTCACTTGCAAGGTATCCTAAAAATACAGAGAAAAAGCAAATCTGCAATGCAGAGATGGGACCAGTGAATGTCAATCAAAGTGAATAATGTGTTTGTGTGGTCTACAGAGGGAGAAACGTTGTCATGGAAGTTCTAGCCCCCATCATTTGACAGAACCTTGTCCTCTTCCTTCCTGGGCACTTCTTATCTGCACAATATTCGTTCCCCCCTTTTAGCTCGAGCAGATTTTATAGCGTGAACCTGATATACGGATGCTCACACCCTCCCAATCGTGGGGCAAAAGCGCACATGAATTATAGCGTGATCTCATGTGGATCTGGTCCCACAATGATCCTGCTTAGCCATATGCTCTGCAATGAAAACATTTCCTTGGCTACTGCTCCATCGAGCCCGATATCCCTGTTCAATCATCCTCACATTTAGTACAACAGTGACCCTTCTGTAAGTTCATTCCGAACATTTAATGAAAGTCGGGATGCATCGCAGAGGAACCAATGAGTATATATTCAGCTGACTCAAAGTTCATCAAAAGCTTACTGACCACCAGCTGATGGACAGAATTATGAAAGCGTCAAAGATGGTTAGCTAATAAGTTCGAATGCAAAGTTTTGAATTGAAATTAAAAACAGATGATATCATAGTTACAACAAAGTTTGTCCCAAGTCTTCTCCCGCAACTACCCCACGAGCATCGGCCTTCCTCCTCGCCACTCTCCTACGTCGAAGGAATAGCTGCGATAGTTGGACAAAACACATCATCGCAGAAGCTAAGACTCTCGTGAACCATTGTGTTCTGAGCTATTGGGCTACTTGCTGAGCTGCTATTTGACAGTGACCCGAAACTAGCATTCTGCTGCAGCACTCCAGTAGGGGAGGAGCCTATTGAAGTGTTGATCAGGACTTCCCCTAGAGGACCACCCAGCGGAGACCCCCAAGAGTTGGGAGCACAACTACTCTGCTTAAGGGATTTGGTCCCCAGCAAGTCACTGCTTTTCCCTAAGCCCACCTGAACTGGATCCAGCTCATGAGATAGCCTGAGAGGTGAGGATGACGAGGAAGAAATGTCAGATGACGCCATGGGGATCGACATTGAGAGTTGTGTCCAATCAGATTTCAGATCCTCAGGCCAGGTGATGATCGGGCTGTCCAATTGGGCCTTCGGCCAGTTGTCAACGAACTGGTGGAGTGGTTGCTGATGATTGGATGCATCCGGGTCAGCGAAGTCGAGAAATGAGACATAGCTTTTAGTCTGTGATGGATTTATGAGGGAGCTTGAAGACACGAGCCCAAATTCAGTCTGCATAGAGTCTTCGACTGGGATCTCTTGGTCCGGAAGAAGAGTGAAGGCAGTTTGCTCGTCCGATTTTAGACTGACTGTGGAGGATTTGACTGAGAGATTATGGGCGCGCGGATCCAGCATTCTGCCACAAACAAAAAACAAGTAATATGTGAAAGAAATTCATAAACAGCGAGAGATGTAAGCGGTAAATCGTATGATTAAGAAACAAGATGCAGCAAATTAAGCTCAGAATTTGACACCATCAGTTACAGTAGGTAAAGGTAGTTAACTGGTATGTGATCATGAAATTCTCCTCGAGAAGGAATCTCAAGTGCCAACTACTTACCTCCATTACACCAAAGCGATGATGCCTCAGTGGGACCTACTTTTGATTGCAAGCTAAAAAGTGAGGAGCTAAGTGTATCTTTGGTTGTGGTCTCCAACCGCTTTCCTCTATGTGCTGTCTAATTTCCGAAATTTTGTTTGCTAGATTGTTATTCATCTTCTATATGTCATAGAGCTCTTGCTTCCCCCCCCTCCCTAATGCAATCTACTTACTGCTCAACAGATTTTGTGCTTTCCCTTGTTTTAATTGGCTGAATCCAGGAAGAAATAAGTTGAGCCTTCCAGATTAGCAAATATGCTATCAAATCTCCTTTTCCATATTGACTAACGTTACTTTCCACAGAAAATGAGAAACAGAAAGTGGACATCCTTTTCATGACCAAACATGAAAAGAAAGCGCGTAACTTCTTTGAATCACATAATTATGATATTGAAAGATGGAAATGCCAAATAAATAAATTTTAGAAAACCTGAAAAAAAAGTAAAAGGAAAGAGAGAGAGAGAGAGACCATGGTACACAGCCGAGAGAGAGAGAGAGAGAGAGAGAAGATCGAAATGTATTCTTCTTTTACCTGTCAAATTCGTTTTGCCTAGGAGGGAAGACATTGTTCAATCCGCCGCCAGTTGGACCAACAACCAAAGCAGAACTCGATGAGGCCACCGAGACCATCTTTGGGTTGGCAGGCCCAGAGGCGGCGGCGGCATGGCCAGTAATTTGGCCTTCCACAGGCTTTCTTGAACGGTGGCGGCCCCTATTTATGTGCTTGTCACAGTACTTCTGATCGGCAACAGCTTCTCGAGTACACCGCCACTTCTTCCCATCGGTCCGGCGGCACCGCCCAACATCAGGATCAGTGCTGCCAGAGGAACCAAGATGGAAAGAACCCCATCCTACTGCAGTATGCAATGGCATCAACAGAAAGAAAATTAGACGAAGCAAGCAAAGTGACCTAAAACATGCAACGAACCACATTTAAGCATGCATTAACATAAGTTCATGCTTGCATAGATTCCACTTGAGAAGATGTTTTATAGTGCTGTATGTCTTGTAAACTACAATACACGCAAATACAAAAATGTTCATCCTAATTCCTATATGTAATTCTGAACTATGCGAAACAAAAGCGAATGAGTTTCATAAGGTATATGATTATGAAAGTTCTCCTGCCCTGGAAGTATAATAAAACCAAGCACAATAGACGTGTTCTGAGATTAATAACTTATTTCCTAGTGAATTCACAGTGAGAAGTGGAGAGCGACTTGCATGAATTCGGATGCAAGGACCCAGCAGATGAGCCCGATGGACCGTAAGGATTGAAGGATCTCCTGAGAGGAATGAGCAGATTAGACGGAACAGGAATATTGGCGTTGAGGTATTTATAGATTAAGGCCTGATGCTCAAGCTCAATCCACTGAGATGGAGAGAACGGTCCTCTAAACCCAGCAAATGAACCATAACCTGTAACATAGAGCTTAGATTTTAGAAGAGCCATAAACTAGTAAACTAAGGGGGAAAAAAGAATAATTACTGATATATACAGACAGTAAGCAGAGTAGATAGGACCAGATTAGTCACCCTAAGAAGGAATGAAAAATAACCTTTTCAGGGTTGAAAAAGACTTATAGATAGCTATTTTTTTGGTAACAAGACTTAAAATGGATTCGCTTAATAAGATGCTCCATAAGAGGGCCCGACAAGCATATCATCAATCAAAGCAACGTGAGAATGTACCAGATTAAAACATAGCTTAGAAAAGAATTGGTTATTGGCAACTGGCAAGTTCCTTCATTTGATAATTGATACCAAATTTGCTACAATCCCATCTACAAACACGAAGAATCAACCCGAACCTGGACACCAAAAATGGCTAATTATTGAAGTAATAAAATTTCTTCCAAGCAAGACAGGAGACCAACGCAGCAAAGCAATAGGGCTCCCTAAAGCATGCCTAATCTGCTAAAACCCCATCTGACAAAAGCAAGAACCAAACCCAGAGAATACTATGAAATGGCTAACCAGTGAATGATAAAAGGAGCAACTTTCAGCCAAAATACAAGAAACCCTATAATGTACCAGCAGCATCTTTTGTGAGGAGGGTGACTTCTGGTCTGAGAGAGGCGAAGCTGAGCATACGCTCAGATCTCATCAAAGGGGTCCCGTGGTGCAATGGGGTTGTTGATTTAGTGACAGAGAGGCCATCATCTGCTCTGAGGACTTTGGTGGCCCTCCATTGCTGCTCCTCGGGCGGCTCAGATCCAAAGCCCTTGGATTTGGCCTCAAAGGCCGAGAACTGACCCGGCTCAAAACTAAAACTCTCCATGCCCACCACCCCACCATCCATTGTCGGAGATTCAGAGACCAATGGGATGAGCTGGGATGAAGCATCAAATCATGGAGGAAGAGGTAGCAGATTCAAGAATCAAGAAGGTGTAAGAACGGAGAGAGAGAGAGAGAGAGAGAGAGATGCATCTTGTTGAAGTATTGGGTTGAAGCTGATTTTTCCAAGGAGTGAGCTTAGAGGAAGAAAAAGGAATATAATTGGGGGGGAAGAGAGAGAGAGAGAGAGAGAGAGAGAGAGGTCTGTAGCTACTAGCTATGTCGTGTGTGAAGTGAAGTGGATAGTGGAGCAAGGGGGAGCTCGAGCTCTCCATATTCCGGCCGGACATGTTAGCCTAAATTTATCCACGTGTTTTTTTGGGCACTTGGAAAAATTGGGGAAAAAAAGAAGAAGGGAAAAAACACTTTTTTTTTTAATTTGTATTGCAATGATCGAGAGGAGTACTTTCTGTTCCTGTTCGAAAAGAATCAAAAGATGATGAGGAGGGTCATGATAGAGTTGTCGTCGGCTTGTTTCTTTAGTGAGTTATTGTTGGACAACTTGTTGAGGTAATTTGTGCACCTATGTTGCTCAAGGTCCTTGAGCTTTGTTTTTTATAATGATACTTGTTCTCGAAGTCTACTTCAGAAGATTGAATTGATAAGATTTTTTTTTTGTAATTTTTTGTTGCGCATTATGTGAATGATTTTCCAGTGATAGTAAAATCCTCATTACTCGCCAAGAAGAAATTTATTTTTTTTTCTTTTTAACTTCGCTGATGAAATTTCCTTAAAAATAAGGGTAAAATACATTATCATTCTCTGAGATTTTACGTAATAATACGCCACCTCATTCTTAACTAAAATAAACACTCTACCCACTTGATTTTATTAACTTATTAAGATAAACTTTTTTATCCTCAACTTTTATTTTCCTTTCACTTTCATCCTATCTTTGTTCTTTTAAATTATTCTAATCTCCAACATCACATAGTTTATTCAGTTTGGTTATACTATTTCAATTTTTGATAAACTTATTAATGTGTAATATTCTTAAAAATAAAAAAGAGAAGAGAACAACTCGTCAACAACCATTAGAGCTCTCAACGGCCTAAGGCAAGGGCATCCCATTCATCAGAAAAAATAAAGTAAGGGTGTCCGCTGACCAAACATCCACTCCTCAATATCAATATCCATAATTACTACATTTGATATTGAGAGATCACGCCGATACCGAATAATCGTGTTTCGCAGTAAATCACCAACACTCCCACGAGGTTACGAATGACTATTTTCAAGGTTTATAACATCGACCAAATACTGAGATTTTATAGGTCATAATTTAATATGTCAGTTTTACAAGTAGAGCCTCGCCAATGACAAATACTCCACCATAGGTAATCGAAGACCTTAATGATCACCGATAATTTCGAACAGAGTAGTTACAAGCATTATTTTTCTTTTTTCTTTTTTTTTTATGTATTTTCTTATTTTCAAAGTTTTTTCATCCAAAAAAATTCGCTTGTCAAAAGATTTATTGATGATTTAAATAATAAGAACCAAACAGAGATTAATTGTGTCACTTTGAAGTAATATTGAAAAATAATATTAATTAGAACAAATTTGAAAAATAAGTTAAAGAGACCAAAGGAATTTTTTTTAATTAAGTCAACATGGATAATATGGTGGATTATCAATCTTATTATTAAGGATGGGAGTGAAGTGTCTATTTTGATCAAGATTGGGTTACATTGTCATTAAGTAAAATCTTAAAGGGGGAGTATGTCTTATTCTAAAAATAAATATTGACCTCAAAATTGATTTGGATTAAGTTTTTTTTCCTTTCTTTTTGCCCCAAAAATTTTCCGGGGAAATGTTCTCCCAACTCAGAAAAAAAAAAAAAGAGGAAGAAGAAAAATCTCAGCCTCCTCTCGTTGACTCTCTCTCTGTGCCTTGCTCTTCCTCTGCAAGGCGAGCTAGTGAGTTCGGAAGCCATGGCCGTAATTTCTCCACAAGCCCTGAAATCCCCGCTCGCTCCGCTCTGCCACTCTCAGCTTCCTCAGCCTCAGTTCAACAGGAGGAGCAGTCGTACCTTTCAGTCCGTAATTAAGCCTGTGAATCGAGAAGCCCTCGCAGCTCGGACGCGTGTCGTCGCGCGAGCTTCAGCTTCCGTGTCTGGGTTTAGCCCCGACATCAGCGACAAGCTCGGTGATGTCGGAATCTTCAACGCCGCCGGCGAGCCCGTCCTGTTCACGGACCTCTGGGACCAGAAAGAGGTCTAATGAAGTTTCACTGTGTCCTGCTCAATTTGGCCCTAATTCTCCCGCTGATGGTCAAATTCGTTTTTTTTAATTATCAATTTTACTGATACCAACGTCTAAAAGTTTCCTTTTGTGGGATGATCATGTGATGTAATATGATCATTTGATGACAACGTTTGCATTTGTTCTTCCAGGGAATTGCCGTGGTTGCTCTCCTGAGACACTTTGGATGCTTCTGCTGGTAATCTTCTTGTCCCTTGCCTGTTAACTAGACTAGATATGTAAGGTGATCGGATTGTTCTGATGGCGTGTCTCTACCGCTTGCCGGTGAAAGTTGGGAACTTGCTGCGTCTTTGAAAGAAGCAAAACCACGGTTCGATGCAGCTGGTGTCAAACTTATTGCTGTCGGTGTTGGTGAGCCCCTCAAAGCTCGGATGCTTGCTGAAAGGGTATGTACCCTCTCTCCCCCTTTTCATCGAATGGCGTTAAGTAGCTTCTGTTGTTTGGCTGGGTGAAAGGTCTGTGATCATAACATCTTCATAACAGAGCGTAATGTTCATTGCCTGTTTGTAAATTCAAATTTGAGAAGTTAACCATTGCTTTAGCCGGTGGAACCTGTCATCATTCATAACACCGAGTTTTGAATGCAAAAGAGAGTCAAATGTTTCGGATAGATCAATTAATATAGTGTACTATGAGTCTATGACTATTTCTGTGTTCTAGGGAAGATGTTTTCGTACTTGCTGTTATATATTACAGGTCTATGTTGTTGAACTTACATATAGAAATGCATAGGCTTTGATCTGATTCTCTTTGTTCTTACCTTTTAGTTACCGTTTCCAATGGACTGCCTCTACGCCGACCCCGAGCGGAAGGTATGAAAACTCCTTCAGTTGCAACATGAAATTTGAGAAAGATTTCCACCTAAATTAATGATTTGCTAACTCCAGGTATATGATGTTATGGGCTTGTACTTTGGCATTGGTCGTACATTTTTCAACCCCGCAAGTGTAAGTTACTTTTCTTATTGTTTTTTCTTTAATCAACTTGTTTCCAATTACATGGGGATGTAAAGAGATTAACGCTCGAATTTATTGGCCTTCATGTTGGGTGTGATTATCTGTAACTAGATGAAGGTTTTCTCAAGACCGAGGTTCGAGGCTATGAAGAAAGCCATGGAAAACTATACGATTCAAGCCACTCCAGATAACCGGAGTAGCGTTCTCCAACAGGTTCAGATACCCTGGCCATTCAAAAGTTACTCACCTACATAATCCTTCCGGTATTTGTCATTACAGATTGATAATTTTGTACATTTTCTTCCCTTCTACTAGGGAGGGATGTTCGTGTTTAAGGGGAAGGAGTTGTTATATGCACGGAAGGACGAAGGAACTGGGGATCACGCCCCTCTAGATGACATATTCGATGTCTGTTGCAAAGTTCCGGTTTCATAAGATCTCATCAACTGATATCAGTCTTCACAATATTTGTATAGATATTTGTATACATGTGCCATCTGTGTATCCCAAAATCTGAGGCAGGTTAACTTCATATCAGCTTCGAGTAATTAATAGCTTAGGGTCGGTTTTGATGAAGGGCGCCTGGAAAACTGTGTATTATGTGTCATCTGTTGTAGTAATTTTTCAGGTATGTCCGAACAATGGATTGCATTGTATTTGCTTCTACTACTTGACAACAGAGCATTAAGCAGTTGTTACTGAATTTTACTTTTATCGGTTTATATTGAGGTAATTCTCAAAAACATCTTACGCCTTTTGGTTTTTGATGATCTAGTTTTTCTCTATCCTGGTGTTCAACTTCAGACTGATGCTTCCCCCGAATTACAATGTTAGAGCCTGCCTCTTCGATACAAGATACAATGCGACCTCTATTCAGTTTCCGATATCAACTCTTCAATAAACCCAGCAGGAAGTGAAACACAGAAAAGAATTGAACGGTCGGCACTGGCCTGATTGATCAATCATCCCCAAGAGAACGGGACATATCAGTAAAGCTCAGGCCTTCAGGTTGGAGGTTATGGCCTCGACGTAGAGTAAGAACTGAGCAGACGAGGACACAACTTATGTTGTTTCCTCGACACGATTGTTCAGTTTATGAACATTCGGCACTTCTTCCAGTCCCGGGATGCTCTACAGAGTAGGACGTATACTGGATGATTAGCTCTTCAGACAATGAATTGCGTGCTTTTGGTGGAGAACCTGTGGATGGGCATCCTTGTCTCGGACAAGAAAGCTTTGCCTCTGGATATGTTCAAGGCCGTAAGAAGGGCCCAATTGCTGATGGACCTCTTAGACCACGGGCCGAAAAGCCCAGTCATCTTGGAATTAGAAGGCGGGAGTGCAGGCCTTTATATAGGGATGGACTGGGGAGGTTCCGCTCCTAAATTTTGAAGCCTTAGAAAAATTTTCATATATATATTTTTGTTAGAAAGGCCATAGGCATAGTACATTAAAATGAAAATCCTAAATATCTAATAAAATGACACGGGTAGTCCCATTGGGTATCGAACTTAGAACCTCTGAGTCACCAGGCGAGAGATATGCTACTACGCTATACCTTCTCTCCCGATTCATATATTATTTTAGTTGATCGAGAGGAGCCCAAAACAAGAATGAAAACAGAAACCTTTCAGTTCACTCCCCATTCTCTCAACATTAAAGCCTCTCTTTCTCACCTGGAATCCCCTTAGTTTGAAAAAAGAAATCTTCATGTTCACCCCTTCTAAGACCTCGCCTTCAGTTCAAATTCTGCATCCATTGCTCTATACACTAGATTATTAAACCCGTGCTTTGCAAGGATTTTATAAAAAATATTTCATTGTAAGAATTTAAATACGAAGATACCAATTGCTATCATTTTATCATTTATATTAGTGTATAGAAAATTTTATTTTTATATTATATAAACTTCAATAGGGTAAATTGCAAACCTACGCTAAATAATATTAATTGAAGAGTTCAAGCAAATAATTTATGTAAAATACTTCATATAAATAATCACAATCATCAATCTAATTTATAGAAAAATTATTTTAAAATCCTAAAAATTTTAAATTCTTAGCTTTAATTAATGAAAGAACAATAATCATAAAATCTGTAAATTTTTAAAGTTAGTATTTAGCTTATTTTTATTCTCAATCATATTTCATGTATTAAGTTTCATGAGTTAGGATAACTTTCGATAAAATGGGATCGATGTGAGATTTCTTAACAGAGCTTTTATAAAGCTAACAATGTTTTTAAAATTTATTTTTAAATTTTAAATAATTTCTAATTTTCTCAAAATTATGAATATTATTTGCTAATGAAATCCTCAAAATTATGAAATAACGGTAAATGATAAATATATTTCTTTAGTTATATTTATTTCTTTATTGACAATAATAATAATTATTTAATTTCTATATTGTATATTAATTTATTAAGACATTTACTATTGAATATATATATATATTTATTTATTTATTTATTTGCAACAATGCGAATATTAATTTATCAAGAATTTACTATTGGATATATTTATTTCTTTATATTAGTAATATTTATTACTATTGTGATTTAAAGTCTATATTGCATACTAATTTATTAAGACCTTTTCCATTGTACCCCTATTTATTAAGCTGGATACAACTTTATATATTGTATAGATAGATGTATACATATTTTTTTGCTCCCCAAAGATGTGACCAATTTTATAAGAAATAAAACGAAAGAAATCCTCCCACTTTTCTCCAAATAATTACCATAATCTACTTGTAATGACTAATTTTACAAAAATAAAATAAAATGAAGATATCAAAATTAACTTCTAAATTTCAGATAAAGCGAAGACGGAATAAATATTAAATTTTTATAATAATCTAAAGGTCGTCTCAATTACGCAATACGTGTGTAAAAGGACTAGGATATATATAATACTATTTTGAGTCATAAAAGAAGACCCAGAATCTAAATTTCAGATTCTCATATAAATGGAGAAGAGAAACAAAGGAGTACATAACAATTCAACTGATGAATATTAAATCAAGGATTTCTAAATTTCAAGCCGAAGGCAAAAGTCATTTATTAAACTCCAAATTCTCATATAAAATCTTTATTAATAGACAATCTTGTCATAGAGATAGACGAGTTGAATCAGTAGATTTTCTATAAACCGTTTGGGTACTTCTACACATCAGTAGATTTTCTATACATCAATTGGGTCCATCTATCCATAAATTTGGTCCTTCCCCACATCAATTAGGTTCTTATGTACAATAATTAGCCCCTCCATTAGTTAACCGTTAGTTTTGGAAGTCCATGGCAATATTAGATCGGTATTTCCGTACCATTCTGGGGCTAATTTATAAATTTCATTTTATATATTTTTTTAGTGAACTGTGAAAATGGTGTTGAAGTTTGGACAACCTCCAGTTTGATCCTAAAAAATTTTTACCACCAAATATGGTCCCTGAAATTCACAAATTTATTTTTAAAAATTATTAAAAAAAAAAGAAGGGAGAGGGGAAATCGGTAGTGCCCCACGCACCTAACCCCGCGACGACCAGAAGAGAGACAAAGTGGAGCGTCAAATGGGAGCTCCCCTGCCGGCAACCTCCTCCCCCGCTCCCAGTGAGGTCGACAGAGGCTCCAAAAGCCTCTAGCAACCTTGCTTGGGGGGACATCGCATGATTTTTTTGCCCTTTCTAGTGAGCTTAATCGAGGCTAAAGGAGTGGATCTTGAGTTGCTCAATTAAATTTCAATTCAAGCTTGAGTAAGCTTGACCGAGCTCAAATTCAAGCTCAACATTTCCAAATCATATCGCCTTGAACTTGCCTATATTTGAGCTCGACATGGCTCGGTCACACCCGTCCCTTTTGTCTTATCATCATTCTTTTTGTTTAATTAAGCAATAATTCAAGAGAAATGTCTCAAAAAAAATGGTGCCTTCCATAAAGAGAAAATGAGGTTAAATCAAACGGGTGAATGTCCCTGTCAGTACATTCTTGATGTGAATCCAAAAAAAGGGATGCCCTATATCGTCATGAAGGACTCAATGCTTCGATAACCTGCAAGAAGAGAAATATTGCAAGGGACTCCCTATTTCTCTCTCCGATATTTAAGTAAGTAATTGGAAGTAAAATGAATGAACCAATGAACTGAATTAGAAGTTACATAGGATATTTATGAACATTCCCTCACCAGTGGCAGTTACTTGGAAAGGGGATTCGCAACTAGAATTGAATAACTGTGCTTGCTTGTCTTCAATGGGCTTTTGGGCCGCCCTCTATTGGGCTCACTTTTGGGGCCTCTATTTCGAGACCCATCATTGGCCTCCCTAGCGTCTTTTTCCACAGGGTGCGAAAAGACGGGTTTAATTAACCGCGGGTCTCTTAAAGCCCCGTTTGTTTCGTAAGAAATTTGATTTTAACTTTGACTTTAACTTTAACTCAACACACTACACAATAAAAATACACGTTTCCCAAGTCAAATTTATAATCACATCTCATTTGTCTTTTTTCACAATCAAAATCAAAATCAAAATCAAAATCAAAATCAAAGTAATTTTAACTTTAAATCCAAACGGTTCTTGTATCCTGACAACTATCTCGTGGGATTACTCGATGTGGCTCATTCAGATCCCTCTTTCGTGCGATGAATCTGGATAGCTTTCTGCCCCCCCCTCTTGCCATGCTGGCTCTGTGAAAACTTATTGACCTTTGACCCTTTAATGGCTGCTTCATTTGAATGTGCACTTGTTGATTTAACAGGGGGTTCCCGTCAATCTTCATTTCGCTTCTCTTTCTTCACATAGCTTGCTTTGTGTACATCGAATTTGTTGCTTCACTTGGTTTTCGACTCTTCGCGTAGCTAAACTTGTATTTTTCGTGTCAACAGTTGGCTTCGCTTTGCCGAATTTATTTTTCTTGGATTTGCTTCATTTATTTCTCGACATGACATTCAACTGAAACATTTACTCCACCTGAAATTGCTTAGTGTTCTCGTTTTCTGAAATGCATTGGTATTGCATTTTCCTCAATATTGCTTTGGTACCTCGGAGCTGCTTTGGCACCGGCTTTTCCTGAAGGTGCTTTGATCTCTCAAACACGCTTTGGTTAACTTGCTTTCTCGAAGCTGTTGCCTCAATTCTTAGAAGCCGCTTTGACTACCTCGATTTCTCAAAATTGCCTTGATCACTTTGATTTTTCGAAGATCACTTCGATTTCTTGAAACTGCTTTGATCAATTCGATTTCTCAAAGTTACTTTGACCACTTTGATTTCTTGAAGCTGTTTTGACACTTCGATTTCTCGAAGCTACTTTGACGCATATCTCACGTACTTATATTTCTTTTTAATATACTTTGTCGTAGACTTTGGCCCAGGTTGTGAGTTCACCTTGATGTGGGTTGTACGACTAGACTTCCTCATTGAGCTTGTCCCCGTCACCCCTATCTTTGGGCTTCACTCATTTAGCCCATAAATGCACAGTGCCCGCATCTCATTTTTCATTCCGGTTCACCTATAATCACCTCCTAATAATGCGGGGCTTTTTCACTAACCACTCTTTCGGGTTAGCCATGTCGTTGTCGCAACATACTATTTAAGGAGGGTGATTCTTATGGTGTCACCTAAACGGGTGAACTCCTACCGCCTCGTAAACATTATCAATTTACGAGATTTACAGCGAATTTTCGTTGGCTTCGACAACTTGTAGGCTTCGACATCCTCATGGCTTCAGCAGCCTTGTAGGCTTCTACGGCCTTTTGCTTCGACAACTTGTAGGTTTCGACAACCTCATGGCTTTGACAGCCTTGTAGGCTTCGGCAACCTCATGACTTTAATAGATAACACGTTGATTTAGTAGATGACATTTCTTCCTTCCGTATCTTTTTTCACTCTCATAGTCGATGTTGCTCTTGGCATTGGCTCGAGCTTATGTATTTGGAGTTGGTGAAACAATTCTAATTCTCTGCTTCCATCTTCGAAGCCGTGAAACTCCTCTCTCCGCGGGTGATCAATTCTAATTTTGCTTTTGCGCAATTTGTTGTTCCTTGCAATTTTTGCTTCATAGAGTTTGCCATTTTTCGCAGCATCCAGCTCGATTTCTTCTGGCTTTTTGAACCAGGGATGGCTTAGCATTGCGATGCAGTCATTATTGAGCTTGTCGGTCCCTCATCGGCATTCGAGGCTCACTGGCTTTTTCACGTCCTTTCCTTTTTCTTCTTTTCGCAGGCAGAGCTGTTGGTCCTCTGCAGGGATCAGAGTAATTGTCCCTGCTTGTTTATCAAGTGCAGGAACTTGAAACTGTTGTTGCTTCCACCGTGCTTGTTTTCTCTGCTTTGCGATGTCCAATTTCACCTCGCTGAGTTTGTTCTTGCAGCTTTCGCTTCGTTAAGTTTATAGTCTTCGCGCCAATGGGACTCCCAAGGATGTTGCCCCTGAAATTTTTGTGCTGAGACAATTATATAGGCTCCTCAAACAAGTGAAGATGACGAACTTGATTCAATTAAAGTACATGAGTGGATTCCTTTTCTTCCTCCCCACCATGGCCATTGACTGAGGTTCATGTAGGCACAAATCTTTTTCTGGCATATTTATAGTGATGTTGTGGTCGCTGGTGCAAGGGAAATAAAGGGATATCTTCTCAGAAAAGGCCCCGTGTGGGTAACTGCAAAGCAGGACGTGGTCGTCCGGTTGTTTTAGTTGTCGGTTACGATCTCAAAATGATCGTGTTGTTGAACACGAAGGCCATGAACCTTAAAACGACCATGTACCGGGTCTAGGGACAATCTTTGATTATGTGTCAGATCATTGGACAAGTCGAAGAATAGCCACCGAACTTTGGCATAGTTTAGGAATCTATGTCGTTTCAAGGTATAATAATGTAGAATTGTGGCTGAAACCTCAACATAACGTTAGAGGTATGTTGTATTGAATTATATAGTGCCTATACATGATATGTTTAAGGAAAACAATAAATACAATTAATTACATTATTATAATACGATATCTATATAAGGAATTCTAGGATTTCAATCGGTATTTCCTCTATTACTCCCCCGCAAGCTTGACGGGGACTCCTCCACGTGAAGCTTGGACCGAATAATAGAAAAGCGTGCAGAAGATAACCCTTTGGTAAGACCGTCAGCAAGCTGATCATCGGAACTGATAAATTGAATATGAAGCTGGCCGCGCATAAAACGTTCTCGAACAAAGTGATAATCTATCTCTATATGCTTTGTTCGGGCATGGAAGACAGTATTCGCCGTTAGATAAATGGCGGAGATATTATCACACCAAAGGGTCGGAGTTTGGCGATGGGAAAAACCCAACTCCTAAAGCAGCGACTGGAGCCAAATTATCTCTGCAGTGGCATTAGCAAGGCTTTTATATTCAGACTCTGTGCTGGAGCGAGCCACCGTCCGTTGTTTCTTCGAGCTCCAAGAAATCGGATTAGATTCAAGGAAAATAATGAAGCCACTAACAGACCGCCGATCATTGGGATTCCCGGCCCAGTCAGCATCAGAGTAACCATGAAGCGCTGTAATAGATCCCGGTCAAAGATGAAGCCCATATACCTTTGAGGTACCGAAGAATCCTCTTTACTGCAAGCCAGTGAGTCACAGAGGGATTATGCATGAATTGGCAGACCTGGTTAACAGCATAAGCAATGTCTGGTCTAGTGAGAGACAAATATTGTAGACTGCCAACGACACTGCGGTAGAGGGAGGGATCTTCAAATGGGTGACCATCATGAAGAGACAGTCGAGAGCCAGCAGCAACCGGTGAACTGATGGGCTTGCAATCAAGCATGGATGTCCGGACAAGGATGTCATGAATATACTTGGACTGTGTAAGATAGAGTCCTGTAGAGTCGGACCTGGCTTCCATGCCTAAGAAGAAGTGAAGTGGACCGAGATCTTTCATAGCAAATTCTTTATGCAACGCTGCCAAGATAGACTGAAAAGGAGCTCCCGGAGTCCCGGTTAAGATGATGTCATCAACATAAACTAGGAGGAATATAACATAAATGGAATGCCAGAGGATGAAGAGAGAAGAGTCAGCCTTCGAATCACGAAATCCGAGCTTAAAAAGGAAGTTGCTCAGACATTGGAACCATGCACGTGGAGCTTGCTTAAGGCCATAAAGAGAGCGTTTGAGACGACATACATGATGTGGCCGAGAGGGGTCAATGAACCCCGGAGGTTGCGACATATAGACTTCTTCGGAAAGATGCCCATGAAGAAAGGCGTTCTTCACATCAAGTTGTCGAACAGGCCATTGCAAGGAGATGGCAATGGAAAGAATAGTGCTAATAGTGACAGGTTTGATTACCGGACTGAAAGTCTCCTCGTAATCAACACCTTCTCTCTGATTAAATCCCTTAGCCACCAAGCGTGCTTTATAGCGATCAATCGTTCCATCTGCCTTCTGTTTGATCCGATACACCCACTTGCAGCCAACGACATTCTGAGTAGAGGACGGTGGAACTAAATCACAAGTGTTATTCAGAAGCAAGGCCTGATACTCCTCCTGCATGGCAGCTTGCCATTGAGAATACTTGCGTGCCTGAGCAAAGAAACGCGGTTCCTGCAAAGTAGAAGAGACAGAGAAGGCTGTAGGATGACGTGAGATAACAAAGCGTGGAGGAGGCAGAGATCCATCCTTAGCCCTTGTCACCATGCCGTGAGTGTTCTGAGTTGTAGGCAGAACAAGAGGAGCCCGCTCAGTCTCATTTGAATCAGTAGCAGCCAAAGCATCCTCAACAGAGTCAACAAGACCTGTGGACTGAGCAATGACCTCAGGTGCAACATCTGTCAGGGTGGTGGATGTAGATGGAAGGCTATGCAAGACAGCGGGTGGAACAGGAATCTGTGTAGTCTCAAAAGGTACTGAAAAGGTATTACTGATATTGGAGGATAATGTACCAGTAGCAGTAGCAGGGTCCGAGGATAGCCGTCCAAGTTCCACTGAAATAGGCGCACCAGTTCGGAACGGGAAGGATTGCTCATCAAAGACAACCTGAGGAGATATGAAGATACGACCAGTGACAGGATTGAGACATCGATATCCTTGGTAATGTGAGGGATAACCAAGGAAGACACAGGGTTGAGAGCGAGGTTCCAACTTGTGACGATTATAAGGACGCAAATAGGGAAAACAAAGACATCCAAATACTCGTAGATGGCCAAAATTAGGCGGGTGACCAAACAAAATTTCATAGGGAGATTTGAACTGCAAGGATTTGGTCGGCAACCGATTGATCAGATAGACAGCTGTTTCAAAGGCATAGTCCCAGTATTTGGAAGGAAGAGAAGAATGAAAGAGAAGAGAAAGGCCCATATCTACTATGTGACGATGTTTACGTTCTGCTGAGCCATTTTGCTGAGGTATATGAGGACACGAAATATAATGAAAAATTCCATTGCTTTGCAATTCTGCTTGAAAAGCAGTAGATAAGAATTCTTTGGCACCGTCCGACTGGAAATATTTGATTTTATGTCCATAAAGATTTTCTACTTGAAGACGAAAGGCACGAAAAATTTGTAAGACGTCAGACCGAGCTTTCATGATATAAAACCAGGAAAATTTACTATAATCGTCAAGAAAATGAATATAGTAAACATTCCCCGTATGAGAAGAGATTAGTGCTGGTCCCTAGATGTCTGTGTGAACAAGTTCAAACAAGGAATTGCTCTTATGCATAGTAGGAGGAAAAGAACAATTTATTAATTTGCCTTGTTGACATGCAGAACAAATCAATCCAACATGATCATTATTTAATTGTAAGGAAGAACCTAGAGCTTGACGGACAATTGGAAAAGACGGGTGACCAAGACGTTGATGCCATAAACTAGTTGAGGTAGAAGCAGAGAGAAGGGCCTGAGGATGACTGGTGGGCCTGTCTTTTGAGTGGAAGCAATAGAGTCCATCCTTAACCGGACCTCGCAAAAGCTCCTGGCGGGTTCGTTGATCCTTAACAATGAAACAGTCAAGGTGAAGTTCAAAGAAGCATGTATTATCTCGAGCAAACTTAGAGATAGATATGAGATTTTTGGATATATTAGGGGCATATAAAATATGGTTTAAGTGTAGAGGATGAGAGGAGAGTTTGATAGTGGAAGAACCAGAGGCAAGTACGGGAAGAGATTTACCATCCCCAACATAAATGTGATCGGAATTTAGTGTCTCATCATGAATGTTTAGGTTGGCAAGGTTAGAGGTGACATGATGTGTAGCACCCGAGTCCATGTACCAGTCGAGGTCATGAATTCCCTGAGAAGAAGCTTCAGCAAGATTAGCTTGAACATCAGAAAAGTAACTGAACTGACAAAACGGGGTAATATGGCCCGGTCTGTTGCAATTCTGGCATAGAACCGATGAAGAAACTGGGCTGTGAGGAGATGTTAGATTGGATTGGGCTCGAAATGGGCCGGACCGAGAAGGCCCAAAAGGTGTGAAGGCTCCTGGTTGAGAGAAGGTGCCAGGCCGATGGTTTCGCGGATCTCGGGTTGATTCGTATCGGGTCGGGTTGAAATTTCGACCCGTACCGCTGCCATATCTTCCCTGTCTTGCGGGAAAATTAGGGTTAGGGTTATGCATCCCCTTTCCCGAGCTCTGGAAGCCAGACGCCCCCCGAGAGCCTCCTCGCCCATTCCAGTAGCCACTGGAGAAGGACCCGCCGCCACCGCCGCTGCCGGAGAATCCCGAGCTATAGCCACCGTAGCTGCTGCCATCATTCCAGGTTCCTCTGCCGTAGCTGCTGCCATCATTCCAGGTTCCTCTGCCGCTGCCTTTTCCTTTGTTCTTTCCTTTTTCTCGATCTCCATTCCTCCCTCGACCGTCTGTGTAATTTGCTTCGGTGGGAGGCGGTCCAAGGATGCCAGAAAGAGGAGCTGAGACCGACTGCTCATGTATGGCCGCATAGGAACGGCGTTCTTCATGCCCCATGAGAAGTGAGGTGAGCTCGTCAATACCCATGGTTATCATCGTGTCAGATTTGGCTAGGATAAGGGGCTCCCATTTTGGCCCTAGACCAGTGTATATACGTCAGTTAATTTCTGCTGGAGTCTTAGGTTTTTCGATTTGGGCGAAATTAAGGGCTTTTTGCTTGACTTTATTGATGAATCGCAGCATCGATTGAGAGCCCTTGCGAAGATCACGCCACTGCTGCTCCAAGAGGTCCTCTTGAGCTGCTGTCTGGTTGAGGAAGGCAGTTTCCAGGGAACGCCAAGCTTCGTGGGATGTCTTGGCAGAGAGTATGGTGACGCCGATGTCTTCAGTTACTGCAAGCATAATGCAGGTCAGTGCAAACCTGTCTCTGGACACCTAGTATTGATGCTCTGGATTTTGCGAGATACTGCCGTCTTGTCCTTGGACAGTTTTGCTGGGTTCTGGTACTTGACCCTCAGCGTAGGAAAGGAGGCCATAGGTCTCTAGTAAGGGACTCATAATACCCTTCCAGAACATGTAGTTCTGACCATTCAGTTTAACTTGAACAGTAGGAATAGAGGAGGGAGGGTTTAGAATTGAGGTAGAGTCAGCCATAATTGGTTTAAAGATCAGAAGAAAGTTGGGAAGAGGGAGAGAGGAGATAGATTGATCAAGAAGTAGGTTGACGGGATCGAGATCGAGTGTATAGATTACTCGATCGTTGGCTCTGATATCATATAATAATGTAGAATTGTGGCTGAAACCTCAACATAACGTTAGAGGTATGTTGTATTGAATTATATAGTGCCTATACATGATATGTTTAAGGAAAACAATAAATACAATTAATTACATGATTATAATACGATATCTATATAAGGAATTCTAGGATTTCAATCGGTATTTCCTCTATTACAAGGCGTGGACTATGTAGAGAGGAACTGCATACCATCATGGATGAAGAAAGAAGGACAATCGTTTTTAACCATGTCAAAGTTTCCCTCTCTGATATAAAATAGAACTTCAAATTAAAGCCTCAGGGTATCCGAGTGCTTCGGTGCAGTTATCACCCAAACAAATACAGACACATGTGACAAAATCTCATCAGAGGAGATTAGCAGCCTTTGCAAGCAACTCCTCGATCACAGTATGTATAACCTCTGTATGTCGAACAACATCCCCTTGTCGTCTCCCATATCAAAGTTGGTCATGACATAGGAATTGCATGAGAAATCCTTGAAAAGAAACGAAGTACTTGCAGTTTTCATGTCGGTGGAGCCACCGCGGCAGTGGGCTGCGGAGGACCGTGTCGTAGATATTACACCACGGAGTAAAAAGTTCTCTCTCGCTGCTTATAAGTTGGCTCTCCTGATCTCTAGAGATGTTCTGGAGAGAGTCTATGGTTGAAATGCACATCTTTTATTTCATGGTAATAGCCGCTGTGTCTGCAACTAGTTATAATTGTGATTGTGATCAAGCAATTCAACTATATAATGTATTGAATCAACTTTCTTGAGCCCATTAAGCAGCAAACCAATTGGACACACACACACACACACACACACACACACACACACACACAAAGTTATTTTTACTGCTCTGCTCTTTGGAATCATCATTAGTTGTAGTTGCTTAGGTAATTAACGTCATCAGCTTATGATCATATTGAATCATGATTATCATTAATCAAACATGCAGCGGATCAAACTGTCCACGATCATCTTCTCCCTTTTTCTTCTAGAAACCAAAATGATCCCTCCAATTCACTGGCAAAATCTCAAAAACCTTCCTCATGGGAAACTGGCAGAGGGTTAAGAACTCATGTCATTTGTAGCAAGCGATCGATTTTGATGAGTGATCAATACCATAACTTAACAATTTCTAGGGTTCATAGAGAGGGATGAGAATGAGGAAGGAGAAATCACTTATTTAAATTGATGGCGGCTTCTAACAATTGAAGGAGAGTTGTCAGTTTGATTTCCTTGTTCCTCGCCGACATCTCATCGGGCGCTTGGCATCGTAGGCCTCGAGCCTCTCTGTGTCAATGAGTGCAACATAGGATGGGTCCATCCGATTGCCCTGGTCATTGGTAATGATCTCGATTCTCGACGCAGTCGTTACTGTCGTTGGTTGAGATGCGGCCATTGTCGAGTCTGTTGGTCCTCCGAAAACACAGGCTTCAAATCATTAATCTCACGCTTCTAATCCTTCGACTTAGGCTTCTAATCCTTAAGGCGTACGCCTTTACTTCTTAAACGTAGGCTTCTGATCCTTCTCTCCTCCCTTGTAAGATTTGACGAAAGCATGAAAGAGGGAACGTGACTCCTGTGGTAGCGGTTACAGACTCATGTTTTTCGCCTGGACAAGTTGGAAAACCGCCTCCGATCAAGCTTGGTGTCGAACATCCTCTTCCCATTTCAGACTGCGGTTTGATCCTCCCCCATCGTGCTTAACAATTCGGGAATCTCTACAGGTAGCCGGGATCATGGCCTTTCGTGTTGAGTTACCACAGACGACGCCATTGATGTGAATCGGGAAACGGGGTTACTAGTGTTCAATGGCAGCACGATAATGAAGAGGATCCTCTTCATTCGCAGAGTTACTAGTGTTCAATGGCAGCACGATATCGGAACATTAGTGTTGATGTAAACCTGCAAGAAGCGGAATATCGGGAGGGAATCCCGATTTCCCTCTCCGATGCTAAAGTAAGTAATCGGAAGTAGAATGAATGAATCAATGAATTGAACTAGAAATTACGTACCTATAGAATATTTATGAACGTTCCCTCGCCGGTGGCAGTTACCTGGAAAGGGGATTCTCAACTGGAATTGGATAACCGTTCCGCTTGTTTTCAATGGGCCCTTGGGCCGGGCTTACTTTTCAGGGCCTCTATATTGAGACCCATCACTACAATCCACGTCAATTCTGAATCACAACGTTTTTATAGGTGTAGGAATTATGGGGATTCAATCACATTCCTTGTGTTCTCAGTAAAGAAAAACCAGAAATTGGGAAAGGCAAATTGAAATGTCTTTCATTCAGTCTCTCACTCTCTCTCATATTCCATATTTCCTGGGCCAATTCAATTTCGTAGCAGACAGTGAAAGCCTAGGGGGCACCTCTTCTGTGTGAATGAATGACTTGGATTCTTTCTCTGGATGAATTGAATCGTTAGAGTTCACCGTCAGTGGATTTTGCATGTTCATTATTATACTAAGCGATTGCAATTTTTTTAAAAAAATTGTGAATGATATGATCCAATGGCTAGATTTATTCAAGAGTTAAAAAGAGCATACTTTTAGTTGATCCAATGTTTCGTATAAATTCAAAGAAAGTAGACGGCTTTTTGAAACTTGAAGTAGCAAACTTGTTAAATCGACTCGCTGTGATTTATTTAGATCGTACTATATTCTTGCGTAGATTTGAAATTATGTATGGAAAAACGTATTCCATATAAGAACACTTGTGATGAAAATCCTCAACACTTTGCCACCCCATCTAAATTTGTTAGTTAAGTTGTATGCCCAAAAAAAATTTGTTTGTCGATTTTTTTTTTGGAAAGTGTTTTCCAAGATATTCCATTTCTCTAATTTTATTTTCTGTGAGATTATTTACATTTATAGAGAGAGTAGTATAGTAATAGCAAATGCCTTTACCTGAAATAGAGGGAATCCAAATTTTATCCTCACCTTTTTTTTTTTTTATATGAGTCGATCCTCGCTTGTTATACTTCTCATCCCGCTTCATTTCTCATTCTCCGTATGCCTAATTTCATTTATAACCGAAAAGAACTAGTTGTATTTACAGGGTAAGGAAAGGAAGACGAATCCAAGAAGGATCCTTGTGGGGGATACTTGGACGGCTTTAATGTGTAGACCTTCGAGCACCTACATGCCTTTTCTTTTCTTTTTCTTTGTTTTCCTGAAATATATATGCGTATTCAATTTGGGATTTATGGCTTAATTACTTTCCGGGTTTCAAATTGATATTTCCTTTTGAATTTTCCAAAATTTTCCCCTTTTGGTTCTGAAAAAGTCATTAAGTAAGGGCCTTTTGGAGTACAAGAAAACGACCAAACTAAGAGACTGGTTCAGCCTTTATCTCCACCCCATAACCTGTGCACCAAAATAAATACCAGAAATTTAAGGCAAAAGGAAAAAGGAAAAGAATTAAATTAAATAAAAAAATGTGATGTGAATATTAGTGCACTGTGCAAGAGAAGAGAGAAAGAACGAAAGGCTAGGGCTTAGCTATACATATATACGGTAAAGCCATTAGAAGAAAGAAACTGAAGAAGAATCTTTGGTGAATGTGACTTGACCCCAATTGACCATGACCTCTCAGAGATGAGTGATACAGAGAACCAAATCTAATCTGTGTATATAGCTGTGTTGCAGTTCAGAGGTACAGGGCGGGCAATGTGGGTTTGGATATATCTCTGTCACTATGGACTCTGGAGATTTCAAAAGAAAAAAGAATAAAGGAAAAGGAAACAAAAAATAACTTATGGAGGTTGTACTTTTAATTTGAATGATAATGAAGTAATTGAGGTTTAAGGTAGAAGATTAGGGAAGCGTTGATATTATAAATATTCTGCTACAAAAGAGATCTCACATATACATATATAATTATGTAGAAAGCCGTAATCGATGAAAGTCGTATGTACAGCTTGGAGGGATATCTTTCTTTCATATCTTTGATATCCACCCTGCAACATGGGGTCAAAAGGCCAAAAAAAATTATTTTATCCCTTATAATAGGAAAACTTGTAAGAAATAAACAATATGATCAAGAACACAATATTATGTATAATTAATAGCGTTGGTTCAAGTAGTCGTGCGCCCTTTCTCGTGAAAGGGATCTCGGGTTCAAGTCTTGTAATAGGAGAAAATGCATGATTGGGAGCATTTTACTTCTCAACGAGCCAACTAGAAAGGCTCGAACTTGGATTAGACGGACTCAATTAATTAAACTTATGAATACTAGATTGGTGCAAACAGAAGAAACAGTAATATATATTGTTTCGCATATATATATACACACACACGCTCTCTTTGTTTTCATCGTCTGATTCATGTATATGATCGAATTAAACATGAGTTCATGTACTTACTCAAATAGATGAATTATATTTATTAGATCTCACGTATCGACATATATATGGCCGAAAAAAGAGAGAAAAATATCAATACTTCCATGATAGTTAGGCTATAAACCAAAAAGATCTGAACAATATTAGCCGGCCAATATATGTTTTATAACGTATATCCCTTGAAGCATATTCTAAATCATAGATATGATCGGATTAAACTAAACTATAGACTTTTTGGTATATATTAAAACTAGGGACATACCATACCATTCATCTATCGTTGTTGATTACAACTTACAAGAGGAACATGACTGATCCTAAGGTCGTTCTAGTCACTGGCTGCGCAAAGGGCGGGATTGGATACGAGTATTGCAAGGCTTTTGCTGAGCAGCATTATTGCCATGTTATCGCATCGGACATCTCTTCCCGCGTGCCTGACATGTTAGAACTCAAGGAGGAGTCCTCTTGCAATGTTGAGACGATGGAGCTCGACGTCTCCTCGGACGAGAGTGCCACGTCAGCTGTGGATAGCATCATTTCCAAGCATGGTCGTATCGATGTTTTACTGAACAATGCTGGCATTGGTAGCGTAGGTCCATTGGCTGAACTTCCCTTGGAAGAGATTCGAAGGGCTTGGGAGATCAACACTCTGGGGCAGCTAAGGCTGATCCAGAAGGTCGTCCCTTACATGGCAAATCAAGTTAGCGGTACCATAGTTAATGTTGGGAGTGTGGTCGGGAAGGTCCCGACACCATGGGGTGGGTCGTACTGTGCTAGCAAAGCTGCTGTACATGCAATATCTAACACTTTGAGGCTGGAGTTGAACCCTTTTGGGATCAACGTGGTCCTGGTGGTTCCAGGGGCAATCAGGTCAAATTTTGGGAATGCGACAGTGACGAAACTATGCCACCAAGAGTGGAAATTGTATAAGGAATTCAAGGGGGCGATAGAAGAGAGAGGGGGAGCATCGCAGGTCGGTAAGTCGACCGATGCAAGTTTGTTCGCTAGGCATGTAGTCAAGAGGGTATTGAGCCCGAAACCCCCTAAGCAGATTGTGTTTGGCCATATGACGGGTTTGTTCGCTTTGCTTTCTTGGTCTCCCCTCTGGGTGAGAGACCTCTTCTTTTCGAATCGTTTCGGCTTGAACAAGAAAGTACGATAAGTATATGTTAAACTCTTCTGATCTTCTCTAGCTCTGATCCGTTTAATTAGCATGATCTTTTTGTTCTTCAGTCGAAGTCATCTCCCTCGCTTGCATGACTGAGCAAAAAAGAAGCATCGGTGACCAGCACTATCGATCATTGAATTAAGCTTTGATCACGTGATATATGAGTCCGGGTATGCACAGTGCACAAGCATTCATGTACGTACAAGTCGGTGTCAACTCTCACACAAAAGCAACACACATACGACTATGATAAAGCTTGTGCGGCATGCGATCGAGCATATCCATATATGTTCGCGGGCGTAGCATTGGGATCCTAGAACAAGTCAAATTAACAAACAAGCAAAAAGAGAACTGCTTGTAGGGATCTTTAAGGAGGAGGGAGACGAGATGATGTGGAGAATTGATGTATGAGAAGGAAAAAGAGAGCCATTTGCACACATTTTCCCTATCCACAGCCAATCATAAAGCCATGTCGTGAAAACAAAAGAAAGCACAGCTTTGCCGAGGCAGGCAAAATTGGCTCCAATTCTTAAAAACGTTCGGGGCAATTTAGGGCAAAGTCCCGTTGGAGGAATTGCATTGTTCCTGTTTCCTCATCATTGCATCAATCAAAGGAAAAGTGGGGCAATTATTTCGATGCCATCTCTCTTGTCTCTCTCTCCCTATTCGTCCTTTGGGGTTTTGTTTGGGTTTTCGAAACCAAATCATTCGTGGATAGAAGATCTGTCCCGTGAAGTTGAAAATGATCGATCAAGAGACACGCATAAATTTTCCATGTAGTGAATCATGAGGTTAGGATTTCGATTTGGATGGCGAAGTTCAAACTCATAGTCCCAAAATAGGCCAGTGTCGGGTGGAGACCTCGATAATGCTAGTGTTTAACGCCGTCCTAAACTAAGGCCAAGGTAGTCTTACCAAGATATGTCATTTTCAAGCCAATCCTGGTCACATGAGCAATTCCCGGAGAATCGATCGACCTGTGGCTTCTGTGGCTTTTCTGAGACTAAAATCTCCACGGTTGACAATATTAATGAATTATGACGAACATATAATGATGCACACTAGTAGAAGACCAAAGAAAGCAATCCATTTGTTGTCGAACATGTCCTCTTCTCTTTGAGCGTTTGTCAAATCTAACATTTTCAAATCTAGTACCGATCTCATAACGAGAAATCCTTAATTGACAATGATTTGTGGCGCGATCGACAAGCTAAGGAGAATAACTACGACATAAGATAAAGGCAACCCAATAACTCAAAGAAGGCAACCCCTACTATGTACTTACGAATAAAATGTCTCTTATTTTCCATCGATGTGCTATGTGATAACAACTATGTCAACTAGCCAGTTGAGCTCAAAAGTGAATGAAATCAGAATAATAACGAGTTCCTCTCTTGTCCTTCGTCACATTGATAAGAATTTAGATTTGAATTTTTTTTTGAGTCAAACGGGTTCATTCATCGATGCTGTCATGGGCAAGGGGGGTTTTTGTCAAGTAATAAAGCCCCATAAAAGCGACAAGGCATAGGGCCAGTCAAAGTGACTTGCCAACACTTGCCAGGGCCTAGTGAGACTTGGGGAACAACGTGACAACACACGGACACGGTGTCGTTTAGGGCAGTCCTCATCTCCCTTTTTTTTTTTTTTTTTTTGCTGAGTGGGGCTGTCCTCATCTCATGTGTTATATGCGATGCCCTTCCGTCCATATCCCAGTTTGAATAGCTCAGAGAGAGAGAGAGAGAGAGAGAGAGAGAGAGAGAGAGAGAGATTTATCGGCAGACTCCTATCAGTCTATCTCTCTGCGTTCTGGTCGCTGTTCGAGTGACGCCCTGCCCTGCAGGGACAGTCTTGTTCTCTTCCCGCATAAATATGAACAAGAAGCAAAATCTATCGTAGATTCGGTCTTTCAGTGTTAATAGTACGCGAAATAGTATCGAAAACATACAATTAGCGAGCCTCTCATTTCGTCGTTCTCTAATTAAAGCTTGGCATACGCATAAGGCGGTCATAGTTGGGGGCCTATAACCCGAGCTGTTCATGGTAGATACGCTTCTTGAAAATATAGAGCTCGATATCATCAAGCAACTCGTCACGACGGAGTCATTACTGTCCCTCGATGCTACACAGTGTTTCCGGGTACAAATGCTAAACAGTATTACCCACATCACATGAGAATTTAATGGACCTTTTCCTCTTTTTGAAGTTAATGGATCTTCAATTGTTTTCCATGAGGCCATAAAGTAAGCAAATCTATTGAGCCTAGGGGTCCCAGAAAGAAGGAAGAGAAATGCTGCGTAGAATAATGACACGCGCTCTCGATAGAATTAAGAATTTATGTGTTTAATTTTCATGATCACTATGAATGTACTAATTTTTTTTGTAGTTTATCAGGCTCATAAACCAAATTCATTTCTCTTAGAATCAAGATATTTCACATGTGATTCTTATGAGCCTGATTTTCGTACTCATATATAACGCAGTGGCGCACGCTCTCGCCTATCAACTAAGAGATTACAAGTTCGATTCTCATTATGGGACTATTCGTGCCCTTTAATTAGTTCATATTATTTCTATTTCATTATATTAGATTAAATACATGATGCTGCATTGTTAAAAAAAAAAAAAAGAGATTTATCTCTGCTTAAAAGGAAAAAGAAAGGAAAAGAAGAGAAAATTGGATGGGGAAGGAAAAGCAAAAGAGAAAGAGAGGTTTTAAGGGGGGGTCTTTTTATTCTGAGTCACAGATCCCAATGGAGTTGCTGAATTGATGCCCAGCATTGCTTGCTGTTCTCATTCCTTTTGTTCAGTTTAAAGCAAACTGATCCTCTCCCTTTGTTCTCTTCTCTATGAATGCCTTTTCACACCAACAATTCACAGGCACAGAGAGAGAGAGAGAGATGCAGACTTTCAAAGGGAGATTTATAGTGTGTCTGGATTTAATGAATGTAAGAAGATTCAGAGAGAGTTGAATTTTGTCTTAGATATACATGCTTCATTTGTTGCCATCACCAAATCCTTTTCATCAATTATCTACATTGCAATTTGCAAACCTAATTAAAAAAAAATGCCAAATTTTTAGGGCCGGTCTTTGCTTTTCGGTTTGCTCTGCGCAGGAACCAGCTCTCTCTGTATTGCAGTCGAGATCCTTTGCCTTTTGCATTTGACCGATTTTCAGTGGATCTCTTTATAGAATGAGATACAGGACTAGGAATTAAACGAGCATAAAAACGAAACCTATACATGATCTGATATTATCCAAGAGACGAGGCATTGAGAACGTGGAGCAGATGACTGCGACAAACTGTATTGTATATTATGTCTTTTTTTTTCTTTTTAAAATTTGAAACTACTGAACTTTTTTTCAATTATAAAGAGGATTTATGAGTTTCTTACAAGAAAATAAAATTTATATACATGGACATGGATAGTCTGACATATATTGATTTTTAGGTGAAGATGTTTGCTACTGCATTACGTCACTTTCTCAACTATTGGATTTTTTTTAGAGTTATTAAGGAATGATAGGGATTAAACTTATATCGACTCGATTGTTTATATTCCTGTCATCTAAATCTTTTTGAGGCGTTTCGTATTATAAAAATGGGAAATAAATGCATGGTACCGACTATTAGGTCAGGCTGGTTAGGTCTTGATTGTCCGAGCCGTGAACTGTGCAGTGCGTGCGCGGCGTGCCTATACTTCGAGTGCGGAGGAGCCAATATCCATATTTCTAAGGGCAGGGCGCCTTAAAAAGGGCCTCCCTTTTGTTTATTATTCACACAATGATTGAGCTTGCAAGTATCTTATATCTGGTGTGAGACCACTTCCCATATTACTTATAAGCTCTTCCCCTCTCAGCAGCTACACGAAAGAGAAGAGACAGAGACGATGATGAAGCCCATGAACAATGATTCCGATGAAGAAAACACTAACAACCACAACAACTGGTTGGGCTTCTCACTGCTTTCTCCTCACCACCACACAGAAACCAACGACAACAACAGCAATCATCACATGAACATCACTTCTTCTTCTTCTTCTTCTGCTGCCGCTGCTTCTTCTTCAACTTCCACAACAACCTCGGACGTTGTTCCTCGGCAGCAGAGCAGTCAAACCCAGTTGACTTCCGGGCTGACTCTCCCAACTGGCATTGATCTCCACTCCCTCCCACCGCATCTCAGCTATGGGAGCCACTGCTATGGAGTGTTCGGTGGAGGGGAGAATAATGGCGTTGTTGGTGGGCCCTACTCATCCACATTGTCCGTGATGCCTCTCAAGTCTGATGGGTCTCTCTGCTTAATGGAAGCTCTCAACAGGTCTCAAGCCCAAGGTGCTCAATCTTAGACTTGCAATGGCGGTTTTCCGGGAACTGTTTTTGCTTTACAAGTTTCTTGTTTTCCGAAAATAACGCGCCGTGAACTCGTCGAGAACTCGGGTTTTCTCCTCCTTTTAGCTGAAAGACAGAAGACAAATGGCTTTTGGAAAAACAAACTGAAAAAGATCTTTTCTGTGTTGTGGAGAGCCGTTCCAGTTTCCCGTTTTCATTTTCTCTAGAAAGCAAGAACTTGTCCTTGTGCTCTACAGAAATGTAGACGCGGAAACAGTTTTCCCAAAAGTTCTTCATTTTCTAAAACAATGACCAAGAAATTCTGAATCTTTGGTTGTCTGCTGCTTGTTCTGTTCTTACTATCAATGAGAAGCAATGGGGACAGCTTCCTCTGCTCCGAGGCTCATCCAGACTCAACAGTACCCGCCATTTCCTTACATGTCGGCCTACAGTAATCTTCATTACCCAATTGAAGACAAGTCCTTTCCTTCTCCTTCGTCCTCCGCCGGGAGTGGGAGTTGGGTGTCCTCGAGCTCGAGGCAGTTCTGCCCGGCAACCGGGTACGGAGATTTGCAGTCCCTGAGCCTGTCGATGAGCCCGAGCCCGCAGTCCAGCTGCATCACGAGCTTGCAGCACGTAACAAACTCGTCTTCGGCAGTCGCAGAAGCAGAGTGTTTCGGGATCGAGACAAAGAAGAGAGGCCATGAGAATGCTAAAATTAATGGCAACATTAGTGGCAATCAGAAGCAAGTTGTTCACAGGAAATCTATCGACACGTTCGGCCAGAGGACCTCTCAGTACAGAGGTGTTACGAGGTTAACGTTTATTTATGTCATTTTGTCTTACATTGTTATGTCAAGATTAGATGTTAATACATTGTGCAACCGAATCTATGTTCGGATCGAAGATCCTTCCCGGTTTCTTCATAATCGCATGAAACTTATGCACCAAGCGTCGTCCGCTTGGGCTACGCGTGCCCTTTAGACACGAGGTCGAACTTCGAATGTACCCTGCGGCTGTGGACAAGGTGTTGGACAACTCACAGACAAGACTTCCCCATTCTGCTCTGTCCTCCGTGGTCCCAAGATTTCAAATTTCCCTCTGGGTCTTTTCTTTACTTCGATTTGTTTCGAGTTTCATTAATGACTTTGTTTGCGGTTAAAATCAGGCATAGGTGGACCGGTAGATATGAAGCTCATTTGTGGGACAACAGCTGCAAGAAGGAGGGCCAGAGCAGGAAAGGGAGGCAAGGTCAGTGAAACCAACGGCCTTAATATCTCGTCTTGTCGTGCTACATTCTTGTTTTATCTTACGTCTCTGGAGAGACAGTATCTTTGTCTTATCGTGACTTAAGGAAATATGCATTTTTTTTCTTTTTCGGTGAAAGGAAATATGCATTATTGATCACTGACTTTATGTTTCATGTCTTGTTGGGTCCCCACCCGTTAAACTCGAATCACGGTCCTCAGTTTATTTAGGTAAGCCCCTTCGACGTATTGAATTCCAAGATTTGATTTTCTTTTTCGGGATTTTATTCATGTTCTCTTGGGAAATATGGACTGTAGGAGGGTATGATATGGAAGAGAAAGCTGCAAGGGCTTATGATTTAGCAGCATTGAAGTACTGGGGACCGTCGACCCATATCAACTTCCCGGTAATGATCTCATCATCCTATCTTCCCATTCTCCAACTGCATATGATTTCATTATCACATTCATTTTCGCTGAAATTCAAATCATTGCTTCCACCTTTTGCTTTTTTCATGATTAGTTGGAAAACTATCAGCAAGAGCTCGAAGAGATGAAAAACATGACACGACAAGAGTATGTTGCTCACTTGCGAAGGTAAAGCAATTTCACTCGGTTGTGCTATCTGATTTCAATTGCTCTATAACGCACTTGATATTGCATATTAGATCAGAGAACAGTGTGATATAGTCTTCTTATTGTTTTTCTTGGCAGAAAGAGCAGTGGGTTTTCGAGGGGTGCTTCGATGTACAGAGGTGTAACAAGGTCTTTCCTCTTTGCTTACAAACCTCATCAACAGTTCAAATGTACTTTTTCGCATGGTTGTTTATCTAATTTTGGTGAGATTCCTCAAACATCCTTTCTGCATTTCAACTTCACAGGCACCATCAGCACGGACGCTGGCAGGCTCGTATCGGCCGGGTTGCGGGGAACAAGGATCTCTACCTCGGGACATTCAGTGAGTAACTAATTGATCCAAGATTGATCCTGTTGATTGAGGTAAAGTTCCAATATTTTTATCGTGATTCCCGTGGAATGTGTGTCATGATAGGTACGCAGGAGGAAGCGGCTGAAGCATATGACATTGCAGCTATAAAGTTCCGCGGGGCAAATGCTGTCACCAACTTCGATATAACAAGATATGATGTCGAACGTATCATGGCGAGCGATACCCTCCTCACTGGAGAAATGGCCAGGCGGAACAGGGAAGTCAGGTTCTGCAATGAAAATCTTAATCAGGACAGTCCAATGGTCGAGGGCCTTGGGGATATCTTTCTGCTCGAAAGGACCAGTCATGATCATGAACCGACTCGGGAAATGGAAGGGCAGCAACTCAGCATTGGATATGAACTTGCACGAACTTCTTCAGATAATAATAACGTCTTGGATGGAAATACCAAGTGTGCCGCAACAGAAGATTTGGGGAAATTCGGGATTCACTTGTCGAATTCCTCGTCCTTGGTGACAAGCCTGAGTAGCTCACGAGAAGGTAGCCCGGAAAGAAGCATAGCCCCATTGCCCTTCGGGATAGTGCCTCCAAGTAATAGCTTATCAAAATCATCATACGCCTCTAGTGCGATAAAAAATGTGAGTTCATGGATCCCCACGCCGCAGATTAGGCCCGACGTCGCCGTACCTCATATGCCGGTTTTTGCTTCATGGACCGACTTATAGATCCCACGCTCTACGAAAGAGGCCACCGAATACTGCCCAACCGCAGTTACCAGTCATGAAACTTCATGAAAATATGAGCTTCTAAAGTGATCGGTTCGCGATTCGAGTAATCCGGCCGGTAGATATCTTGACCAATGAGATGTGAAGGGTCATAGTGAATGAGGATTTGGAGGGAAGGATAGTTCAAAAAGCAAAATGGATAAATTTGGTGAAGAGGGAAGGTTGAACAACTTTCATGCAATGTCTTTTTTTTTCTTTTCTTGTTTTTGGTTCTTTTTAATATTTTTTGTTCATGTTCTTATTTTCTCTTTCAACATCTAATAGTCATTAGAGAATTAAATGGACCAGCTTTAATTTTTTGGTACTGTTAAGGTACAGGAGCAGCTCAATCTTTGTCCTAATGATTTTAATAGATGGACAGTGTTCATTTAAAGCCATTGACTACAAGCAAAAGTGAAATATTTGAGTTATTTCATGCAGCATGGACCAAGAAAAAGAGAACAAAAAAAAGTATATGTAGGAATATTGGAAGATTAAATTTTATAAAACGGAAAAATCTTGAAAGGGACGATGCAAGTACATATATTTAACTCATATGATGATATACACAATGTCTCCCCGATTCATGATCGTCGTATGATATAGAATTAACGGTTGGCGTACAAATTATATAGCTCATCAACATGTCTCAATGTTGACATAAACAGTACCAAAATGATCCATACAAAACAATGATTTTGACGTTGGGACATTATATCATTAGAGAGAAAGAGATCCGACTTGACCGGTGAGCTCCACTGCCCCTCATACTCGTGCCACTTAAGTATGTGAACAACCAGTAAATAGATCTGCACTCGAGGGGATACGCGGGCTCGACTTAAAATATACATACATGCTACTTATCTCGTCGAAGGTATTCTCTTCTCCCTGAACGTTATTATTATTACATCTCTCAGTCGATGCTTTCGCTGCATTAAGTTTCTCCTAAAACCTTCTCTTCTTTACCATTACTATTTGGGCATTGGAGGGGCCAAATCGGGGGAACATCCTCGATTTGGCCTCTCTTCAAAGATCGGTCGTCAATCGTTTGCCAGAACAGGTCTAAACGCATCACATCTATTAAAGACGTATCCGTAGAACGGACGAGATTGGCGAGCAAAAGAGGGTTCGACTTTAAACAGCTACGAGAATCAATTGAAATTCAACGGGGGGCAAGGCAAGCCCCGACATAGAAAAAGCAGAAACATAGACATGGGCATGGAATGAAACAGGAAAAGGAACATTGAGAAAAATGGGAAACAACTTTTAAGATTGAGGTCAGAAAGGACGCCCATCCCACTAGTGGAAAAGAAGACAAAAGCTAAAATAAAAGAGATTTTGTCACTAATCAAAGATTAGATCCAATCCACTGAATCAATATGGACGGAACACCCCACGTTCATCTAAAAATCCATCATAAAAACATAGGGTAAATTTCGAATACACCCCTATAATTAATAAAATGACCAGTAACACTTCCTATTAAAATTAGACACACATCACCCTTCATTTTCATAGATTTCTATTTTTTAAAAAATTTGGGTCAGATTTGATTTGGGAAAGAAATAAAGTAACGGTCGGTTTGTGCAATTCCGTGACATGAGATTCACGTGGCAAAGTGAATGTTCTCTTGGTGCCACATAAAGAAAAGGTGATGTGTGACTGATTTTTGAAAGCAGGGGTGTCGCTAGTCATTTCACAAATTATAGGAGGTTGTCGAAATTTACGCTAAAAGATGTTTAGAATTTTCTTTTTATTACAAAGAAAATTCATAGATTTAATATAAAGAAATAAAAAATTAAATAAATGGATATAAACAGTTTCACTAATGAGATCGTACTATGAATCCTTTGATTCATAAATGATGATGTACATCATTGTACTATCTCATTTCTTAAAAGTATCTAAGATTTAATGATCGATTTTGATAAGGCCAACATGATCTTAGGTGGACATATACATCTGTGAGACTTTCATGAATTCAAAGAGAATAGATTTCATGTTAATAACAATTTTTTCGGTGATGTAATAACATTTTTTTATGAAAAAGTTGTATACTTAATATCTCATTTGCATAAGTATAAATTATAAAGGATGAGTTTATTATCAAATTGAGCAAGCGAGGATTGTGGGTGGTTGATCTTTTTTCTTCCTTTTTCTTTTAATGGGTGAAGTATTTATAGCCGAAGTTAATCAAAGAAATAAAATTCTTTCCTCTCTTTTGATTGAAGAGGGATGCTGTCGGTGAGAAGACAACTAAGCCTTTTTGGGGTAAAATTAGAAGATTTGGGTGAAACATCTTTAGGACTAATTGGTTGTTAACTCATCTCCTTTTTACATTTTAGTGATATAAAGAATTATAACGTAACGATCAAAGTTAGTTTAAGCGGTTTGACGCTTATTTTGTTTAAGTAAAGTCTCAGATTTGAGTCCTTTTAAATGCGAAAAATTTATGCTGTGAGAATTTTATTTCTTAGTGAGCCGACTTCACTCAACTGGAATATTGATGTCCAATTGTCTTTCGAGTACCATGGTTCACACCCGAAAAAAAATTATAAAGTCGACTGGCAGACAAACTCCCCTTATATACTATAATGATTTCGAAAAACTGTAAGAGGGATAATTTCAATCTGTTCATTTATGTTAGAATTTTTTGATGATTTATTTATTGAAATCTCGTTATCTCTAATTGTCTTATAAGTAAATGTCATGTTATGCTTAAGTCATAGTACAATACTGCAATACAACCGTCACATTCACACGAGATTATACTTATATTAACAGATCATCATACGAGTCGACTTGACTCGAGACTCTTCATGCATCACATTGTTGATCATGACACGCTTCTATTCTATGTAATCAACATGATAAAACATTATTAGACCCATCATTTCCTTTTCTTTTCAAACCTTAAAACCATCTTATGACTTATATGTTCTTGTGATATACAAATTAAGTCAAGTTGGTAGTTGGAACTCAGCAAATAAAAAAAAAAGGTAGGTAGGTGGGAATTCAAAAAAAAAAGAAGTTGGTCGGAGGAAAATCGGCCCCATTTAAGCATAAATCATCTGAAATCGCGTAATGGGCCTCATCGTGCAATAGTTACCTAATCATCAAATTAAACCAAACCAAATAAATATAATCATGTAAAATTACTAAAATCATAAAATTCAACTGTTGATATGTGGTTCAAGAAAAAAAAAAAGAAAGAAAGAAAAGCTGCTGCTATGAAATAATGAAAAAAAAGGCATAGAAAATACCAAGAAAAATTATGAGGAACGTGGACCTAGTCAGTCGTCAATAGACGAATTTCCCTTTTTCCTTCCTTTTTTTTTAATGCCCGGACATCGTAATGATTATATTCATGTAATCATCTTGCATGAGAGTTTTCACCTAAGTTCCTTTTTTTTTTTTTGGCTTCAACACCTGAGTTCCACTTTTCTTCTCTCTTTTTTCTTGCATGGGTTCCACTTTTATGATAATAATATTAATAATTACATAGATTTATTCATGATTGCATGGAAAATTAACTTTTATTATTACGTGAGTTACAGCTTGTGTACCAATAGAAATTAAAAATTTTATTTATTTTCGTTTTTTATTTATGGATCTTTATTATCATATCTCTCTCCGATCAGAAACGAGGAGTTAGAACATGGAAGATAGACAAAAATCGAGGTGGATCCGAGAAAATATTTGAAGTTATTAACATGTAAAGTGACATGCAATTCTCCACTCAATACCTAGCAAGTTATTCTATGAAGTGCACACATATTTCTTATAATTTTTTTTAATAATTGATCGGGACTCATACTTATTATCTCAATCCCATCTAATATTTTCTCGATAGATTCTATCGAAATTTCTTCGCAGATTTCCCTTTAAAAAATCATCTCAATATCTCCAATATTACCTGATTTTCTCTATAAGCTCGTATTCAAATCATATTGGGAGACTGGAGTATATAGTTCCCTTCAATGTGGTGTACCCGACGTAGATGTCCCCATTGGACCGGTCTCGGAAGGGATTGGAAAAAAAATTTAGTCACGAAACCAACATTTATTAATTCAAGTAGTTTGTTACTTATTCTCCTTATCCGGTTCGAGTCTTGTGAACAGAGAAAATTTACACTTGAAAAGTTTTATCTCTTATCTCTTAGTGAGCTGATTTGACTCGAATTGAAAGTCCGTTGGGCTTCCATATACTAGCATACACCCCCTAAAAAATTTTAAAATTGGGTGGCCCTAAGTCTCAAGTAAAATGGAGGCCCAGATAGCCCATCCAGACAACCCGACCCTTTTAATTTCTGCATCCGGTGCCAAGACCGACCCGACCCAATCTCCTCCATCGTCCCCATTCAGTTCTCTGTCTCTAATACCCTTGTAAAACCCTAGCCCTCTGTTAGGATTCGAATTGGGGGAGCTCAGCCGGACGTCAACAATGGCGAAATTGGCAGAGCAGGAGTTGAATCAGAAGAAACGCGAGGCAGAGGACGTTGGAGGGAATGAAGAAGAAGAGGAAGAACCGAGCTTCGAAGAGATAGGCCTCGACCCTCGGTTGATTCGTGCGATGTCCAAGAAAAACATCCAGAAGCCTACTCCGATACAGCGAGTCGCTATACCCTTAATCCTGGTCAGTCCTTAAGCTCCAAATTATGCTTAAAGTTGGGTCCCTTAGGACATGTTTGTTGGTGCAAAGTTTTTCTGATTTGATGTTCTTAGTTATTTGAATTCGAGCTTTTGTGATGATTGATTCATATTTGTGGATTTGTTACAATAGGAAGGTAAAGATGTGGTTGCACGGGCAAAGACTGGGTCAGGAAAGACATTTGCTTACCTCCTCCCTCTTCTTCAAAAGCTGTTTAGCGGGTCGGTTCCGAAGCATAAGGCTGCTCCAAGTGCATTTATCCTGGTCCCGACACGGGAACTCTGCCAGCAGGCAAGTTCTGGGACGTGAAGTTTGGTTATCTTCCGCCGATGTTGGTATAATTTGTTGTAATGGGCCAATTGAACTTATGCATAACTGCAGGTTTTTGCAGAAGCTTCATCCCTCATTGAGTTATGTAGAGTTCAGTTGAAAGTCGTACAGCTAACAAGCAGCATGGCTGCCTCTGACTTGGTGAGTTCATGCAGATATATGTTCATCATCCTTTTCATTGATTAGTTGATGGATCTGTTTGATTAACTTTGCTCCATTTTCCTGTCTAGTGATATTGGCAGTGAATGCTGAATGTTCTTGCTTCAAAGTAGTCTAAGTATAATCAATTAATATCATATGTGCATTTGATTGCAGAGAACTGCTTTGGGTGGGCCACCTGATATTTTGGTATCAACACCGGGATGCATTCCAAAGTGCTTGTCAATTGGTGTGCTTCAGCCCTCATCGATCAGTGAAGCACTTCAAATTCTTATTCTCGATGAGGTGAGTGTTTGGTTTCCAATATAGGGATAAATACTAGAATTGACACCTGAATTGAAGTCCTTGGATTTGTTTGAACATCTATCTATCCATGTAAAAAAAGTTCTATAGCTTTCTAAAAATGATGTCTGGCATCAATTGTTTTGGACATCGCAGTGGCATATTGTCTTCATGATGGAAGTTCAAAATTAAGTGAGCACTCTTAGATTAGGTTCCTGGTGCATATTCTGGATTTAAACTCTTAATTGCTGCTATTTTCTTATGCTTTTTTTTTTTCCTGACTGGAAGAAAATATTTATCAATTTCAGGCAGACCTTTTATTATCATATGGATATGAAGATGATTTACGAGCTCTCACAGCTCATATACCTAGACGCTGTCAATGCCTTCTTATGTCTGCTACATCGAGGTATGTATGCAGTGCTCCTGTCTCACATGTAATAGGAGTATTCTTTGATGATTACCCGAATTTGTCATTGTTTTTCTTACAAACTACTTAAAAATGATCTACATATTTTAGATAACAGTGTTTAATGAAACATTACAACAAGGGCTCTTGGGAAATTCAATTAAATAGATTGTTCTTTTCTGTTTGCAAATGATTGTGTATATATATTCTTGTTTTTCTGATAGTAGTGTATACATATTCTATGATCTGGTGTATCTATTTGAAACATGTCCTTATGATATTCTCACCATTGGCAGTGCTGATGTTGATAAACTGAAGAAGTTGATTCTTCACAACCCCTACATATTGACGTTGCCAGAAGTCAAAGATGTCAAAGATGACATGATACCTAAAAATGTCCAGCAATTTTGGGTAAATGTTCCTCTCATCTTCCGTAAATAAAATCAAATGTACCATGTGCTTCACCTTTTGTTTTTTTTTGGAAATTTGATTGTTATAATTGGGCTAATTACTTTAAATAATTTCTTGTGGTTTAGATATCATGCAGTACTCGTGACAAATTACTTTACATTCTGGGGCTCTTGAAGCTGGATTTGGTTCAGAAGAAAGTCTTGATATTCACTAATACTATAGATATGGGCTATCGGTTGAAGTTATTTTTGGAGAAGGTATTCTTTTTCCACTTGTGCTCAAATGTACATTTAGATGTGCTTTCTCCTCTTGATTTTCTTTTTCCTTGATAAGTTTTCTTCCTCTCGGATTTGCATAATTTAATCCGTAGAGATCGTTATGGAAGGGATGCATCTTTATATTCCTTTTTCTTGTGTAAAATCATTTTGTTATTTTGTGCCAGTTTGCAATCCGATCTGCAGTTTTAAATGCTGAATTGCCACAGAATTCCCGTCTTCATATGCTAGAGGTATGTTATCTAGAGATTTCTTAAGTGATGGTATCTACTGTTGCAATTGATATATGAATAGACTTCATTGGTCTAAGAAGCGTCTCTCAACTATCAAGTGTGGTTATTCTGTATTCTTCTCTTCAGATCTTTGGTAAACTTGATATACTTCTGACCTGCTCAGAATAAGTTTCTTATGTATGGTTTTCTGTTTTCATCAGGAATTCAATGCTGGACTTTTTGATTATTTGATTGCTACAGATGATAGTGAAATAAAAGAAAAGGAGAAAGCTAGTGGGGAGAACCATTCTGAGGTGAAAAAGTCTCGCAAGCGTTCAAAGGCTAAGTTAGATTCTGAATTTGGAGTAGTGCGGGGAATTGATTTCAAGAACGTCCGTACGGTACGAGGAATGCTCTATGTTGTAGATCTGCTTAGGTTTTTGTAGTCCGAATTAAAGTTTAGTATACGTTGGACTATGCATCCATAACTAACAACACCATTGGAATTTCAGATTGAACAAGGAAGTTATTGCATCATAGGGAAAAGCTCTTGCTTTATATCATGATGGTTCAAACTGTTGTGGAATCATTTAAAAATTTGTAAGGGTGTTAAGTTCAAGTGCTTAACTCCGATAAATTCCAATTATGTCTAATGATCTATGTCCCTTCCGGACCCTCTTTTGGCTTGAAAAGTTATTCTGTGGTTTTGATTATACATTCATATATTTTTTGCTTCCTGCTTGATTATTTCTTGGTGTATTAGCATAATCTAGCACAATCATCTGTGAAACCTTGTCTTGTGCTGTCCTCTTTAGAGAATTGGGGACCTTGGTGCAAATTGTATTATACTGTCATAATGCAACATGCCATTTCCATCATCTATGTATTCTGAGAAAGATTACGCATATAATTTTTTTGCAGGTTATAAATTATGAGATGCCACTAAGTGTGGCAGGTTATATTCATCGGATTGGGCGTACAGGAAGAGCATACAGCAGTGGTTCATCAATATCCTTGGTATATTCTTTGTAATAATCTTATAGCATAATAAATATTTATTGGTCTTCTAGCAAGTCTGTCCTTTTTAATGAGGATTAATCTTCGCCATCTGATTGTGACACCTTTAATGGTTGCAATGACTTTTTGTTGACAGGTTTCTTCTGATGAGATGGCTATTTTGGAAGAAATAAAATCCTTCCTGGGAGAGGGTGAGAACAAAGAGTCAAACTTAATTGTCCCATTTCCACTTCTAACTGAGAAAGCCGTGGAATCCTTACGTTATAGGGCTGAGGTGATTGACTCTATTCTTTGATAGTTTACTTCCTAGTTTAATCCTCCTCTTAGTGAATGGAAGAATATGTTGTTGGAAAGTAATCCAAAAGAGATTCCCGTTTTAGATTAAAGTGATTGTATAATTTTAACTAATGAAGGCACAGTTTATTTTACCATTCGTAGAGAAGAATGCTTTGTGTTCCGTCACAGCATAATGATCCTGAATTTATCACCCTAAAACCTCAAAAACCCTATCTCTTAAAAGACAATTAGACCTTCGTTTTCAAATTATTGATGGTCAAAATCCGTATGCAGGATGTTGCAAAGAGTGTGACAAAAGTAGCCATAAGGGAATCAAGAGCTCAGGATCTAAGGAACGAGATTCTCAACTCTGAAAAGTGAGTTTCTTTGACTCTTTACTTTTATTTTATCAATTGTTGCCTTTTTCTGCTAAGCTTTTAATGGGATTTGCTTATTTGCCATTTAGGTTGAAGGCTCATTTTGATGCGAATCCAAAGGATTTAGGTATTGAGATCTCTGCTCGAATTTCTGTTGTTCTCATCATCCCCTTGTTAGTCAATGTGCATCGATGAAGAGTTTAGAGTTGTACATGGGCAGATCTATTGAAACACGACAAGGTCTTGAGCAAGGAGCCTCCAGCTTCTCACCTTAGAGACGTGCCTGAGTACTTGTTGGACCCAAAAACACAGGAAGCCAGCAAGATGGTCAAGCTTGCTCGGGCTGCTATGGGGCAGGACAAGCCAGCTCGAAAGAAGGGACTGAATAAAAGGTTCGGGAAAAGCAGAGATCCTCTCAAAACTTTCACTGCTGAGGTAACCCACTTTTAGCTCCTCTACCCTCTCAATATATCTCTACTTTAGTGGAGTTGAACATGCATCCCCTTGGTTTTTAGATGTTTTTACAAACCACGGGAGAAAGAACTGCCTTTTGATGGTATTATCAGGAGTTGCTGATTCGTAGTGATTACTTTTGTTGCAGACAAGGAAGAGAGGTCAAGGGGGGAAGATGAAGGGAGACCAAGCAGCCGGCAGTGCCGATAATGCCCATAAACAGAAGAAGAGAAGAGCTAACTTGATATGAGTGCTGATTGTTACCTTACAATTTCTGTATGAGAAAATCTTTTGTATGCCTCCCAATTTTGTATTCAAATATTTAGTCAGATGTGAGTTTATCATAATTTCAATTTCTTCCCTCTTGTGGAGATTGGGTGGATTTTGCGTCTCCGATCCTGAGTCACTGGCTGAGCATGGTCACCCCACGTCAGCTCCACCTTTCTGCCATGGCCGAGCCTAGCTCAGGCTTGGCAACAGGGGGTTGGATCCAATGTAAGATGGCCAAGAGGCCCAACACATGCCTACTCAAGGGATGAATCAGTCCAAGGCTGAGTCCTACCTTTGGCGGCCAATGCCATGGTCGATGACTGGATAGTCGATTCCCTGGTTCAATAACAAGGTATTAGTTGGTTGAGTTTGTGCGGTTCAGAGACAACCAAGAATGTCCGTGCTGTATGTCGTCACCGGGGGAGGCGGAATTGCAAAATTCAGCTGCTTTCTATGAACCAAATAGGGAATTTTAACATGACTTCGAGTAATGGTACGTAATATACCTCGTATATCAATTTAAGTGTTTTAGTATTTAGTATTATTTGTGATGAATTATACAAAATACTTGACATTTGAACTAAAATATTAAGCACTTAATTAATCGTGTCGAGTGGAGGGAATCGTCCGGGAACTTTATTTCAGATAACTTTCCAATTAACCCTCCAACAATCATAGTTTCTTTTATTATTCAGCCCCTAACTCAGCTGCTAAAGAATTGCATTGATCCTCCTATCTTTCTCGACTTATGGAACTATTGTGCTTTATACGTTATGGAATTTGAGAAATGCTTGCTTATTTTGTGGGGCTCGGGCAGATATTGCTTGTATGTTACAACGGATTAGACATTCTTTGTACAAGCAAAGGGGAAATGCACACCACCAGGCTGCTAACAGCAGCTCATTACCAGCCCTGGCCCGAGACACGTTTCGCCCCCACGACCATGGATCACACTCAAGTTCTGCCCATGATACTGCAGCCTGCAAAGTTACTTTCCACCCCTACGTGCATAACACTGTCCCAACCCCTGAATGGAGGAAGATCAGTACAGATGCAGCATGGCGGGATCTCACAGCTTACGTCGCGGGGGTGGCACAAAATCAAAACGGTGACATCATTAACTCAAGGTGTGCCGCAGTCTTCGCTGGAACATCTCTCCAAGCCGAAGCCCAGGTAGTCCTCCTTGCCGTTTCCTTAGCTCTCAACTCTGGATGGTCGAAAATTTGGTTAGAAAGTGATGCCCTTATTGTCTTAGAAGCTTTAGCTCATTCACGGCATGTTCAGTGGGATATTAGGAGCATTAATCGGACATTAGGCACCTTCTTTTACTCTTTTTTTTTTTTTCTCGGAACGGCATTGTACCTGGATCTCAAGGTCCTCTAATCTCCTTGTCCATGCTCTAAGCCAGTTAGGCTTCTCGGCAAATTTTGAGTCCCTCTGTTGGTTTGAGGGCCTACCAGTGTAACAATGTCTTGTTTTAATAATGTAGCATTATTCATCGCGGGAATACTCGACCTTCATTCTATAAGCTATTGGCAATAAACAAAAAGTTTATTTTCCTTCTATATATGTTGCTTGTGTCCGCAGCATGTATTGTATTCAAGGGCTCCAAATCTCGATGAGTATTGTTCATCAGTCTTGTAAGTTCGCGATGAGCATCGTTCATCAGTCTTGCAAGTTCTAGAACAAATAGGTGTATCTGAGGATAAGCTCCAGAACATGATTAGAGATTGGAATAAGGTACAGAAAATTAGTCCTTCCTCTTTTCCTCTTTACTGTTTCCCGGAATTCACAGAGTTTGAAAAAAAAAAGAAATTTGAAAGGCTTGCCTGTACATTTTCTCCTGCTAGAATTGAAGGTCGAGAAACTGTTCTTCAAGAGGGTATTTTTTAAGTTCGGTTAAAATTCATATGAATTTCTAGTTGGGTGGTTTTCTCATAGTAGACAGCACAAAAAAAGGTCTTAGATAACACTTCAAAATGCCTCTATATTTCCACACCCCGGCATGGTCTCACTGTTCTGTGAAAGAAAGATGAAAAATTGGATAAATTCTAACTATTTTCTGGAGCAAATAACATCAGCTACGCTATTTTATTTATCATCAGCTCTCACACATATGAATTCGGTAAATTCTCGTTATTCAAAAATTACCTGATTTATGTGCTCCGGATACAATTTTTTTTTCTTTTTTTTTTGGGTGGCAGAATAAGGAAGCTTGAGTTCTACATCTGTGGCATTCGGTGATTTTTTCAGATTGATCTTCCGGAAGACGATGAGATGCATTCAGATGGAGCCTTACTTGATGCCGAAGAAGTCGAATTTGAGAATCTCTCAGGAGAAGCTGATGGGAGTGTCCTGTCTGAGACATTGTCTCAGGACAACAGTGGTGAGGAGATAGATCCCTCGAGAACTGCCGGTGGTGGTGATGAAGATGTTGCCGAACAATCAGTGGGAGAACTCGAGTACGAGGAAGATCAGGACCGTCTTTCTGAGCTGTCATCTGGAGAGCTTGATGATTTGGAAATCACCAGAAATTCTCCAGGATCATCTATTGGGCAGGCTCAGAGTGCATCCACTGATGAACTTTATCGGTCCTTCAATTGCGGACCTGATGTGAAAACTTATACAGTGACAGGAGTGGGCCTACAATAGCTTCTGGAGCTCATCGATGGAGGCGCAGCACGAGAGAGACAAGTCCGAGCGAGTAGTGGAAAGGGGTGTTTTCGATAGAAAATGGAGACCACCCTGAGAAAACGATGCAGGCATTGCAGTTGAGTGGTAACTCCATTGGTGGAAAGGAAGTCAAGAGACGCAACAGTGGAGACGATCGGTTGTCTGTTCTGGAGGACTCATGACAGTGCTCAGGAGTTCGTCTCGGCCGGGCAATGGACAGAGGACTTATGACAGTGCTGGTTTTGTTGCTCGTGTTGGACGTCATGGAATGTTGGGATATGAAATTCTAGCAATCTACCATCGGTTAGTTCCAGGCTTGCAGTTGGTGATGACTCCGCACTTCCTGAAGAAGGGAAATCTTCTCGTTGTTGACAAATTCATGCGGGAACTAATAACGATTCATAGGGCGACATGTATACAGATTTTGGACTGCAATTATCTCAAGGAGAATGTTGGATGCATCTAACATCGAACATCGATTGTGGGACATAATGGAGACCCATCAGAGACCAATCACTGAATTTTCGAGTCTCTCTGTTTTTTTTTTGCGAGTCAGTGAGTTTCTCCTTGATATGGTGCTTATGCGACAGACAGTGAATCCACATTAGAGACCCATTGAGAGACCTTCATTGTACATAGTCTAATGGCTTTGTCGACCTGACCCCTACTTATTACTATCGTGCTCCACTTGTCACGATGATGATTCGTAAATGGAATCAAATTGGTCCTTATTACTCTCGGAAATGGAATGGAAGATGGGAGGAGATTCTCGAATGAGGAAAAGGACCCAATGACTCAATGAGACAGGGTTTGCCGACCTACTTGGAAGGGCAAAAGAAAGAAGACCATAACGGGATCATATGTGTGGAAGAATATTTTATAGTGTAAAACCCTTCGTTGAGACTATTTTAACACTCAATAACATTCTTGACAAAAACTGACAGTCGACTTGACTGATCTTGTTGAATTAATGAGAAAATAATCTCTTTTGATCCCCAACCTCAATGTTTTTCACTATTTATCCTATTTAGTTTCTTTTTTTTGTTTAACCTTATTTTTAATGTTTACAGGATTTATCGACCTTCATGTTGCATGCCAATGGACTGGACTTGAACTCAAATTTTAATAGACAAGTAAATATACCGTGGCACATTGAGAATATTATTGAAAAAAATGAATTAGAACAAAATTGAAAATGTCATTAAAGATCGTGGACTAAAACAACTTTTTATAGTAGGTCAACAAGGTAAATGGGTGTCGTGTTAATTTATTTTAGGGTAAATTGCATTGGTGGTCCAAAATGTTTTGCAAATGTTTCATTATGGTCCAAAAAGTTTTTTTCGCTATATGATGGTATAAAATGTTTCAAAGTTGTTTCATGATGGTACAAACCGTCAACTCGAGCTTGACGCCGTCAAGCCGACGCTGACGTGGCAACTACGTGTCACCTCCTTGCTGACGTGGCCGAAAAATTTTAAAATTTTAAAATTTTAAAAATAATTTTAAATTTTAAAAAATTTTAAAAATAATTTTAAACTTTTAATTTAAAATTTAAAATAATTTTAATATTAAATTTAAAATAATTTTAATATTAAATATTAATTTTTTTATAAAATTATTTTTAAAATAATTTTAAAATTTTCAAAATTTTAAAATTTTAATTTTTTTTTTTTTTTCTAAATTTTAACTCTTTTTTTGTATTTTTTTATTTTTTTTAAAAAAATTTAAAAATTTTAAAAAATTTTATATTTTTAAAAATAATTTTAAAATTTTAAAAATTTTATTTTTTTTTTTTTTTGATTTTTTTTTTTTGTATTTTATTTATTTATTTATTTTATTTTTTTGGACTTTTTAAAATTTTATTTTCTCTTAAATGACATGGCGCACTATGATTGGTTCCACGTAACAAAAGTGACACATAGGACGCGCCACGTCAGCAAAATGTTAACGGCGTCAGGGCCAATTGACGGTTTGTACCATCATGAAATAACTTTGAAACATTTTGTACCATCATGTAGCGAAAAAAACTTTTTGGACCATAATGAAACATTTGTAAGACATTTTGGACCACCAGTACAATTTACCCTTTATTTTATTAAGAATGTGGTGAAGTATCATTCTTTCTTAATAATGGGTGAAGAATCATTTAGCAATATCATGAGAGAGGGAAGTGCAATTTGTCATATTTATTAACATGAGAAGTCACTGACAGTCTGACACATAATAATATTAAAGGTAAATTTCACTGTACAATACGATATTTTGAAAATTTTCACCACATACCATATATCGTATTAATTTCACCAAATTGCATGATATTTTGAAATTTTTTCGTGACATAACACGACATTAATTTTTCATTAGTTCCTTAACGAAGAGCTCACGTGGTCGATGTTTGTGGCCCACCTTGCACATATAGACTTTTTTGTGGGCCCTGAAACTTTTCACATTATAGCATGAAACTTAAAAAAATTTCACAAAGTTTCACATATAGTATTAATTTTTTTCACAATATAGCTAGAAACTTTAAAAATGTTCACAATGTAGCACATATAGCATTAAGGGTGCGTCCACAATGTTGGCCAGGTCAGCTCTCCGTTAAGGAATTGACGGAAAATTGATACCGTACTATGCCATGAAAAAATTTTAAAATATTGTGCAATTTGGTGAAATTAATATGATATGTGTTATGCGGTGAAAAAATTTTAAAATATCGCGTTGTACAATGAAATTAACTCTAATATTAATTACTAGAAAAGAAAAAGAGAGAAAAACTCTCGCAGCCTATGAAAATTTGCTGGGTATGGACAACTTCACGGAATTCATGTAGTTGATCATACCAAGTTAAAGGCGCAGGAGTAGAACATAGTATGTGTCCAACTACTCTCTGAAAAAATAACTAATTAGCGCGAACTTCCCGAAAAGGAGATCGATATTTTTTTTCTTTCCTTTTTTTGATAATGAGTGTTATTTTGTCCCCCCCGATACCAATTGAGCAAATGAAACACCATATTAGTCCATAGAGTAGGTAAGTCTAAACATGCTAGTCATAGAGATGTGGCTTAGTAGGAAGTATATATATCCGGTAATGACCTCATTGAAGGGATTAATTGTACTAATTAAGTTATAAAGAGAAAGGAGGAAGACAGAGAGCACTTCGGGAAATTCTATAGTAGCAGAAACCCATCTGATATAGTGACGAAAAATGTCCTCTCGCTCGAAAACATTGATATAATAAAATTCCACGAATCATCGAAATGTAAAACAATTTTGAAACTGCGAAAAAAGATTTTTGACTCGAATCAATCAAGTGCTACAGTTATACAAGCAATGATTGATACGAAATTCAGGCTCTCCGAGTCAATCAAGTTCATTTTCACGAGTTTAAGGTCAAGCATCGATCAACACTTCTCTCTCTCTCTCTCTTTTTTTTTTCTTTTTTCTTCTTCTAGAAATATTCTTGACGATCCCTAGTGTATAATCCAGAATTGGTCAGATCGTCTGTCAAAGGTTTAATTAGTTAAAAATACGATTCATTCCGCCATCCAAAGACAATATAATAAGTTAATTACTTGCACAATGATGCTCGACCATGGGACCTTGGACAACATATGTTTTGACATTGAACACATCTAATGAAAAAAACAAAAAAGAGACATCGAGAACATCTAAATACAGATTTTCTTTTCCTTGCTTTGCTTGAACCCATACAAATCTTAACCTACTGCACAAAAAAAAATCCTTATTATTGGAAAACAATCTCAACATAATATATGCATTTTTTTTTATTAACTTACTTAACCAAATTCCAATGCTAGCTTAAAATAAGTAATATGTATACATAAGGAATATACATGTCTAATCTTATTGTAATAACTTATTAAACGCAGCAAGCCTGCTCTTGGATCCTAGCCACCAGCTCATGCACAGCAGCTGCGATCTCGTTGGCCGAGTTCAGCTCACAACTTTCTTCTACCTGTCCCAAAGTCCACCATTCACATTTGAGACACCATGACCAATAAACAAAAGCATTTAGCCACACCCAACCAAAAAAAAAAAAAAGAGGAAAAAGAAATTGAGTCCACCAAAATATTAATTCAACCAAGGGGGGCCCACTTCTACAACTGAATTTTACCTCTTCCCAGGCCAAAGCGCTGCTTCTCTCCGCCTATAAAATGCCAGCTGACGCCATTGTGATTTCGAAATTTCAGTAAAATTTCTCCTAAATTTTTTCGATATTCATTATTAAATAACTATTCACATAAAGTCTACTTTTCATCAACTCCAAAAAATATAATATAATCAATCCAGTAAACTCTAATATGTATATACATTCAAAAAGAGAGTTTTTTTTTCTCAACCACATCACTAAACCAACTAAATAAAAATTTCATACCGTAACATATTCAAATACATTCTATACCAAAAAGAATAATTATCAAATAACTAAACTCCAAAAAAAATATATATTTATATATATATATATATAACCAATCCAGTAAGCTCTAATATGTATATACATTTCAAAAGAGAGTTCTTTTTTCTCAACCACATCACTAAACCGACTAAACAAAAGTTTCAGATCGTAACATATTCAAGTACATTCTATACCAAAAAGAATACCTATTAAATAACTAAAGTTCCTATATAGTTCTCCAAGCTGATCCTCGATATCAACAATGATTCTCCGACATAGCTAGAAGCTTATCTGAAAAAATATATGCATGGTGTGAACTGGATCTCAGTAAATACAAAATTCCAGAGTAAAATGAACTATTAAATGAATATTAATCATTAATTAACTTAATATATACATATACATATAAATAAAACATATACCACGTCTAAATCCATAAACCAATACCTCTCAATCAACATCTGTCCATAAAACATTTTATACTTCACAAATGAACATTTACAAATCTCAATGGGAGGAATTCGACCTCTTCAATCTAGGGATACCACCTAAATATGATTTAAACGACTTTGAAAGCAGGAAGAAAGACCTTAACCCTCAGAGGAGGAAGATGCTAAGGAAAAGGGCTTCCGCAAAGAAAAAGTTGCAAGCTGAAGCAGAAAGGAAGGTCTTGTTTGCTATTTAGGATGGGAAAATCCGGGTGCTGCAGGTGATATTGAAGTAGGCTTTGCATCAAATTAAACCACATGCACCACCGCTTGTGCGGGCCCCTGTCAATTCCTTTGAGTTGTTGGTCTGGCTGCTGGTCTAGCGATCCTTCCTAAGCTGCTACAAAAAGGAAGGAAGAAAGCCGGGCAGGTTGTTTAAGAAGGTGCCAGTTGACGTTTATATAAATTAAGTATCCATAAAATTTCACCATAACATTAGAACATGCCTTTAATTCACTATCGCATAATAATTTCATACAATATGTATAATATATACAAATGCTTCATGGCGTACAAGCTCTAGCAATCACATACACAACATGCAACTCAATATAATATAATTAGCAAATACCATTAAACCAGCATTTCATAGAAAATCACTATCCAAGCACTTAACAAATTAGGCTCTAACATCCCACAAACAATTAAGTATATTTAGAATACGTACAGACAAGATCAACCATCATCATTTCCACTCTCAATCAATCCTAATACACAACGTATAACACCACTCAACCAATATAGCCACATGATCGCATTTTCTTGTAACAAGTTAAGATGGTACCGTAACCCTGCATAATTCAATCCACTCTTCCATAACTCCCATATCACCTCTCATACGCCGGGGCCACCTATCATCAAACTCCAACTAGCGTCCATTTTATATCCTGCTGGATCAGCGGTCTAGCGTCCATTTCTCTATCCCGTCGGATCAGTGGTCCAATGACTATAGCCACAAACAAATATCATCAACATAGCTCAATCAAATTGCAACCATATAGACCTTCAATATCACATTACATGCTTTAACGACGATATTAAAATTATTTGTACATAATCAATTTATACCATCCATACTTCTTGAAGGATCACATAACTAAAGCTCCTGCAATCATCGCATGCCTCTTAAAAGGAAGTCGCGTAATTTCAAACAAGCAAAACATAACACCACAAATAATATATCTCAAAATTATTTATTCTTCCAATTTCCATTGAGTAAATCATCTCAATGATCCTTTTTAATATATATATATATACACATTTATTTACATATATGCACAATTTCACAAGGAAATAGAGCACTCACAGTGCTCCCAAAAATTTATTCAACAAAAAGAGCCTCGGCTTGTATAGACTCGGTCTCCTTAGCTCCTATCAAATATAATACCATTAGAAAATTAAATTATAATATATAAGTATATATAACATATAATCATATATTAGATTCAATTTGCTCATAACCTCCTTATCATGAAACCAACCTTAATTAAGATCATTCACCTTAATATCACACATAACAGCTTGGAAGTACGAACCCCAATTAAAGAATAAAACTTTTATTAAGAACATTTCAAGTAATAGAACAATTCTTTGCAAAATTCCCACCATAACCAACTCCAAATAAGGCAACACAATTCAAAAGGGCTTAAACTAACAACAAATACAGTAACGCCACTCAAAAGAAACGAAAACCATAGATCAATTACTAGCAGGGCAGCTCTATGATCTAATTGAAAATAAAATTAATATCAATATCTCTAAGCAAATGATAACTTTCTCGATTACTTCATGAACCCAAATCGAGATTTTAACTCAATAGAATATCTATAAAACAATCAAGCTATAGCGGGAAAGGAAAATCAAATATCTCCACAAGGCTCAAGAGCATCAGCAATTCCACCTCAAATAAACATCAATCCCCAACTCGAAAGACTCATTCCACCAGTTTCATATCAAGAATAACATAATCAATGAAAGAAACTTACATTAGCAAAATCAGCAACATACCTAAGATAGCCCATGACCTAGTTCAATGTAAGCTAAGCTTTTCCCCATTCTATGCTCTCCCACTTCCATCCGCCGTACCTTCGCTTGCTCTCTCCCATTCGTCATTCTTGATTCTCCTTTAATAGTCTCCCTAGTTCTCCCTCGAGTCGTTTCCCTCCCGGGCTCGTCGTCACACCCTCTGTCTCTTTCTCACTCTTCCTCTCTCTGTTCTTCCTCCTGGTTCTTCCTTTCTTCTTCCTCTTCACATAACTGATCGAACTTAAAATCTTTTCATCAAATTTGGGATCGCCAACGCTTCAATGAAGATGAACTCGTGATAAGCTCTGCAGACTGATAACCCGAATTCCTCTAAAGGAAATAGAATCAAGCTCCATCAATTTCAATAATATATCTGCCTATACCGGAGAGCGGAGCTTGGCAAAGAACAATGATAGATGGAAAAAGTCCGACAGAGTCCACCAGGAAATTTGGCAAAAGAACATCACTGAAATAAAGTTTGCATTTTCGACATTCCCGCTAATCAACAAGGGAATGAACTCGAATAAAAAATCAAACCTGCAAACTAAGTTGCACCAAAAAAGTCAGATGACAGCATAGTCTCTTGGGTTAATAGTGCATCAGAAGTTCCAAAGTAAAACTTTTTCAAATTGTGATGAAGATAGCTGTCGGATTTCTTGGTGATGGGGGATTCTGCTGCAGACAAGACTTCCACTTCTTCAAGACCGATTTGCCTCTTGATCAAGTCCAGGTTCTCTCGAAGAACATCCATCTCTCCAAACGGAAGCCTGGAGCAACTTTCTCATCAACACAATTGTGCCCTTGAGGTAATTATTTGCGCTCTGTAGGGGCAGATCTGGAGAATTGGCGACTGGCCAACCTGCTTTAATCACGAAGTCATCCCTCTTCAAGAGATTCCGCCAAACATACTCTGCATAATGGGGGCAGAAAGGGGTGATGAGTCTTGTCTGTACGTCCATAAAGCACCACACGAGCTCATGGTTCATGCCTCCCGAACCGCACGAGAATCTGTACTCATCCCTCGCAGCTTGAAGATCATAAAATCCAGTCTTAAGAGCTTTCCTGAACATGCAATCCTGATAATGCTGCTCGGTCATTTTAATTGCAATGTTAATCTCATTTGCAGACACGCAGTCCGCGTAGGTAGACAGCCAGATCTCAAAGAAGAATCTGCAGCTATCACTTCTTCCATCCAGGACAGTTCTTTGGTGAGTCGCAAGATCACAGCATTGGCAGTATCGGACACAAAGTTGGTATCATCGATACTGTCACCAACATCAGCAAGTGAAAATCTTGTGGCATCGGCGGGAATTCCTTGATAGCCTCACGGAGGGTCTTGAAGTTCCCAGTCTGCTTCGACATCTTTTCATTATTCAGCATAAGGTGACCATTGCACCTAAAGCCACGAGGCCAGTGGTGCTTTGACATGATTGCTGTATCGTTATATATGCAGAAAGTCAGATGGTTCTTAATCAGGTCCTTGCCTGAAACTCTCAGATCAAACGGGTACCAATACTCAAACTCCTGCTTCATCTTATTGAGGATAGAACAAGGAATATCAGAGGATTCTGGGCGTGGCCCGCCACAGAAACCAAAATCCCAGACTTCATCAGTCATCTTCTCGGGCTTTAACGATGAAGTCGACCTTCCATACAGGTCCCCATGATGAAGAAGGGGGGCTATGGTGTAGTAAGCCATGTAGATGGTGGAGTCGGAGAGAGATTCCGCAAGGAACTACTCATCCAAAGTGATGCGAGTTCCGAGGCCGAATAAACGTGAGCAAGCCCACTGATTAAGCGAGTCCAATGAGCTTTCAAAGCAGTGTCTTGTTCCATTAGAATACAGATTCATGCTAGAAACACATTCCTCAGCCATCTTTTCCCACTCGGGCTCCCCATAAGTGATGAACCACTGATCTGTCAAAGCCACAACGCATTTATCGCCAGACCTTGACATGACTTGTTTCTCTGGTTCGCTATAGGTAATTGCTTGGCCTGTCTTGATAAGCAAATTCCTGATCAGCTGCTTGCTTCTTGGATTTCCATACCGGTGTATTCTCCCACGATCATTGTCCCTTCATTGATCCTTTCAAATATGTCCTCCGCTTTGCTTCTGCAAGCTTCACCTTCTCCTTCTGACTGACAATCTTCATGTCCTTGCAGACCTTCTCGGCTGCTTTATCACCAAATTCAGGAATATTTATGATCGGTATTATCTCAATGGGCAACACCCACTCATCCTTGAAACCAAATTTCTCCCTAAGGGCTGGTTTTGTCTTCAACACATGCAGGGAGATGTAGTCATCGGGGGCAACACTTGGTACGCTAGTCACAATCCCGGTACCTTTGTTCATCAGGATGGTCATTATCGGAAGAGCATGAATAATCTCATTCAACGACAGCGGGGACTTCAAAGGAAGCCCGATCAGATCGTAACCGGTCAACTCCAATAAGCAGCTAGGCTTCTCAGGGATCTTTGAGAACCCCTACAGCACGCATTGTATTACCCACATATCTGCAGCATCTGCTTGTTTTCTTAGGAATTGAAGCTCAAACCATAATTGGCTTTTCAGGAGGGAAGAATAAACATGCAAATTTATCATCTTACAGTGAATAGCAGTTGCCTCTAAAAAGAAGAAGGGGGGAAAAGAAACTAGTCGTCGCTTTCGCCAGATTATAAACTTAAACAACAAAGCAGCTAACTTTGAACGCATGGGATGCAAATCTCCATCCTCTATTCGATGGCAGTTCCTATTCTAACCACCTCGAGAAAATCAAATATCTGGAAACCAGACCTACCCTCCTAGCCCGTGAAAGAGATACAATTTACATCAACCTCATACTGATTCATCACAAGAAACCAAACTCAAAACTTTCCAAAACTTGCGATTCCATCATGAGTTACCAAGACAAGCTGGACATAATAAAAAAATTTTGCTCAGCCTGACAAAGCGATTAGACGCGAGTTCCATATTTGCAACAACAGAAGGTCCAATTCAACCAACCCCCCCCCCCCCCCCCCCCCCCCCCCCCCCCCCCCCGGGGCTTCAGTGGCGCGTTGCATTAAGGGAGCTAGCTAGGAAAGTGAGTAGTACATATTTACCGCTGGAGGAAGATGACGGAGATGGGGGACACGGCCGAAAGCCTAGGCCTGTAGAAGTGAAGCGCCAATGCCTTCGTAAGCATTACCTCCTCCAACAAGAGAAGCGGCTATTTTTCCAAACTACTAAATAACAGGGTTTGTCTATTCTACATGACATAAGCAAACCCAAATTACCAATCATAAACTCCAAATCAGTCATGCCAAAATTCTTTTTGTTTTTTTGCCTAATTTACCCTTATTCTAGATTACCTAATTAATTATAATTTCCTTTTACAATATAATCTCTATAATTTTTAATAGGATTCAAATCATCCATAGAAGATTTTTCTATCCATATATGGTTTTGCAAATATATATATATATATTCTCAGAAATTATGGGTGATCATAAAACCTTTAAACCCTAAACCCAAAACCCTAAAACACTAAAACCCTAAAACCCAAAGCCCTTACACCCAAAAACCTAAAAATACTAGAGATTATATGATAAGGGCATAGAATAGAATAATTTAATAAGTGTTTGGACATTTTGTGCCCTAAAGGCATAGGAGAAGGCAGCCAATATTACCATACTAAAACAGTATCTCATCAAAGCAATTATTTTAATTTTATAGTACCTAATATACCCTTAATCCTCTCTTACCAAATAAATCACATAACATTAAATCTATATCTCCTATCAAATAAATCCGATGATAAATAACAAATTCCGATTGCAAAATTCTATAACCCTAAATCTTGAAATCCTAAAACCTTAAAACCTGAAACACTAAACCCTAAAACCCTAAATCCTGAAACCCTAAAACCCTTAACCCTAAAACCTTCTTCGATTTAAATTCGCGATAAATCAATTCATGATTGGTCTGCCTAGGGCATGAAACCTGAAATATTATTTGGGCAAATATGGTCCTCAAACGATCTTCCTTTGATCAAATTTTGCCGATAAGATAATTGCCCCACGCTTCTTTCTTCGAACTTGCTATAGGTTGAATCTCTTCAAATCTGGGTTCGAAACTCAAGTAATTCGGCAAATTCATAACAGTATCGCTAGAACTTCACTTAATTTTACTATACCTTCATCCCTTCAATAGAATTACCTCTTGATTTTGCCCAGGTAATTAACTTTGCGTGCAGCTTATTTGATTGGGCAATGGTCATATTTGATTGAGCAAATGGTCATAATCTGGTTCTATTTGTTGAAATCAAAGAGGGTTTAATTAGTCTATGGTAAGCGATTTAGTACATATTTTATTTTTTTGAAGATAATTATTCATGAGCTCTGAATATATATATTAGGTTTGGAATAATTGTGAAAAACCTGCTTAGTGGTACTTAATTTTGCTAATCTGTTACGATGGATCCAATTTCTTGCTATTTTATTTTAATTGATGATGATTCGGTTTGGTGGAGAATGTTGTTGAAATGGGGCTAGCTCTTTCAGCTTCATAAAGGATTGGTTAATTATGAAATTTGGCTTTAGAACTTGGCTGGCCTTTAAATTGTTTTGAATCATCATTCAGATCATTATTCCGTCTCATAACTAGGTGTCATTATGCAAGTGTCCATCGTCTAGTGCTTACGGTTGATGATAGGAGGATTAACTGAAATTTTTTTTCTGGCTCGATCAAAAATTTGTCTTTTGAAAAATCAATTATGGACGGATGGCCGCAGGCATTTTAGAGGTTCAGTAAAATCACCAATTCTTCGAAATTCTTGTGATGATTCTCTTGTACATGAAGGGAGAGATGAGCTTCATGAGGTGGAAATTGACCAGCAAGATGAGGCAAGCAAAATGAGGACGATCAAGACGAGATGAGTTAATGAACTGGAATTTACGAGCAAGATGAGATGAGGAGTACACACCGGGGAAAAAAAAACAAAGAAGAAAAGAACTGGCAAAGTCATGCCCAACTCGAAGAGCCCGACGTCCATCCCAGGTTTATGATTGCATTCTCACCTTGAAGAATAATTGGTATGAGTTCTAAATCCTGGGAGGGAGTACTCTGATTGTCTTACTATTTGATTAAATTTCATCAATCAAAGAACTGGTTAGGATGTTAGTCGGGTTGGCTAGGCCTCCTCGTGAGGTGGGTGTGCTTGCATGCTCGATACAGGGTGACTATGTAGTGAAAGAAGCCCAGAAAAGGAAGGACAATAATGTACTTGATTTAGCATATGCCAAAAATGAAGTATGTATGCTTTGCTCGATGAAGTATCAGATAGTGTAGGTACTCGATGTGTGCTTGAGGATAATACATCCAGAAGGGTTTATTTGTGATTTTGATGTGAATTCACATTTCACCCTTTTTTATTGCTCAACGCTTAACATTTTCTCTTTTGCTCGGTGGCCGTCTCAAAATTGAATTAAGAACTTTTCAAATCCAGGTGCCTGGCACTAATTTATTTCTCTCTATATAATTCCCGATTCCTCTTAATGCATGGATTTTCCTCTTAATTAATGAAAGGCCCCCTTTGATGCGTATATGTTTAGCGCAGAATATACAAAGATAATATTTTGCTACTAGCATATGTGTACACATGTCGCATGACCCTTTTTGATGCGTGCATGTTGCGTGTTTGATTGGTTACAAAGATTGACTTTGCCCGTGCGTGCTCACATCAAAATAACGAAATTCACTTTTCCATCATCAATGATATTTAATATTACTTTGGGTACATATTTATGTGTACACATTTATGTTTGTTCGTGTATTTGTTAGTCTTGTGGCATTCAACCATTGAAAATAGGTTTTAACTATTTAGTAATAAAAAATAAAAAATATGAATTACTTTACATGATGGTAAGAATAATACCTCGAGAGACACTGATGAGATGTAAAATTTGAGATTAAGAATAATTTAAACGAGTCTATATTCTTTTTATTACTTTCCTAATAAAAGAGAATGTGGGAGGGAATGAAATATTAAAAACAGAAAAAAAAACAAAATATAGGTCTATCACAGCAGAGAATCGATAGTCAATTTTTGTATTTGATTCAAATTTCATTTTTCATTTTTCTAGAGTAGGAGAAGAAGTGGGGTCTTAATTATATTTTGTACCGTTTATTTGGACTAAATACCTCAAGAGATACTGATAAAATGGACTAAATACCATTTCATTTTTGACTAAATACCTTGAGAGACACTGACTAGATGTAAAATTTGAGATTAAGAATAATTTAAACAAGTCCATATTCTTTTTATTATTTTTCTAGTAAAAGAGAGTGTGGGAGGGAATGAAACATTACAAAAAACAAAAAACAAAAAACAAAATATAGGTCTATCACAACAGAGAATTGATGGTCAACTTTTGTATTTGATTCAAATTTCATTTTTCATTTTTCTAGTGTAGGAGAAGAAGTGGGTTCTTAATTATATTTTGAACCATTTATTTGGACTAAATAGCTCGAGAGATACTGATGAGATGTAAAATTTGAGATTAAGAATAATTTAAACGAGTCCATATTCTTTTTATTACTTTTCTAGTAAAACAGAATGTGGGAGGGAATGAAACATTTTAAAAAAACAAAGCAACAAAATATAGGTCTATCACAACAAAGAATCGATGGTCAATTTTTGTATTTGATGCAAATTTCATTTTTCATTTTTCTAGAGTAGGAGAAGAAGTGAGGTCTTAATTATATTTTGTACCATTTATTTGGACTAAATACCTCGAGAGACACTGATGAAATAGACTAACTACCATTACATTTTTGACTAAATACTCGAGAGACACTGATGAGATGTAAAATTTGATATTAAGAATAATTTAAATGAGTCCATATTCTTTTTATTACTTTTCTAGTAAAAGAGAATGTGGGAGGGAATAAAACATTAAAAACAAAAAAAAAACAAAATATAGGTCTATCACAACAGAGAATCGATGGTCAATTTTTGTATTTGATTCAAATTTCATTTTTCATTTTTTTCTAGAGTAGGAGAAGAAGTGGGGTCTTAATTATATTTTGTACCATTTATTTGGACTAAATACGTCGAAAGACACTGATGAAATGGACTAAATACTATTTCATTTTTTACTAAATACTTGGAGAGACACTGATGAGATGTAAAATTTGAGATTGAGAATAATTTAAACGAGTCCATATTTTTTTTATTACTTTTCTAGTAAAAGAGAATATGGGAGGGAATGAAACATTAAAAAAAACAAAAAAACAAAATATAGGTCTATCACAACAGAGAATCAATAGTCGATTTTTGTATTTGATTCAAATTTGGACTATTTATTTAGTCAAATTGCTCACTAATTTTAATACTTGCATTTAATTTCTTAAAAATTAATTGTGTCAGTTGACCCCCATTAACTCCCATATAGATCTGCCCCTAGCTGCGTATTCAGTTAAAGACAAATATATATAAGAACTAGGTTTAGACCCATGCTACGCGCGAAATTCATTAAATAATATTTTTTACCGAAGTTCAATTTTTACAATCCATAGTAATTTTCTTGCCGACTTTAATTACTCGGAACAGTACATGCCTCGTCAAAATTTCAAAACTTGATCTCGAGAGTTAAATTTATTAAATTATTATAAAAACCTGAAATGTGAAGAAGTTATGCCGGTAGTAGAGAAGTGAGAGAGGGATAGAGAAAAAGGAGAAATTTTAGGAGAAAAATGTAGGTTAAGAGAGAAGTGGGAACTCGAATATACAAAGCTGACCTTATATCCAACGACGCACATTTTCTAATCGAATTGGAAGAAGGATATTTTGAGAAATCGAATGTTAGACCAAAAAAACCTTATCCCTTTTGAAAGTAGTATAGATGATTGATATGAGTCTAGAAAAAAATAGTTGAAGAAATTCTTAAATGTACAAATATCTATATATATAAAGCACTCACAGTCGATTTACTGAAAGATTAACGAATAAATAAATACTCTTATTTTTCCGATTTCAACATGAACATTTGGCCTTCCTATTTGCTCCAATAAAAATTTCACTCCCTTAATCTAAATCTCTTGTTCCCATGCATGTCGGTCGTTGCAGGTATGGATACACTGACGTGAGGAATGAGCATGAGTCATTCGAGAGAGAATGCTTGCCAAGGGGCTGGTGGAGTTTGTAAGAGAGGACAAGCATGGGCTAGATAGAGAATGATGATGACAACGCTCATGACCGTGAGTAGATGAGGTGCAGAAGGCGTGGTAGGCAGGAGTGGTTCACTTGAGCAAAGAGAGCGACGCGGTGGCCTTGGAAGGGGCCGGAATCTGGAAGAGGGTGCTGATCATTGTTATCAGAACCGGACCGGACCGGCCGGTTCGACCGGTCGGACCGGGAACCGACACTATGTCCGGTCCGGTTCGCCTGAAAATCGAAATGACAATTTTGAACTGTCGGACCCATTGATCGGCCGGTTTTAAGCAAAATTTCATTAAACCGGCCGGTTCTATGGGTTTCCTATTTAATGTAAAAATTGGTTGATTGTGTAAAGATTTGAACTCATGACCTCTTACTTCTCATATTAGCATACTACCAACCAAGCCACCACCACTTTTTTGTTTTTTTAACTCTACTTTTAAGTACTTATTAAAATAAAATATTTATTTTAAAGTAAGAAATATTAAATATAGATACTTTCTTATACTATTATTATATTTCTTTAAAATCATCATATTAAATATAGATACTTTCTTATACTATTATTATATTTCTTTAAAATCATCATACTTTTATCTTAATTATCATAATTTTTTTAATAATATGAATATTTATTTTATTTTAAATAAACGAGCGGTCCGACCTATCGAACCCCCGGTTGGACCCATAAACCCATGACCCCGTACCCCTTCCGGTTCATCATCTGGTCCGGTTCTGATAACACTGGTGTTGATAGACTATGGATATAACATTAACATTAACAAGAGTGGATAGTGGATACATTGTCTTGAGCGGCTACAATAGACATCACAGGTAGGAATATAAATCATATCGATGTTCTGGTGCTAAGGATGAAGGTTTGCGGGATCGTTTGTCCCACACATCTATATCTATATATATATCTATATCTATACTATATCTATATAAATCGGAAGCATTTTAAAAGTTTTGGCAGATAGTACATTCTTTTTTCATATTCTAGAATTTTTTTTTAAATACGAATAAATAAATGTAAAATATATACATTACTTATATAAACCCGAAGCATTTCAGAAGTTCTCGTGTAGAGTACGTTCTTTTTTCATACCGTCAAGTTTCTATTTTATTTTTTAAAAAGTACGAATAAATTAATGTAAATATATACATTGTTTAACATGAAAATAAGTAATAATAATAATATAAAATAATATAACAAAACAATAATAATATAATGTAATGTGATATGATATAATATAACATAATATAATTCATTTGTACTTTCATTCTCTATTATTTGTTGCTTATTTTCAATTAATGTAAATACGTAAAATAATTCTTGCTTTGATTGTTCTTTGTGGTATTTAATTCGTGACCTCTTTCAAATTGCGTTTGATAAATCTTAGGAATTTTTTATAGACTCTGAATTATTTATTCTCTCTCAAGAAATTTTTAAAAGAAAAATAAAATGGAATGACAGTTGCTTATAATGTGTTTAGTGTTAGAGATAAGTTGAGTTGAGTTTTTGTTTTAATTTGTTTGTAATGATTATGTTGTTGAATTATGAGAAAAATGAGTGAAAAAGTAACGAATAGTTGAGAGGATTTAGTATTAAAAATTAAATTGAATGGTTAAAAAAAATTTTAAAAATGAAAAAATAATAATTGTGTTGTTAAATTGAAAATAAGTGGAGTTGAGTTAAATTTTTTTAAAATCCAATAAAATGACCAAACTGCCCCGAGTTCCCGCCCGTGGACTGTACGTCTATGGTATAATGATATCCCACCGCACGTGTTCCCCTCCCCTGCTTCCATTCTTCGTTCGCTCTCTCAAGCGCACACTGCACATCGGAAAATCGCAAATTCCCCTAACTATCCATTTCCTCGGCCTCCCGACGCATTCCGCATTGCCGCAATCTTCTCCGAGCACGGATCTGGGAGCTTCCTCGTCGATTCGGATCTCAATGCGGTGTTCTCCATCGTCGATCTGAGGTGAGTCTCTGCTCCAAGCGTTTGTTTCTTGCTCTCTCCGCTCCGCTCTTGCAGGTTTGATCAAGCTTCATCGTTTCAGAGTTCTGTTTTTAGCTTGGGGAGATGTTTGAGAAGCTTCCTCGTCGATTCGGGAGCTTCCCCGAGCACGGATCTGGGAGCTTCCTCGTCGATTCGGATCTCAATGCGGTGTTCTCCATCGTCGATCTGAGGTGAGTCTCTGCTCCAAGCGTTTGTTTCTTGCTCTCTCCGCTCCGCTCTTGCAGGTTTGATCAAGCTTCATCGTTTCAGAGTTCTGTTTTTAGCTTGGGGAGATGTTTGAGAAGCTTTTTCGTAGATGAGGAGTGATTTGGCTCATCCGATTTTTGGAAAGTCATAATTTTGTTTCGATATGTGGGAGTGAATGAGGCGATTCGTAATTATTTAGGAATGTTAAATCTGTGCATCTCTTGGACGCTTTCGGGAGCTATTGAGATTAATATAATATACGGGTGATATTTGGGTGCTTGGGGGTTTTGTCTGATGCGACTGTCTCGGGTGTGCGGTCTCCGTCGAGCTTAAATAAGTCGATCTCGGTATGTGTTGGCTTCAAGATTGCAGCTTCTTGGGGGTAGGTTAAGGAAGTGCTCTCTATTTCCTATGCCAAGGGAAGGGTGAAAAGGACGGTTTTGACTCTAGAATTTAGTTTCTAATTGGACAAACAAGATACTCTTTGTAGAGGCTGCTTTACTGTGGCGAGAACTAGTGGCCTCAAGGTTCTCCATTTATTAGGTCTAGGTGGAGAACTTGATAAATTATTATTCACTACTTCTTTTAGAATGGTAAGTATGGAGTTAGTACCTTGAAGACAAATTTTTTGGAAATGAGAAGTTCCAGAAGGTCAGCTGTTTTTGTATATTGATGTCGGTGGCGCTTCTGCAATATTTGCCTTGCGAGCTGAGTTTGGGAAGTACATGTTGTGTCCAGTTCTTATCACTGGGTACCAATTATAGTCGATGGAAATTATTTGTGGGTATAGAGGCGAACTATTAGAGTGTCAGAATTGGAATCTGACATATACCAGAGGATGAAATTGGGTTATTAAATGCATTTGGGGCATTGCCATACCCAACTTACGACCTTTGGTTCGTCGAGCTGTTTAAGGTAGTGGGTGGAACCCTGGAGTTAATGGGACATAGAACCATGTTGCAGAAACTGGACTCCTTATTGGTCCAGTGTGGCTGGGCTTATCTGGAGCTATGAGATTTTTGGGGTGTTCACAAGCGAAGGGTCTATAAGGAGTCCTTATCTACATAACTACACAAACGCATATGCAAACACACTAACTGTGCTTCCACCATCTTTGAGGGTTTCATGGAGATAATGGAGAAGCATTTACAACTGTAGTGGATAGGTTTCCAAAATGTGAGCATCCAGTTATTCTGAAATTTTGAGTATCGGTAGAAAATACAATGTATGCATTTGATATGAATGTATAAGACTTGTTCATGTTTTCTTTCGGTAGTATTTTATTGATATGTTTGTCTTTTGTTTCTTCAGGGATTCCAGAATTATTTTTGATTTCTTCTCCACTGTATTTTGTAAATTAAGTGCATGAATATTTGTCTTAGCACTGCTTGTTACCGCTTTACTTCTAGGTTTATTTATTTTTTTATTTTATAACACAAGGATATTCCCGTTTATCTGTTTATTGTGGAGGCAGATAAATTATTCTTAAATAAGAAATAGCAATGGTGAGGAGGCAAGTAGGCTCCAGTCGCCGACTTGTTGACAGTGGAATCCCTTTTGCTGGATCTTTACATTCGAAGTCCCGATTTTCACCGTTGCTATCAGTTGTTCTTGTCCTTTTGGTAGCATTCCCCTTTCTCTCCCTTGTGTTTTTCTTTTCTCCTTTCTCATTCCCATTGGAAAGTATTTTAATATGAACACGTCAAACTCCATTTCTTACTGTGGCTTGTTTTTCCATTTTCATTAATTCTACAGGGAGCAGTCCTGCTTGTTTGCTTTGCCTATGGCTCAGGTCATTTTTCTTGCATTATTAATTTCTTATATTTCACTTATTGCTTCCATAACTCTAGGGTGCCAACATTCTTAAGTCCTTTCTTCTTTGTGATGCACTTAGCAGAGGATTAGGTCTATCCTTGTTATAATTTCAATTTTGGTTTACGTTAGCATGTTGATTAACTTGTAATATTCCTACAGGTTTATTTGGAAGAAAGCTGGAATCATTTTAGCAAGGTTGAAGGTAGATAGCACGGTGTTTTTTGCACCACCTCAATGTGACTCTGTCCCCTAATTTCATTACTCAAACTATCACTACAATCTCTTTTCCAGGCTTCCAGCATTTGCCGTTGTGTTAAAACCAGAATTAACTTGTCAATACTTTTACATTTCACATTATAAATGTATTGCAGGGTACGTATTTTCTCGGGTTGTCCAGCAATTTTTGGTTGTTCGAATATACTGGATTAGTTAAATCAAGAAATGTTTTGAGATGAACATGGAATGACTTTGCTAGTTATTAGATGTGGGTGAGCTGAGGTTGAAAAACTAGTGCAAATAAATGTGTTTAGTATTGGGAAATGGGTTCTGTAGCTTCTTCATTTTTCTTTTTCTACAAAAGCAATTATACCAAAGAAAAGAAAGAAAATAAAAAAAGAAAGAAAGAAAAGTGTTAGGTTATCATTCACAAGATCAGTAGGATTATAAAACCACTCTTGAAGTGTGACAAAATGTATCTTTTGCTTATATTACTTGTTTCTGACGAAGTGGGAGCCAAAAATTTGGAGTAGATCACCCTGCTTGATCCAGGGATGATGTCTTTGGACATTTGATAATTTGTTGGCGTACAGTTGCCTCCTAAACATCATTTGAACGCTGGTTTTTTTCCTTCTAGGTGACTTCTCATGCAGACATTAAGTTCCCTCTCCCTTACAGGCCAAAGTCATCTTCTCTCGTCATCGTGTCGGACGCATTGGATTATTTGTCCCCGAAGTATCTCAGCAGGACTCTTCCTGACCTAGCCAGGGTTTCGGCTGATAGCATAGTTATTTTTACAGGTATAAACTTGATCTATAAACTGGCCCAACTGGACTGGCTGAACTAGGGGTTCTGGTTCAACCGGGAAGCAGCAGCTCTTGATGGTTGGGTTCCTAATCAGATCTGCAGCTGAACAAATTGAAAGATTTGGTGTTCTTGCTTTCAGGATGGGTTCCCCTTTGCTTAAGTTTTTCTTTTTTAAATTTATTTCTTAAAAATATTAGTAAATCCAATTCACTGAAACCATGAACATGGCTAATTCAATCCCTAGTTTGGTTTTGTAATCTATGGGAATTATATACTGCTTGAGACGGTTATTTTATTAAATTCCATAAGGTTTTTTGCTGGATATTAAATTCCATAAGGTACTAGATATATTTCATGGTTCATTCTCTGTTAAAGAGAATGTGAAATATATGAACCTGGTGAAACCAAGTTTTATTCAAACAACCTCTTCTACAGAAGCTTGGAGGTCGAGTGATAAGGTTCCTAACTACTTTTATCGATTCCGATGAGACATTGTTCTCATTGATTAGATTATACATTCTAACAGTTCCCAACAGTCCAAAAAGAAAATAAAGTCTTACAAATACTCATATTTGGAGATTGTAGCACAAGAAACTTACTAAAACAAAACACTTTTTAACAGTTGTAGATAAGTACCCACGTCGATACATGCACTTATTCGGGCGACTCACAAGTCGCAAGCTAGTTTCCTTCGAAAACCTATTGAGATCTTACTACTCCTCTGAGCTTATGCCGCCTCTGTAAAATCCGACCAAAGCAAAACCATATTCATTAAGCATGAGGAAAAACGCTCCACCTGACTAAACATGAGTTTACGATGCTGAGCAGAGCCTACTTGTTCACAAAGGTCCAGAAGCTCCGCAGAAAAGTCAGCCAAGCAATTTGACAAAAGAGCGAGTTACGAAGTATTCAAGCAGAGCCATCAGACGCTATTGTACTTACTATACCTCCGGAACTGAGAGCTCAAGGCAAAACTTCGGGCCATCATAATGGTGCAAGACAGGCCTGAAAGCGTCTTGCTCCAATGCCTTGCACAGTTTCGGGACACACATTCTCACCTGGGTCTGATATACAGCAATAACTAAAACAGACCTTAAAATGAGAGAGCTATTGACTGGAATTTGAATGGGAGAGTCTACAGAATCGAATCAGAACTACCTGAGCAGGGAATCTCAATTCGCCTTTACATTTTCTATCCTCCCATGCATTTGGATCAATTGTAGATCCCGATGCTGTTTCTGTAGCCTGCACCTTGGCTTCGATGTTGAATCGGAAACCCTTGTTACTGGGAAATCCAACTGCTATCTTCATCGCAATTTGAATAATTTCTATGTCGGAACTTCTGACATGTCACTAGCTCTCGAGAGACTATGATGTCGTCTGAAGGTTTTGATGCAAATCTAGTTTGCTGGTTTGATTTTTTTATTCAACAACGTTCCCCTGTTGATTAGCGGATACTCGTCGCTCGCACTCCCATGACATCAAGGCATGATCTTAGAGTTCATGCTTTTCACGGTTTGGAACATTTTAATCCGAATACTTGGAATTTGTCCAACTTTACGAATACATTATGGATAAGTGTGATATCCATTGACTTTGCAAACATTTCAATCGGAATATCTTAGAAGTTTGTATGCAACAAACAAAATATCATTCTATAATCCAAAAGGATAAGTGTGATATCCAAGACTCGTAGCAGATCGCGATATCATTCCACAATCCAAAGGACAATACTGACGGATACTCGACGAAAATGAAAGAAAAGAAGCTAAAACGATGTCTCATAAGCATATGCGTAATCAAACTAAAGTAGTACTATACTGATACGATAAAGTGGACTCACGAGAAGACCAAACCATTATAATATCACTCACGATCAACCAGGAGGTAAGGAACCTTCCCCCACTTGATCCTTGCCATGAGTGTCTCATAATCTTTCTCTTCCGGTTTCACGCTAATCAGCCCACGGAAGCCGTGCTCGGCTCGAACCGGAGCGCACCCTGCTCCCGGCAGCGGATTCCATACTCGATGCAAATCTTCCTAGCATCCGGGTAAGTTTCCTCATTCTTCTCTTTGTAAATGGAGAAATGCTTGATAAGTCCTTCAGCAAAAGCCAGCTCTTGCCGCTTCTTTTCAGTCTCGATGGTGAGGTAGATGTACCTGCTAAGTTTGCAGGCCATCGAACCTGCAGTACACGAATTGCTCAACTTAAGACAAGACAGACACCATGGAATTAGTGAACTAGCAGCAGAACAGAACCAGCAGCAGAACAGAACAGAGCAAAGAGGAAATGCAGAGATAAACTTAATTCATAGAGGGGGAAGAGTTCAACGACAGACAAATAGAGGAAGAAATTGGACAGAGGAAACTAGCTCGGAATTCAACGGCAAGGTATCGGCGGCAGAGCAGCAGCATCATCATCTAGGAAAACATTCAATCGACAGACAGATTATCAAAACAAGGCCAAGACAGGGGGGAAAACGAGGAGGGAGGGAGGGAGGGAGCAGCATAGCAACAGCAATGGATTGCGATGAATGAAGAAGAAGAAGCAGCAAGCAAAATCAACGCAGAAATGATGCCATGACATGAAAGACTCACTACTCACCGTCACAGTGAAGCAAGCGAAGCTCTGCTCTGCTCTGCGGAAGAATGAAGCTGCTCTGCAGAAGAAGAATGAATGAACTGAAGAAGCAGAAGCAAGAAGAAAAAAGTAAGCAGAAGAGCCCGGGTAACTTGCCGCAAATTGATAAAATGACCAAACTACCCAGATGAAATCAGGACACTACTGGGGACTTCATCTGGGTAGTTTGGTCATTTTCATCCTCCGTTTTCACGGCAGCGAAAACGGCCGCTGCCTGCCGTTCATGGTTTCAATGAATTGGATTTACTAATATTTTTAAGAAATAAATTTAAAAAAGAAAAACTTAAGCAAAGGGGAACCCATCCTGAAAGCAAGAACACCAAATCTTTCAATTTGTTCAGCTGCAGATCTGATTAGGAACCCAACCATCAAGAGCTGCTGCTTCCCGGTTGAACCAGAACCCCTAGTTCAGCCAGTCCAGTTGGGCCAGTTTATAGATCAAGTTTATACCTGTAAAAATAACTATGCTATCAGCCGAAACCCTGGCTAGGTCAGGAAGAGTCCTGCTGAGATACTTCAGGGACAAATAATCCAATGCGTCCGACACGATGACGAGAGAAGATGACTTTGGCCTGTGAGGGAGAGGGAACTTAATGTCTGCATGAGAAGTCACCTAGAAGGAAAAAAACCAGCGTTCAAATGATGTTTAGGAGGCAACTGTACGCCAACAAATTATCAAATGTCTAAAGACATCATCCCTGGATCAAGCAGGGTGATCTACTCCAAATTTTTGGCTCCCACTTTGTCAGAAACAAGTAATATAAGGAAAAGATACATTTTGTCACACTTCAAGAGTGGTTTTATAATCCTACTGATCACGTGAATGATAACCTAACACTTTTCTTTCTTTTCTTTGTTATAATTGCTTTTATAGAAAAAGAAAAATGAAGAAGCTACAGAACCCATTTCCCAATACTGAACACATTTATTTGCTCTAGTTTTTCAACCTCAGCTCACCCACATCTAATAACTAGCAAAGTCATTCCATGTTCATCTCAAAAGATTTCTTGATTTAACTAATCCAGTATATTCAAACAACCAAAAATTGCTGGACAACCCGAGAAAATACGTACCCTGCAATACATTTATCATGTGAAATGTAAAAGTATTCACAAGTTAATTCTGGTTTTAACGCAACGGCAAATGCTGGAAGCCTGGAAAAGAGATTGTAGTGATAGTTTGAGTAATGAAATTAGGGGACAGAGTCACATTGAGGTGGTGCAAAAAACACCGTGCTATCTACCTTCAACCTTGCTAAAATGATTCCAGCTTTCTTCCAAATAAACCTGTAGGAATATTACAAGTTAATCAACATGCTAACGTAAACCAAAATTGAAATTATAACAAGGATAGACCTAATCCCTGCTAAGTGCATCACAAAGAAGAAAGGACTTAAGAATGTTGGCACCCTAGAGTTATGGAAGCAATAAGTGAAATATAAGAAATTAATAATGCAAGAAAAATGACCTGAGCCACAGGCAAAGCAAATAAGCAGGACTGCTCCCTGTAGAATTAATGAAAATGGAAAAACAAGCCACAGTAAGAAATGGAGTTTGACGTGTTCATATTAAAATACTTTCCAATGGGAATGAGAAAGGAGAAAAGAAAAACACGAGGGAGAGAAAGAGGAATGCTACCAAAAGGACAAGAACAACTGATAGCAATGGTGAAGATCGGGACTTCGAATGTAAAGATCCAGCAAAAGGGATTCCACGGTCGACAAGTCGGCGACTGGAGCCTACTTGCCTGCTCACCATTGCTACTTCTTATTTAAGAATAATGTATCTGCCTCCACAATAAACAGATAAACGGGAATATCCTTGTGTTATAAAATAAAAAAATAAATAAACCTAGAAGTAAAGCGGTAACAAGCAGTGCTAAGACAAATATTCATGCACTTAATTTACAAAATACAGTGGAGAAGAAATCAAAAATAATTCTGGAATCCCCGAAGAAACAAAAGACAAACATATCAATAAAATACTACCGAAAGAAAACATGAACAAGTCTTTTACATTTATATCAAATGCATACATTGTATTTTCTACCGATACTCAAAAATTCAGAATAACTGGATGCTCACATTTTGGAAACCTATCCACTACAGTTGTATATGCTTCTCCATTATCTCCATGAAACCCTCAAAGATGGTGGAAGCACAGTTAGTGTGTTTGCATATGCGTTTGTGTTGTTATGTAGATAAGGACTCCTTATAGACCCTTTGCTTGTGAACACCCCAAAAATCTCATAGCTCCAGATAAGCCCAGCCACACTGGACCAATAAGGAGTCCAGTTTCTGCAACATGGTTCTATGTCCCATTAACTCCAGGGTTCCACCCACTAACTTAAACAGCTCGACGAACCAAAGGTCGTAAGTTGGGTATGGCAATGCCCCAAATGCATTTAATAACCCAATTTCATCCTCTGGTATATATCAGATTCCAATTCTGACACTCAAATAGTTCGCCTCTATACTCACAAATAATTTCCATCGACTATAATTGGTACCCAGTTATAAGAACTGGACACAACATGTACTTCCCAAACTCAGCTCGCAAGGCAAATATTGCAGAAGCGCCACCGACATCAATATACAAAAACAGCAGACCTTCTGGAACTTCTCATTTCCAAAAAATTTGTCTTCAAGGTACTAACTCCATACTTACCATTCTAAAAGAAGTAGTGAATAATAATTTATCAAGTTCTCCACCTAGACCTAATAAATGGAGAACCTTGAGGCCACTAGTTCTCCCCACAGTAAAGCAGCCTCTACAAAGAGTATCTTGTTTGTCCAATTAGAAACTAAATTCTAGAGTCAAAACCGTCCTTTTCACCCTTCCCTTGGCATAGGAAATAGAGAGCACTTCCTTAACCTACCCCCAAGAAGCTGCAATCTTGAAGCCAACACATACCGAGATCGACTTATTTAAGCTCGACGGAGACCGCACACCCGAGACAGTCGCATCAGACAAAACCCCCAAGCACCCAAATATCACCCGTATATTATATTAATCTCAATAGCTCCCGAAAGCGTCCAAGAGATGCACAGATTTAACATTCCTAAATAATTACGAATCGCCTCATTCACTCCCACATATCGAAACAAAATTATGACTTTCCAAAAATCGGATGAGCCAAATCACTCCTCATCTACGAAAAAGCTTCTCAAACATCTCCCCAAGCTAAAAACAGAACTCTGAAACGATGAAGCTTGATCAAACCTGCAAGAGCGGAGCGGAGAGAGCAAGAAACAAACGCTTGGAGCAGAGACTCACCTCAGATCGACGATGGAGAACACCGCATTGAGATCCGAATCGACGAGGAAGCTCCCAGATCCGTGCTCGGGGAAGCTCCCGAATCGACGAGGAAGCTTCTCAAACATCTCCCCAAGCTAAAAACAGAACTCTGAAACGATGAAGCTTGATCAAACCTGCAAGAGCGGAGCGGAGAGAGCAAGAAACAAACGCTTGGAGCAGAGACTCACCTCAGATCGATGATGGAGAACACCGCATTGAGATCCGAATCGACGAGGAAGCTCCCAGATCCGTGCTCGGAGAAGATTGCGGCAATGCGGAATGCGTCGGGAGGCCGAGGAAATGGATAGTTAGGGGAATTTGCGATTTTCCGATGTGCAGTGTGCGCTTGAGAGAGCGAACGAAGAATGGAAGCAGGGGAGGGGAACACGTGCGGTGGGATATCATTATACCATAGACGTACAGTCCACGGGCGGGAACTCGGGGCAGTTTGGTCATTTTATTGGATTTTAAAAAAATTTAACTCAACTCCACTTATTTTCAATTTAACAACACAATTATTATTTTTTCATTTTTAAAATTTTTTTTAACCATTCAATTTAATTTTTAATACTAAATCCTCTCAACTATTCGTTACTTTTTCACTCATTTTTCTCATAATTCAACAACATAATCATTACAAACAAATTAAAACAAAAACTCAACTCAACTTATCTCTAACACTAAACACATTATAAGCAACTGTCATTCCATTTTATTTTTCTTTTAAAAATTTCTTGAGAGAGAATAAATAATTCAGAGTCTATAAAAAATTCCTAAGATTTATCAAACGCAATTTGAAAGAGGTCACGAATTAAATACCACAAAGAACAATCAAAGCAAGAATTATTTTACGTATTTACATTAATTGAAAATAAGCAACAAATAATAGAGAATGAAAGTACAAATGAATTAAATTATGTTATATTATATCATATCACATTACATTATATTATTATTGTTTTGTTATATTATTTTATATTATTATTATTACTTATTTTCATGTTAAACAATGTATATATTTACATTAATTTATTCGTACTTTTTAAAAAATAAAATAGAAACTTGACGGTATGAACAAAGAACGTACACTACTCGAGAACTTCTGAAATGCTTCGGGTTTATATAAGTAATGTATATATTTTACATTTATTTATTCGTATTTTTAAAAAAATAAAAAAATAAATTCTAGAATATGAAAAAAGAATGTACTATCTACCAAAACTTTTAAAATGCTTCCGATTTATATAGATATAGTATAGATATAGATATATATAGATATAGATGTGTGGGACAAACGATCCCGCAAACCTTCATCCTTAGCACCAAAACATCGATATGATTTATATTCCTACCAGTGATGTCTGTTGCAGCCGCTCAAGACAATGTATCCACTATCCACTCTTGTTAATGTTAATGTTATATCCATAGTCTATCAACACCCTCTTCCAGATTCCGGCCCCTTCCCTGGCCACCGCGTCGCTCTCTTTGCTCAAGTGAACCACTCGTGCCTACCACACCTTCTGCACCTCATCTACTCACGGTCATGAGCGTTGTCATCATCATTCTCTATCTAGCCCATGCTCGTCCTCTCTTACAAACTCCACCAGCCCCTCGGCAAGCATTCTCTCTCGAATGACTCATGCTCATTCCTCACGTCAGTGTATCCATACCTGCAACGACCGACATGCATGGGAACAAGAGATTTAGATTAAGGGAGTGAAATTTTATTGGAGCAAATAGGAAGGCCAAATGTTCATGTTGAAACCGGAAAAATAAGAGTATTTATTTATTCGTTAATCTTTCTGTAAATCGACTGTGAATGCTTTATACATATGGATATTTATACATTCAAGAATTTCTTCAACTATTTTTTCTAGACTCATATCTATTAAATTTTCATTGAGCTTAGACGGGTTCAGGCCCATTTCCACTTAAAAGCTCAAGCTGATAAGTGGTGGTACCTAAGTCTCATATAAACCCATGGATATTCTTTTTCTTTTCCGATGTGGGATTTATCCCATTTTACTCCTCAACACCCACCCTCACGTGCAACGTGTGGTCTATTTCTGCCTACACGTTGTCATGTGCCCTTAAACACCCGCCCTCAACAATTGATCTCGAGCCGGGCTCTTCTTCCGTGCTCGAGCAAGAGGGACTAACACGAGGCGCACACTTTGGCTGCACTCGACATACTGGGCCTGGCGTAGTATGGGTGTGCACACGCGCATAGGCACGCATACGTGTAACCTAGGCTCTGATACCATATTAAATTTCCATTGAGCTTAGACGGGCTCAGGCCCATTTCCACTTAAAAGCTCAAGCTGATAAGTGGTGGTACCCAAGTCTCATATAAACCCATGGATATTCTTTTTCTTTTCCGATGTGGGATTTATCCCATTTTACTCCTCAACAATATCAATCATCTATACTACTTTCAAAAGGGATAAGGTTTTTTTGGTCTAACATTCGATTTCTCAAAATATCCTTCTTCCAATTCGATTAGAAAATGTGCGTCGTTGGATATAAGGTCAGCTTTGTATATTCGAGTTCCCACTTCTCTCTTAACCTACATTTTTCTCCTAAAATTTCTCCTTTTTCTCTATCCCTCTCTCACTTCTCTACTACCGGCATAACTTCTTCACATTTCAGGTTTTTATAATAATTTAATAAATTTAACTCTCGAGATCAAGTTTTGAAATTTTGACGAGGCATGTACTGTTCCGAGTAATTAAAGTCGGCAAGAAAATTACTATGGATTGTAAAAATTGAACTTCGGTAAAAAATATTATTTAATGAATTTCGCGCGTAGCATGGGTCTAAACCTAGTTCTTATATATATTTGTCTTTAACTGAATACGCAGCTAGGGGCAGATCTATATGGGAGTTAATGGGGGTCAATTGACACAATTAATTTTTAAGAAATTAAATGCAAGTATTAAAATTAGTGAGCAATTTGACTAAATAAATAGTCCAAATTTGAATCAAATACAAAAATTGACTATTGATTCTCTGTTGTGATAGACCTATATTTTGTTTTTTTTTAATGTTTCATTCCCTCCCATATTCTCTTTTACTAGAAAAGTAATAAAAAAATATGAACTCGTTTAAATTATTCTCAATCTCAAATTTTACATCTCATCAGTGTCTCTCCAGGTATTTAGTAAAAAATGAAATAGTATTTAGTCCATTTCATCAATGTCTCTCAACGTATTTAGTCCAAATAAATGGTACAAAATATAATTAAGACCCCACTTCTTCTCCTACTCTAGAAAAAAATGAAAAAATGAAATTTGAATCAAATACAAAAATTGACCATCGATTCTCTATTGTGATAGACCTATATTTTATTTTATTTTTGTTTTTAATGTTTTATTCCCTCCCACATTCTCTTTTACTAGAAAAGTAATAAAAAGAATATGGACTCGTTTAAATTATTCTTAATATCAAATTTTAAATCTCATCAGTGTCTCTCGAGTATTTAGTCAAAAATGAAATGGTAGTTAGTCCATTTCATCAGTGTCTCTCGAGGTATTTAGTCCAAATAAATGGTACAAAATATAATTAAGACCTCACTTCTTCTCCTACTCTAGAAAAATGAAAAATGAAAAATGAAATTTGAATCAAATACAAAAATTGACCATCGATTCTCTGTTGTGATAGACCTATATTTTGTTTCTTTGTTTTTTTAATGTTTCATTCCCTCCCACATTCTCTTTTACTAAAAAAGTAATAAAAAGAATATGGACTCGTTTAAATTATTCTTAATCTCAAATTTTACATCTCATCAGTGTATCTCGAGGTATTTAGTCCAAATAAATGGTTCAAAATATAATGGGCAAATTACAAAAAAAAATCAAAGTTTTGTAAAATGTCTCAGTTTTGTCCTAAATTTTGTTTTGTAACAAAAAAACCATAAATTTTCTAAAATGTCTCAAAAATGACCTCCGTTATAACTTCCGTCAATTTTTGCCTACGTGTGGCCTACGTGGACTGTTAAAGGGACCCATTAGCCTACGTGTGACCTACGTGGACTGTTAAAGGGACCCACCATCAGCAGCAAAAATTGACGGAAGTTATAACGGAGGTCATTTTTGAGACATTTTAGAAAACTTATGTTTTTTTTGTTACAAAACAAAATTTAGGACAAAATTGAGACATTTTACAAAATTTGGGTTTTTTTTTTGTAATTTACCCAAATATAATTAAGAACCCACTTCTTCTCCTACACTAGAAAAATGAAAAATGAAATTTGAATCAAATACAAAAATTGACCATCGATTCTCTGTTGTAATAGACCTATATTTTTTTTGTTTTTTATTTTTTGCAATGTTTCATTCCCTCCCACACTCTCTTTTACTAGAAAAGTAATAAAAAGAATATGGAATCGTTTAAATTATTTTTAATCTCAAATTTTACATCTCGTTAGTGTCTCTCGAGGTATTTAGTCAAAAATGAAATGGTATTTAGTCCATTTCATCAGTGTCTCTTGAGGTATTTAGTCCAAATAAATGGTACAAAATATAATTAAGACCCCACTTCTTCTCCTACTCTAGAAAAATGAAAAATGAAATTTGAATCAAATACAAAAATTGACCATCGATTCTCTGCTGTGATAGACCTATATTTTGATTTTTTGTTTTGTTTTTAATGTTTCATTCCCTCCCACATTCTCTTTTATTAGAAAAGTAATAAAAAGAATATAGACTTGTTTATATTATTCTTAATCTCAAATTTTACATCTCGTCAGTGTTTCTTGAGGTATTATTCTTACCAAGTAATTCATATTTTGTATTTTTTATTACTAAATAGTTAAAACTTATTTTCAATGGTTGAAAGCCACAAGACTACAAATACATGAACAAACATAAATGTGTACACATAAATATGTACCCAAAGTAATATTAAATATCATTGATGATGGAAAAGTGAATTTCGTTATTTTGATGTGAGCACGCACGGGCAAAGTCAATCTTTGTAACCAATCAAACACACAACATGCACGCATCAAAAAGGGTCCTGCGACATGTGTACGCATATGCTAGTAGCAAAATATTATCTTTGTATATTCTGCGCTAAACATACACTCATCAAAGGGGGCCTTTCACTAATTAAGAGGAAAATCTAAGCATTAAGAGGAATCGGGAATTATATAGAGAGAAATAAATTAGTGCCAGGCACCTGAATTTGAAAAGTTCTTAATTCAGTTTTGAGACGGCCACCGAGCAAAAGAGAAAATGTTAAGGGTTGAGCAATAAAAAAGGATGAAATGTGAATTCACATCAAAATCACAAATAAACCCTTCTGGATATATTATCCTCAAGCACACATCGAGTACCTACACTATCTGATACTTCATCGAGCAAAGCATACATAATTTTTGGCATATGCTAAATCAAGTACATTATTGTCCTTCCTTCCCTGGGCTTCTTTCACTACATAGTAACCCTATATCGAGCATGCAAGCCCACCCACCTCACGAGGAGGCCTAGCCAACCCGATTAACATCCTAAACCAGTTCTTTGATTGATGAAATTTAATCAAATAGTAAGATAATCATAGTACTCCCTCCCAGGACTTAGAACTCATACCAATTATTCTTCGAGGTGAGAATGCAATCATAAACTTGGGATGGACGTCGGGCTCTTCGAGGTGGGCATGACTTTGCCTGTTCTTTTCTTCTTTGTTTTTTTTTCCTCATCTCATCTTGCTCGTAAATTCCAGATCATTAACTCATTTCGTCTTGATCGTCCTCATTTTGCTTGCCTCATCTTGCTGGTCAATTATATTCCACCTCATGAAGCTCATCTCTCCCTTCATGTACAAGAGAATCATCACAAGAATTTCGAAGAATTGGTGATTTTACTGAACCTCTAAAATGCCTGCGGCCATCCGTCCATAATCGATTTTTCAAAAGACAATTTTTCGATCGAGCCAGAAAAAAAATTTCAATTAGTCTTCCTATCATCAACCGTAAGCACTAGACGATGGACACTTGCATAATGACACCTAGTTATGAGACGGAATAAGAACTGATCTGAATGATGATTCAAAACAATTTACAGGCCAGCCAAGTTCTAAAGCCAAATTTCACAATTTCATGAAGCTGAAAGAGCTAGCCCCATTTCAACAACATTCTCCACCAAACCGAATCATCATCAATTAAAATAAAATAGCAAGAAATTCGATCCATCGTAAAAGATTAGCAAAATTAAGTACCAGGTTTTTCACAATTATTCCAAACCAAATATATATATTCAGAGCTCATGAATAATTATCTTCAAAAAAATAAAATATGTACTAAATCGCTTACCATAGACTAATTAAACCCTCTTTGATTTCAACAAATAGAACCAGATTATGACCATTTGCTCAATCAAATATGACCATTGCCCAATCAAATAAGCTGCACGCAAAGTTAATTACCTGGGCAAAATCAAGAGGTAATTCTATTTAAGGGATGAAGGTATAGTAAAATTAAGTGAAGTTCTAGTGATACTGTTATGAATTTGCCGAATTACTTGAGTTTCGAACCCAGATTTGAAGAGATTTAACCTATAGCAAGTTCGAAGAAAGAAGCGAGGGGCAATTATCTGATCGGCAAAATTTGATCAAAGGAAGATCGTTTGAGGACCATATTTGCCCAAATAATATTTCAGGTTTCATGCCCTAGACAGACCAATCATGAATTGATTTATCGCGAATTTAAATCGAAGAAGGTTTTAGGGTTAAGGGTTTTAGGGTTTCAGGATTTAGGGTTTCAAGATTTAGGGTTATAGAATTTTGCAATCGGAATTTGTTATTTTATCATCGGATTTATTTGATAGGAGATATAGATTTAATGTTATGTGATTTATTTTGTAAGAGAGGATTAAGGGTATATTAGGTACTATAAAATTAAAATAATTGCTTTGATGAGATACTGTTTTAGTATGGTACTATTGGTTGCCTTATCCTATAACTTTAGGGCATAAAATGTCCAAACTCTTATTAAATTATTCTATTCTATGCCCTTATCATATAATCTCTAGTATTTTTAGGTTTTTGGGTGTAAGGGCTTTGGGTTTTAGGATTTTAGTGTTTTAGGGTTTTGGGTTTAGGGTTTAAAGGTTTTATGATCACCTATAATTTCCGAGAAATTATTTTGTTTTTTTTTTTTTCAAAACCATATGTGGATAGAAAAATCGTCTATGGATGATTTGAATCCTATTAAAAATGATAAAGATTATATTGTAAAAGGAAATTATATTTAATTAGGTAATATAGAATAAGGGTTAATTAGGCAAAAAAAAAAAACGAATTTTGGCATGACTGATTTGGAGTTTATAATTGGTAATTTGGGTTTGCTTATGTCATATAGAATGGACGAACCCTTTTATTTATTAGTTTGGAAAAATAGCCGCTTCTCTTGTTGGAGGAGGTAATGCTTACGAAGGCATTGCCGCTTCACTTCTCCAGGCCGAGGCTTTCGGCCGTGTCCCCCCATCTCCGTCGCCTTCCTCCAGCGGTAAATATGTACTGCTCACTTCCCTAGCTCCCTTAATGCAATGCGCCACTGAAGCCCGGGGGGGGGGGGGGGGGGGGGGGGGGGGGGGGGGGGGGTGTTTGTGTGTGTGAATTGGACCTTCTGTTGTTGCAAATATGGAACTCGCGTCTAATCGCTTTGTCAGGCTGAGCAAAATTTGTATTTTATTTTATTTTATTTAGTTGTTATGTCCAGCTTGTCTTGGTAACTCATGATGGAATCGCAAGTTTTAGAAAGTTTTGAGCTTGGTTTCTTGTGATGAATCAGTCTGAGGTTGATGTAAATTGTATCTCTTTCGCGGGCTAGGAGGGTAGGTCTGGTTTCCAGATATTTAATCTTCTCGAGGTGTTTAGAATAGGAACTGCCATCGAGCAGAGGATGGAGATTTGCATCCCATGCGTTCAAAGTTGGTTGCTTTGTTGTTTAAGTTTATAATCTGGCGAAAGCGACGACTAGTTTCTTTTCCCCCCTTCTTCTTTTTAGAGGCAACTGCTATTCACTGTAAGATGATAAATTTGCATGTTTATTCTTCCCTCCTGAAAAGCCAATTATGGTTTGAGCTTCAATTCCTAAGAAAACAAGCAGATGCTGCAGATATGTGGGTAATACAATGCGTGCTGTAGGGGTTCTCAAAGATCCCTGAGAAGCCTAGCTGCTTATTGGAGTTGACCGGTTACGATCTGATCGGGCTTCCTTTGAAGTCCCCGCTGTCATTGAATGAGATTATTCATGCTCTTCCGATGATGACCATCCTGATGAACAAAGGTACCGGGATTGTGACTAGCGTACCAAGTGTTGCCCCTGATGACTACATCTCCCTGCATGTGTTGAAGACAAAACCAGCCCTTAGGGAGAAAAAATACCGATTATAAATTCCTGAATTTGGTGATAAAGCAGCCGAGAAGGTCTGCAAGGACATGAAGATTGTCAGTCAGAAGGAGAAGGTGAAGCTTGCAGAAGCAAAGCAGAGGACATATTTGAAAGGCATCAATGAAGGGACAATGATCGTGGGAGAATACACCGGTATGAAAATCCAAGAAGCAAAGCAGCTGATCAGGAGTTTGCTTATCAAGACAGGCCAAGCAATTATCTATAGCGAACCAGAGAAACGAGTCATGTCAAGGTCTGGCGATGAATGCGTTGTGGCTTTGACAGATCAGTGGTTCATCACTTATGGAGAGCCCGAGTGGAAAAAGATGGCTGAGGAATGTGTTTCTAGCATGAATCTGTATTCTAATGGAACAAGACACTGCTTTGAAAGCTCATTGGACTCGCTTAATCAGTGGGCTTGCTCACGTTTATCTGGCCTCGGAACTCGCATCCCTTGGGATGAGCAGTTCCTTGCGGAATCTCTCTCCGACTCCACCATCTACATGGCTTACTACACCATAGCCCACCTTCTTCGTGATGGGGACCTGCATGGAAGGTCGACTTCATCGTTAAAGCTCGAGCAGATGACTGATGAAGTCTGGGATTTTGGTTTCTGTGGCGGGCCACGCCCAGAATTCTCTGATATTCCTTGTTCTATCCTCAATAAGATGAAGCAGGAGTTTGAGTATTGTACCCGTTTGATCTGAGAGTTTCAGGCAAGGACCTAATTAAGAACCATCTAACTTTCTGCATAAATAACCATACAGCAATCATGTCAAAGCACCACTGGCCTCGCGGCTTTAGGTGCAATGGTCACCTTATGCTGAATAATGAAAAGATGTCGAAGCAGACTGGGAACTTCAAGACCCTCCGTGAGGCTATCAAGGAATTCTCCGCCGATGCCACAAGATTTTCACTTGCTGATGCTGGTGACTGTATCAATGATGCCAACTTTGTGTCCGATACTGCCAATGCTGCGATCTTGCGACTCACCAAAGAACTGTCCTGGATGGAAGAAGTGATAGTTGCAGATTCTTCTTTGAGATCTGGCCCGCCATCTACCTATGCGGACCGCGTGTTTGCAAATGAGATTAACATTGCAATTAAAATGACCGAGCAGCATTATCAGAATTGCATGTTCAGGGAAGCTCTTAAGACTGGATTTTATGATCTTCAAGCTGCGAGGGATGAGTACAGATTCTCGTGCGGTTCGGGAGGCATGAACCATGAGATGGTGCGGCGCTTTATGGACGTACAGACAAGACTCATCGCCCCTTTCTGCCCCCATTATGCAGAGTATGTTTGGCGGAAGCTCTTGAAGAGGGATGGCTTCGTGATTAAAGCAGGTTGGCCAGTCGCCGATTCTCCAGATCTGCCCCTACAGAGCGCAAATAATTACCTCAAGAGCACAATTGTGTTGATGAGAAGGTTGCTCCAGAAGCAGCTGTCGCGATAGATGAAAGGAAATAAGGAGGGAATCCCAGTTGCATCACTAACTGAAGGGAAGATTATGGGATTGATATATGTCAACGAGCAATTTGATGGCTGGAAAGCCGAGTGCTTTAGGATTCTGCAGCAGAAGTATAACAGGGAGAGCCGATCTTTTGCACCGGACAGCGAGATACTTGAAGCTCTGAAGCAGGGCTGCATAGGTCAGTCAAGTGACTTCAAGGAAACCCAGATGATGTGTTTGCCCTTCTTGAAATTCTTGAAGGACGAGATGATCGCTCCTGGTGTTCAAGCTCAGGATCTCAGGCTTCCGTTTGGAGAGATGGATGTTTTTCGAGAGAACCTGGACTTGATCAAGAGGCAAATCGGTCTTGAAGAAGTGGAAGTCTTGTCTGCAGCAGACCCTGATGCTATTGCTAGAGCTGGCACCTTGGCTTCGATGTTGAATCAGAATCCCCCGTCACCAAGAAATCCGACTGCTATCTTCATCACAATTTGAAAAAGTTTTAATTTTCTAGTGCTATTATATTTGATAAGAGCTAAGGAGACCGAGTCTATACAAGCCAAGGCTCTTTTCGTTGAATAAATTTTTGGGAGCACTGTGAGTACTCTATTCCCTCTTGAAATGGCGCATATAGGTAAATAAATGTGTGTGTATATATATATATATATATATATTAAAAATGATCGTTGAGATGATTTACTCAATGGAAATTGGAAGAATAAATGATTTTGAGATATATTATTTGTGGTGTTATGATTTGCTTGTTTGAAATTATGCGACTTCCTTTTAAGAGGCATGTGATGATTGCAGGAGCTTTAGTTATGTGATCCTTCAAGAAGTATGGATTGTATAAATTGATTATGTGCAAATGATTTTAATATCATCGTTAAAGCATGTAATGTGATATTGAAGGGTCTATATGGTTGCAATTTGATAGAGCTATGTTGATGATATTTGTTTGTGGTTATAGTCATTGGACCGCTGATTCGACGGGATATAGAAATGGACGCTAGACCGCTGATCCAGCAGGATATAAAATGGACGCTAGTTGGAGTTTGATGATAGGTGGCCCCGGCGTATGAGAGGTGATATGGGAGTTATGGAAGAGTGGATTGAATTATGCAGGGTTACGGTACCATCTTAACTTGTTACAAGAAAATGCGATCATGTGGCTATATTGGTTGAGTGGTGTCATACATTGTGTGTTAGGATTAATTGAGAGTGGAAATGATGATGGTTGATCTTGTCTGTATGTATTCTAAATATACTTAATTGTTTGTGGGATGTTAGAGCCTAATTTGTTAAATGCTTAGATAGTGATTTTCTATGAAATGCTGGTTTAATGGTATTTGTTAATTATATGATATTGAGTTGCATGTCGTGTATGTGATTGCTAGAGCTTGGACACTGTGAAGTATTTGTATATATTGTACATATTGTATGAAATTATTATGCGATAGTGAATTAAAGGAATGTTCTAATGTTATGGTGGAATTTTATGGATACTTAATTTATATAAAACGTTGAGATTTATAAATGTTTGTTTGTGAGGTATAAAATGTTTTATGGACAGATGTTGATTGAGAGGTATTGGTTGATGGATTTGGATGTGGTATATATTATATATATATATATGTATGTATGTATATATTTAGTTAATTAAGGATTAATATTCATTTAATAGTTCATTTTACTATAAATTTTGTACTCACTGAGATGCAACTTACATCCTGCATATATTTTTTTAGATAAGCTTCTATCTGTGTCGGAGAGCCATTGTTGGAATCAGGGATTAGCTCGGAGGACTATATAGGGACTTTAGTTATTTGATAGGTATTCTTTTTAGTATAGAATGTATTTGAATATATTACGATTTGAAATTTTTGTTTAGTCAGTTTAGTGATGTGGTTAAGAGAAAAAAACTCTTTTTTGGAATGTATATACATATTAGAGTTTGCTGGATTAGATATATATATATATATATATTTGGGAGTTTATGAAAATCAAATTTTATGCGAATAGTTATTTAATAATGAAAATTGAGAAAATTTAGGAGAAATTTTAGTGAAAATTCGAGTCATCATAAAAAAAAGAATGACAATGGCGTCAGCTGGCATTATATAGGCGGAGAGAAGCAGCGCTTTGGCCTGGGAATAGGTGAAATTCAGTCGTAGACCCCCCTGCCCGGAGGCCGATGCTGGCGGAGGAATGTTTGCATGCATGTGTGTAATAACTAACTTTTATTCTTTCTTTAATTTAATTTAAATAATAAATATAAATTTGGATATATAGAATATATATATATTCATTTATATATATATGAGAGCCCCTTCCCCGCGGCTCTTTGTTGTCAGCCCCGGCTCACGGCGGCTAGAGGAGAAACGCCGGGATGCAGGCTTTGGATCAGTCAGTTTTTTCGTTCTTCCCCCCTTCTTTGAATTGTACTTTCCCAGTGTTTAACAAAATTTGATTAGAAGTTAATTAACGATTCCATTAATTGGTTTCGAATTTCGTATGAAGCTGTTCATTCCTTTTGCCAATTTGCCATTCCTTTTGAAGCATTTGGGTCCGTCCCCCTCTGAATGCGTAATGGAAAGGTGCACTACCTTAAAACTTAAAAGGAGAGAGCTATTGAATGGAATTTGAATGTGAGAGTCTACAGAATCGAATCAGAACTACCTGAGCAGGGAATCTCAATTCGCGTTTACATTTTCTATCCTCCCACGCAGTTGGATCAATTGTAGAACACCACAACACCCCCAGACAACCCCCCCCCCCCCCCCAAAAAAAAAAAAAACGTCGAAAATGAATTCCGAAATATAGAAATGCTCGAGTTCAACTTAAGATACTTTAAGAGTTGCTTCCTATCAAAGTCGAATGGAGAAAAGAAAATACCGGATACGGTCCATCTTTCGATAAAAACTCCGTAATATCCACAGGATGCTCTTGACCAACTAATTTTAAGCCAGAAAGTCTGAAACAAATTATCCTCAAAAATACCAGCAACCAATGAGCGGTGTAAATTGTAAAGAAACATGGGTAAGCCTGGTTTTATGGCCTGGACTGAATTTTGGACCTTGGAGGTAAACCTACTGAAACAAAATATCACAAAATCATAAACTCAGATTAAAGCAACAACTGACTAAAAACGAAGCGCAGATTCTCATACAAGCATTGTTACAGATGATTATGCAGATCCCAGATGTATAAGTCATACAGGTACAAAATTTCTTAAACAGCGCAGTATGTTTATCGTTTACCATAATGAACAACAAGAACTTTAGTCATTGATTTGATTGGCACAGGACTTTTGACGAACATAAAGATCAGAAGGGGAGGCTCGATGTTCAATATTTGTGCAGTTAGTTGATGAAGATCAGAGAGCAAAAAAGCATAATCTAAAATCAATATGAGCAAATATTTGCACGCTTCTCCCCATAAGCTTTCCTGTTTTAGGATTAGATAGATCAATTCCATGACAAAGGACTTATTTAACCTACAAAAGTAATAAACAAAAACAAAACAGAATATGTAGCCCAGCGCATCGAAAAGTTCTCTTCAGATTCAGAGAAAATAAAAGCACATCAAATAAGAAGAGATAAAACAAGAACTCCAACGAATGATATGTTCCAACAAGAGTTTGCTGACTATGTTCTGCATCAAATAGAAAGCAGACATAATCTTGCAGTACTCGCTCACTTGATCTTTTGAAACGAGAACCGATGTCGCAATGTTCTCGAGAAGCATGACCTGCTCTGTTACACTTCCTGTCACACAGTCAGATAAGCGGTTCAAAGAAGAGAACATAAGACAAATATGAGAATGCAAGCCAAAGAAGGAAAGACTTTATCACATATTTCTGAAGTCGGACAAATTCCAAGGTTTCAGATTGAATGTTCCAAACCGTGAAAAGCATGAATTCTGACTCCTTGTCTTGATGTCACTGAGTGTGAGAATGCAAGCAAGGAAAATGGAGAACTGAACATTCGAGGTAGGACATAACATGTGGTGGCATGTCTCTTTTGAATTCCAATAGAATAGATGAAGCAGTCAATTATGAGTAAACAGATTCTAGCATAAATTTTATCATCAAACAAAATTAATCTCCTTTGTGTGACTGCACACAGTAACAGTCCGTGCTGAAATGATTTAGGCTATGAGAATTCTTGCAGAATAACATACTTAATGGAGCCTTCCCGAGATCATTGAGTCCTGCTATGGTCCTCAATATCAGTGTGTTCTGCAATTCTCAATCCATCAACAAAAGTTCCAGCTCAAATACAATATCTCACAACTGAGCAAGCTAGAACACTCGATTATTCAAAGAGGATAGACACTCAAAAAACATGGAGAGAAAGCGGTATAGGCCTCACCTGCTTATCGAGTGGGTGCCTGGAATCATTGGCATCGAGATGACATGATACGATCGTCACAGCTAAGCACACCAACGGCCTGACTCTCCAATAACCACTCGCCGGCTTGAGCCCGAGCTGGGAGGAGCCTGACCTCGTGTATCTCGAGCTGGAACCTATGGAATTAAGAACAGTTCGTTCACATAACTGATCGAACTTAAAATCTTTTCATCAAATTTAGGATCTCCAAGGCTTCAATGAAGATGAACTCGTGATAAGCTCTGCAGACTGATAACCCAAATTCCTCTAAAGGAAATAGAATCAAGCTCCATCTATTTCAATAATATGTCTGCCTACACCCGAGAGGGGAACTTGGCAAAGAACAATGATAGATGGAAAAAGTCAGACAGAGTCCACCAAAAAATTTGGCAAAAGAACATCACTGAAATAAAGTTTGCATTTTCAACATACCCGCTAATCAACAAGGGAATGTTCTTGAATAAAAAATCAAACCTGCAAACTAAGTTGCACCAAAAAAGTCAGATGACAGCATAGTCTCTTGAGCTAATAGTGCATCAGAAGTTCCAAAGTAAAACTTTTTCAAATTGTGATGAAGATAGCAGTCGGAGATCTTGGTGACGGGGGATTCTGATTCAACATCGAAGCCAAGGTGCCAGCTCTAGCAATAGCATCAGGGTCTGCTGCAGACAAGACTTCCACTTCTTCAAGACCGATTTGCCTCTTGATCAAGTCCAGGTTCTCTCGAAAAACATCCATCTCTCCAAACGGAAGCCTGAGATCCTGAGCTTGAACACCAGGAGCGATCATCTCGTCCTTCAAGAATTTCAAGAAGGGCAAACACAGCATCTGGGTTTCCTTGAAGTCACTTGACTGACCTATGCAGCCCTGCTTCAGAGCTTCAAGTATCTCGCTGTCTGGTGCAAGAGATCGGGTCTCCCTGTTATACTTCTGCTGCAGAATCCTAAAGCACTCGGCTTTCCAGCCATCAAATTGCTCGTTGACATATATCAATCCCATAATCTTCTCTTCTGTTAGTGATGCAACTGGGGCTCCCTCCTTATTTGCTTTCATCGAATGCGACAGCTGCTTCTGGAGCAACTTTCTCATCAACACAATTGTGCTCTTTAGGTAATTATTTGCTCTCTGTAGGGTCAGATCTGGAGAATCGGCAACTGGCCAACCTGCTTTAATCACGAAGCCATCCCTCTTCAAGAGCTTCCGCCAAACATACTCTGCATAATGGGGGCAGAAAGGGGCGATAAGCCTCGTCTGTACGTCCATAAAGCGCCACACCAGCTCATGGTTCATGACTCCCGAACCGCACGAGAATCTGTACTCATCCCTCACAGCTTGAAGATCATAAAATCCAGTCTTAAGAGCTTCCCTGAACATGCAATCCTGATAATGCTGCTCGGTCATTTTAATTGCAATGTTAATCTCATTTGCAAACACGCGGTCCGCATAGGTAGACGGCGGGCCAGATCTCAAAGAAGAATCTGCAGCTATCACTTCTTCCATCCAGGACAGTTCTTTGGTGAGTCGCAAGATCGCAGCATTGGCAGTATCGGACACAAAGTTGGCATCATCGATACTGTCACCAGCATCAGCAAGTGAAAATCTTGTGGCATCGGCGGAGAATTCCTTGATAGCCTCACGGAGGGTCTTGAAGTTCCCAGTCTGCTTCGACATCTTTTCATTATTCAGCATAAGGTGACCATTGCACCTAAAGCCCCGAGGCCAGTGGTGCTTTGACATGATTGCTGTATGGTTATATATGCAGAAAGTCAGATGGTTCTTAATCAGGTCCTTGCCTGAAACTCTCAGATCAAATGGGTACCAATACTCAAACTCCTGCTTCATCTTATTGAGGATAGAACAAGGAATATCAGAGGATTCTGGGCGTGGCCCGCCACAGAAAACAAAATCCCAGACTTCATCAGTCATCTGCTCGGGCTTTAATGATGAAGTCGACCTTCCATACAGATCCCCATCATGAAGAAGGTGGGCTATGGTGTAGTAAGCCATGTAGATGGTGGAGTCAGAGAGAGAGTCCGCAAGGAACTGCTCATCCCAAGGGATACAAGTTCCGAGGCCGAATAAACGTGAGCAAGCCCACTGATGAAGCGAGTCCAATGAGTCTTCAAAGCAGTGTCTTGTTCCATTAGAATACAGATTCATGCTCGAAACACATTCCTCAGCCATCTTTTTCCACTCGGGCTCCCCATAAGTGATGAACCACTGATCTGTCAAAGCCACAACGCATTCATCGCCAGACCTTGATATGACTCGTTTCTCTGGTTCGCTATAGATAATTGCTTGGCCTGTCTCGATAAGCAAATTCCTGATCAGCTGCTTTGCTTCTTGGACTTTCATACCGGTGTATTCTCCCACGATCATTGTCCCTTCATTGAACCCTTTCAAATATGTCCTCCGCTTTGCTTCTGCAAGCTTCACCTTCTCCTTCTGACTGACAATCTTCATGTCCTTGCAGACCTTCTCAGCTGCTTTATCACCAAATTCGGGAATATTTATGATCGGTATTATTTCAAAGGGCAACACCCACTCATCCTTGAGACCAAATTTCTCCCTAAGGGCTGGTTTTGTCTTCAACACATGCAGGGAGATGTAGTCATCGGGGACATCACTTGGTACACTAGTCACAATCCCGGTACCTTTGTTCATCAGGATGGTCATCATCGGAAGAGCATGAATAATCTCATTCAATGACAGCGGGGACTTCAAAGGAAGCCCGATCAGATCATAACCGGTCAGCTCCAATAAGCAACTAGGCTTCTCAGGGATCTTTGAGAACCCCTGATATGCAAGGTTACGGGCAGCCCGATGTGAAATGATGAACACTTCGGTTTCATTAACCTCAAAGGCTCCGTATTGGCCCTCAGGCAATACCCAAGCATTCGTCTGCCCATACATCGTCTCCGGTCTCAAAGTAGCAGCAGCCAAACACACTTTCTTGCCATCCAAAACCCCCATCTTTGGAGGAAAAGGCGGGACCACTTCCATCTTGATGAGAGTGTAATCCTGAGGCCGAACCCCTTCTCCACTTGTCCGGTCATGATCGCCGCAAGGCTGACCATCTAAAGGAGAGTATATTGTGTATCGGACATCTTTAACAATCTTCCCCATAGATTTCAGCTTCCTCATCTGCCACCTCACAAATGAATCATAGAAAGGGTTCGCATCCGTAGTAATGAAGGAACGCCTCCAGTCACAACCTAAGCCAAAAGCCTTGAGATCATCCATGGCCAGAGGAGGAAAGAAGGTCAACCAGTTACGTGGGTTTTGAAGCCTTGATATGTCACTGTCAGAGAGGCCGACACTTCTCATAATCTCCCATTGGTACAACTGCCCACCTGATTTTGCAGCAGCCTTAGACTTCTTTCCCTTGAAGTTATCCTGTAACCACGGCTCATAAGCAGTATCATCCGACGCGTCTGCCTCTTGGTTCACTTGCTCCTCCTCCTTTTTGGGAAAAGAAGCTGGAGGATCACCAAGCTGTTGGGCTTCCCGAGCCAGCTTATCAGCGGCTACCTTGATTGGCATGCCGGTGCAGTGAAAAGCAAATGGCAACAACACATTCGCCCCTCGAAGCCTATGAAAGGCAGCTGCAAATTCAAGCTTTGAAAACGAGAAGGCATGCCCCAGGTGCAAATACCCATTCATATAAGGGTATGGGAAGTTTCCAAAGAACTTCTCCCCTGGTTGAGGAGGCTTCTCACCAGCATCAGCCCTGAAAACATCATTTTCCGTCCACCAGGTCTAACTGTGGCCTCAATTTCCAACAGACGGTCCCTTCCAGCAAAGTTCTTCCCAGCCCCGGCCAACTGACTGTAACTGCAGAGAATGAATACAAGGTGATGAAAACCATTAGATTTGTATACGTTAGAGGAAAATATTGATTTACAACGCCAGTACTATGAAACCAACCCCCGCAGCACCGCAGTGTATTACCCACTTTACTGAACATGTGCAGCATCTGCTTGCTTTCTTAGGAATTGAAGCTCAAACCATAGTTGGCTTTTCACGAGGGAAGAATAAACATGCAAATTTATCATCTTACAGTGAATAGCTAGGAGGGGGAGGAGGAGTGAATCGGTAGTTGCTAGTCGACGCTTTCGCCAGATTATATACCTAAACAACAAAGCAGACAACTTTGAACGCATGGATGCAAATCTCCATCCTCGATTCGATGGCAGTTCCTATTCTAACAACTCGAGAAGATCCAAATATCTGGAAACCAGACCTACCCGCCTAGCCCGCAAAAGAGATACAATTTACATCAACCTCAGACTGGATGACAAGAAGGTCCAACTCTTTTTCCCCCTCGCTTCAGTGGCGCGATGCATTAAGGGAGCTAGGGAAGTGAGTAGTGCATATTTACCGCTGGAGGAAGACGACGGAGATAGGGGGCACGGCCGAAAGCCTCCCCCTCGGCCTCGACCTTGGCCTGGAGAAGTGAAGCGGCAATACCTTCGTAAGCATTCCCTCCTCCAACAAGAGAAGCGGCTATTTTTGCAAACTAATAAATGACAGGGTTCGTCTATTCTACATGACATAAGCAAACCCAAACTACCAATTGTAAACTCCAAATCAGTCATTCCAAATTCTTTTTTTTTGTGTGCCTAATTTACCCTTATTCTATATTACCTAATTAATTATAATTTCCTTTTACAATATAATCTCTATCATTTCTAATAGGATTCAAATCATCTACACAGGATTTTTCTATCCATATATGATTTTGCAAAGAGATAATATATTTTCTAGAATATTATAGGTAATCATAAAACCTTAAAACCCTAAAACCCTAAAAACACTAAAACCCAAAACCCTTAAACCCAAAAACCCTAAAAATGCTTGAGATTATGTGATAAGGGCATAGAATAGAAAATAATTTAATAAGAGTTTTTACATTCAATTCCCTAAAGGCATATGATAAGGAAATCAATATTACCATATTAAAACGGGATCTCATCAAAGCAATTATTTTAATTTTATAGTACCTAATATACCCTTAATCCTCTCTTACCAAATAAATCTGATAACATTAAATACATATCTCCTATCAAATAAATCCAATGATAAAATAACAAATTCCGATCGCAAAATCCTATAACCCTAAAACTTTAAACCTTGAAACCCTAAATCTTGAAACCTTAAAACCCTAAATCTTGAAACACTAAACCCTGGATCCCTAAATCCTGAAACCCTAAAATCCTAAACCGTAAAACCTTCTTTGATTATTGCGATAAATCAATTCATGACTGGTCTGTCTAGGGCATGAAACCTGAAATATTATTTGGGCAAATATGCTCCTCAAATGATCTTCCTTTGATCAAATTCTGCCGATCAGATAATTGCCCCTCGCTTCTTTAATTCTTCGAACTTGCTATAGGTTAAATCTCTTCAAATCTGGGTTTGAAACTTAAGGAATTCGGAAAATTCATAACAGTATCACTAGAACTTCACTTAATTTTACTATACCTTCATCCCTTAAATAGAATTACCTCTTGATTTTGCCCAGGTAATTAACTTTGCATGCAGCTTATTTGATTGGGCAATGGTCATATTTGATTGAGCAAATGGTCATAATCTGGTTCTATTTATTGAAGTAAAAGGGGGTTTAATTGGTCTAGGATAAGCGATTTAGTACATATTTTATTTTTGTGAAAATAATTATTCACGAGCTCCGAATATATATATATATATATATATATATATATATATAAGGTTTGGAATAATTGTGAAAAACCTGCTAAGTGGTACTTAATTTTGCTAATCTGTTATCTTAAAATGCGGGCTTCGATGTATCGAATTTCTTGCTATTTTATTTTAATTGATGATGATTCGTCTTGCTGGACTATGTTGTTGAAATGGGGCTAGCTCTTTCAGCTTCATAAAGGATTGGTTAATTATGAAATTTGGTTTTAGAACTTGGCTCGCCTATTAATTGTTTTGAATCATCATTCAGATCAGTTCTATTCCGTCTCATAACTAGGTGTCGTTTTGCAATTGTCCATCGTCTAGTGCTTACGGTTGATGATAGGAGGATTAATTGAAATTTTTTTTCTGGCTCGATTGAAAAATTGTCTGTTGAAAAATAGATTATGGATGGACAGCCGCAGGCATTTTAGAGGTTCAGTAAAATCACCAATTCTTCGAAATTCTTGTGATGATTCTCTTGTATATGAAGGGAGAGATGAGCTTCATGAGGTGGAATATAATTGACCAGCAAGATGAGGCAAGCAAAATGAGGATGATCAGGACGAGATGAGTTAATGAGCTGGAATTTACAAGCAAGATGAGATGAGGAGTACTCATCAGGAGATTAAAAAAAAAAAAGATCAAGGGAGGGTTGAACTTGAGGACAAGTTTGGCAAAGTCATGCCCAACTCGAAGAGACCGACGTCCATCCCAGGTTTATGATGGCATTCTCACCTCTAAGAATAATTGGTATGAGTTCTAAATACTGGGAGGGAGTACTATGATCATCCTACTATTTTATTAAATTTCATCAATCAAAGAACTGGTTTAGGATGTTAGTCGGGTAGCTAGGCCTCCTCTTGAGGTGGGTGTGCTTGCATGCTCGATATAGGCTTGCAATGTCGTGAAAAAAAGCCCAGTGAAGGAAGGACCATAATATACTTGATTTAGCATATGCCAAAGATTAAGGGTGTGTTATAAACAATGTTCAATTCAACTCAATTCAACTCCTCTTATCTTCAATTCAACATCACAATCATTACTTTTTTTATTTTTTAAATATTTTTAACCATTCAATTCAATTTTTAATATTAAATTCTCTCAACTATTCATTACTTTTTCACAATTCAATAACACAATCATTACTTAATCATTATTTTCTCTCAATTATTTTTTACTTTTTCACACTTTTTCTCATAATTCAACAATACAATCATTACAAACCAATTAAAATCAAAACTCAACTCAACTCAACTCTCAATCCAAACGCACTCTAAGTATGCATGCTTTGCTCGATGAAGTATCAGATAATGTAGGTACTCGATGTCTGCTTGAGGATTATATATCCAGAAGGGTTTATTTGTGATTTTGAAGTATTTCATCCTTTTTTATTGCTCAATCCTTAACATTTTCTCTTTTGCTCGGTGGCCGTCTCCAAATTGAATTAAGAACTTTTCAAATCCATGTGATTGGCACCAATTTATTTCTCTCTATATAATGCCCGATTCCTCTTAATGCATGGATTTTCGGCTTAACTAATGAAAGGCCCCCTTTGATGCGTGTATGTTTAGCGCAGAATTACAAAGATAATATTTTGCTACTAGCATATGTGTACACATGTCACATGACCCTTTTTGATGTGCGCATGTCGCGTGTTTGATTGGTTACAAAGATTGACTTTGCCCATGTGTGCTCACATCAAAATAACAAAATTCACTTTTCCATCATCAATGATATTTAATATTACTTTGGGTACATATTTATGTGTACACATATATGTTTGTTCATGTATTTGTTAGTCTTGTGGTATTTAACCATTGAAAATGGGTTTTAACTGTTTAGCAATCAAAAATACAAAATATGTAATACCTCGAGAGATACTGATGAGATGTAAGATTTGAGATTAAGAATAATTTAAACGAGTCCATATTCTTTTTATTACTCTTCTAGTAAAAGAGAGTATGGGAGGGAATGAAACATAAAAAACAAAAACAAAAACAAAATATAGGTCTATCTCAACAGAGAATCGATGGTCAATTTTTGTGATCGATTCAAATTTCGTTTTCATTTTTTTAAGTGTAGGAGAAGAAGTGGGGTCTTAATTATATTTTGTACCATTTATTTGGTCTATTTATTTAGTCAAATTGCTCGCTAATTTTAATACTTGCATTTAATTTCTTAAAAATAAATGGTGTCATTGACCCCATTAACTCCCATATAGATCCGCCCCTAGTTGCGTATTCAGTTAGAGACGAACATACATAAGAACTAGGTGTAGACCCACGCTATGCGCAAAATTCATTAAATAATATTTTTTACCGAAGTTCAATTTTTACAATCCATTGTAATTTTCTTATCGATCTTAATTACTCAGAACAGTATATGCCTCGTCGAAATTTAAAAACTTGATCTTGAGAGTTAAATTTATTAAACAATTATAAAAACCTGAAATGTGAAGAAGTTATGCAGGTAGTAGAGAAGTGAGAGAGGGATGGAGAAAAAGGAGAACTTTTATACAAAACTGACCTTATATCCAACGACTCATATTTTTTAATCGAATTAGAAGGACATTTTGAGAAACCGAATATTAGACCAAGAAGACATATCCCTTTTGAAAGTAGTACAGATGATTGATATGAGTCTAGAAAAAATAGTTGAAGAAATTCTTAAATGTACAAATATATATATAAAGCACTCGCAGTCGATTTACTGAAAGATTAACAAATAAATAAATAAATAAATGCTCTTCAGCTTGAACATTTGGCCTTCTATTTGCTCATATAAAATTTCACTCCCTTAATCTACATCTCTTGTTCCCATGCATGTCGGTCGTTGCAGGTATGGACACACTGACGTGAGGAATGAGCATGAGGCATTCGAGAGAGAATGCTTGCCGAGAGACTGGTGGAGTTTGTAAGAGAGGATATGCATGGGCTAGAGAATGATGATGACAACGCTCATGACCGTGAGTAGATGAGGTGCAGAAGGCGTGGTAGGCAAGAGTGGTTCACTTGATCAAAGAGAGCGACGTGGTGGCCGGGGAAGGGGCCGGAATCTGGAAGAGGGTGCCGATAGACTATGCATATAACATTAACATTATCAAGAGTGGATAGTGGATACATTGTCTTGAGCGGCGGCAATAGACATCAGAGGTAGGAACATAAATCATATCGATGTTCAGGTGTTAAGGATGAAGGTTTGGGCGATCATTTGTCCCACATATCTATATCTATATCTATATAAACCGGAAGCATTTTAGAAATTTTGGCAGAGAGTACGTTCTTTTTTCATACCATCGAGTATATTTTTTATTTTTTAAAAACTATGAATAAATTAATGTAAATATATACATCACTTATACAAATCGAAATCATTAATTCTCTAGTAGAGTACATTCTTTTTTCATACGCTCGAGTTTCTTATTTATCTTTTAAAAAGTACGAATAAATTAATGTAAATATATACATTGTCTAAGCATGAATTAAGTAAGTAATAATAATAATATAAAATAATATAACAAAATAATAATAATATAACATAATGTAATGTAATAAAATATAATAAAATGTAATATAATATAATTCATTTGTACCTTCATTCTCTATTATTTGTTGCTTATTTTTAATTAACATAAATAAGTAAAATAATTCTTGCTTTAATTGTTCTTTGTAGGTATTTAACTCGTGACCTCTTTCAAATTGCATTTGATAAATCTTATGAATTTTTTAGACTTTCTAATTTATTTATTATCTCTCTCAACAATTTGACATATTTTACCCATTCGTTTATGTTGTACATATCTACATTTAAATGATCCATTAAAATTTAATCTTTTGATTATAACCCATTTCTCCTAATAAAATTATTATCATTCATGCTTCAGGGTCATCGTCTCCTTGAAACCAATCACTATTTATACTTTCATTTTCTTGACTTCTAATACTTTTCACTTTCTTGACTCTCATTTTCTACGCTTGCAATTCTCAATCTTTCTCTCTCTTCATGGAAGGCATTCATCATTGTCTCAATTAGTTTTCGATTAAGTTCATGATTATCGAATAAATACCCTAAAAAACTTGCATGATAAAATCAACATAAAATTGTAAAATATCATTATGTTTTTATACCAATTTTATAATTTTATAACTATTCTATTCATTGAGATCTCAAAATCATTCATTTTTGTTTTATAAGACTGCTTGTTTTATAAGAGTGTGATATGATATATGCAATGACTGCAATTCTAACAAATGCAAGCACCGATTGATCGCCTAGTTTCTTCATGTTTCCTCTTTGTATCCACTATCATTCTAATCTTTCTATCCATAAGATTAAAAATAGCTTTGTTATTTAAAGCAATATTTTCGTTACAGGAATGTCTCAGAATCATAAATAAACGATCAAGTTCAAATCTTAATCTTTCGATTCTTTGGAATATCTATTCAACAAAACATTTTGTATCTTATTTTCTAATAATAATTCATCTCAAACTAATAAGATATAGTAAAAGATAATTTTGAGTAATAGCAATACTTACAAATCTTTCTTTATTTTGTCAATGATATATTTTGTATAGAGCTGAGGAAGCGGGAATACACATTCGTGGAAGAGAGATACAAGCTTTGAGCATAGCTAACTTTGGAATTTTAACAAAGGATTTCAGGATGTTTTGGTGATGCCCTCTTTCGTCTACCCTTGATAACCTACACTATTTCTTACTTTACATGCTTATGGACTTAATTAAAAGCTAATACATTATTGTCCTTTGAACAATGAAATAAATAATGGTCTACCGTTGGCAAGGAATCTTGCTGCTTTACATCACTTGTCTCGCTTTAGTCGTGTCTTCTTTTGGATTACAACTCAAAGGGAATTCGAGAGTCCAGAAATGGGTCATTTGGCGAGTTTGCGGACCCAGAGACTAAACCTTCTGGACTACACATAAAATGAATTTTCTGAACTTGAGCTTGCATTTTTATGATGGAGCCGGCCTTGTATAAATTGGCTAGCATCTAAGCTTTCATATGCGAAAATTTTGAATTTTTCATGACATCCAACAAAGGCGTCTTTTGTTTATCAATCCATCTTTGAACCGCTTGCGGACAGGCCTGGTCTTCTTTACAACTTGGCCATCATTTGACTTTAGATTGTCTAATGAGTCTAGAGATGAACACACCTTTCATGATTCATGGGCATTCTTTTGGGGAGATTCCTTCGATTTTGAAATTCTATGGAACTAAAAATTAAGCAAAAAAAATGAAGTCCTTTGGACTTGAGGGTTCCTCGTTCAATTGTGATTTTGTCTCTAAATATTTTCCATCCTTCGTAAGTTTTGGGTGGCAGAATTTCTGAGATAGCCCCGTGAAAATCCCACCAATTGTAGAACCATCTCGAAATTTTTTCATATCTAACACCAAAATGAAAAAATTAGGTATGGGCAAAGCTAGAGTAGAGAAAGGCTCGACTCCAAGCAGTAACATAATCTGCGTAATCATTCATTTGAGGAGAATAGGGTTGAGAGAACTATCGTGAAGTGGTGAGAGGAGTGTTCCAGTCATAAGGGAAAAATATTTTCATGATTTTGGATTTACAATATAAAATCTTGTCGGGATTATTCGTGTCCGGTACTTCCGTGATGTGAATTGAATCGGTATCAACTAAAATGTATTCATAAAATTCCCTGATTTTTCCACCATCAACTGAAAAATTAAAATCTTTGGGATAGATCTTTTCTGCAATTTTGTAAGGAGGAAGACTTTCGAATTTTGACTCTATAGGACATAGATGAACGGCTACATTAACTATAAATCCTTTCATATTTTTGACTTCGGGATTAATTATTTGGGCAAAGGTAAAAGAAGAAGGCCCTTCGCAAGGAGAGGGAGTAGAAGGAGAAGGATAATGGAAAGGGAAAGTTAGAGCTGAAGGAGAATATGAGGGTGCGTTTGGATTCAGAGTTAAAGTAACTTTAATTTTGATTTTGATTTTGATTGTGGAAAATGACAAATGAAATGTGATTATAAATTTGACTTGGGAAACGTGTGTTTTTGTTGTGTAGTGTGTTGAGTTAAAGTTAAAATTTTTGACTTGAGAAATGTATCTTTTTGTTGTGTAGTGTGTTAAGTTAAAGTTAAAGTTAAAATTTGGTGTTTGGAAATCCAAACAGGCCTGTTCCTAATGTGGTCATGAGTCTGAAGGTGGATGGAGAAACCAACCTAGGAGACCTATATTGAGAATAGAGTAATGGAGATGAAAAAGGAGTCATGATAGAGAGACTGCGTGATTTCCTTGCGTAAGATTTTTCAGTCTTGGGTGATCCTTTCGTAATAGATATTTTCTTTATAGAAATTCTCTTGTAAGAAAATCTAGTAATGAATTAGATTCTCCTTTCATAAACTCAATTTCAAAACTAAAACAAGATAGACTTGCTTGCCATCTTGCGAAAATTTGTTTAAAAACTAAAATTCGAACATCTTTTGCAATATTTCTTTCGCAATTTTGCAATCAATCCTTAATAAAAACATGTTATTATATAAGTCATCTTGAAATTTTAAAATACATAAAACAATTGATAAAATCTCTTTCTTAACTATAGAATAATTTTCTTGTGGCTCTGTCCATATCCCGGAATAAAACCTTACAATTAATTCATTGTCAAGCTTTTGCTTTAAAATTCCTCCGTATCCTATATATGATGCATCCATTTCTACAATGAGACTAGTCTTAGGATAAATCCTAAGCATGGAAGATGATTTACCTTTTCTTTAATAATCCTTATGGCTTCCGTCATTTTATCATTCCAAGCAGGAGTTTTTTGTAATATTTGGAATAGTGGTTTGATCCGTTTGCACTGTGTAACCTTTCAATAGTTTTTTCTTTGTACTTAGTAGGTATTATTCCTTCTCGTAAACAATTCTAGCTTAAAATCTGCGCCAATTACTACTTTAACCTTTACATGTCATTTTGTATTGGCATTTTAGAGATAACATTCCTACTGAGAAATTATCCCGGTGATTTACTAGCATCTTCTGTCATGTTTTCTTGGGTTTTTTCTTCTTTCATGTTTTCAAAAGTAAGTAGCTGTTTTATTTCAAAATTTTATCTTTTTCATTATGTGATCTGTCTTTTAATTTCATTGATTTCACTTTGCAAATCTTGAAGTGTAACTGGTTTGCTTTTATGCCTGATTGTTTCAAATATATTTTGAGACTATATGTAACTACGTTCCTTTTGAGTTTCTCTTCTTCTTCTAAAAGCATTTTTCTAAATTTCATTAAAACTACTAATTTTTCTCTAGGGTTTTCTAATTCTTCTACCTTTTCTAAAATTTCCCTTTCTTCTTTTGAGATTACGTTAATAGACTGTTTACAGATTTCGTGTAGGTATTCAGACTTGTCTGAACTAGTTTCTTCAATTTTCGAAGACTCATTTTTGGAGATTATGGATGAGATTTTTTGTTTTAATTCTTCATCCATGGTGGTTTCATTTATTTTCTTCTTAACTTGACACTTTGAACTTGGAGTGCTTCTAGAGTGGAAATCTAAAAAATGTCACATAGTGGGACGTATAATTTTTAAGTCCCTCGAATGTTAAAAATTACATTTTAGTTCTAGATGTTTTCACTATGTCATAAGTTCATCGGGTCAAATCGGAAATTCATCAAATTTTCGGGATTGATGATGTGTCTCGAAAGCTGAACTGGTTCAACAAGGCGGTCCACCCGTTTGAACCAGCCACAATAAAAGAAAAAGAAGCTGATCTGCAGATCAGCCGAAGAATAAGAAGCGGGGGTTGGGAGCCGGGGGGGGGGGGGGGGGGGGGGGGGGGGGGGGGGGGGGGGGGGAGGTGTTGTGTGTGTGAAGGGAAGGGAGGTGGCAATTTTTTTCAATTTCCTCTTTCTTCTTCGCTGATCTGAGATCAATTTTTTTTTTTAAAGTTCAACTTTATCTTATTTTATTCCATTTCACCTTTGGAATATAGAAGGGAATAGAATATGTTCTATATAACACTTGGTCTTACAAAAGTTAGAAATAAGTCAAGCTAATTATCGTCGGAAAATTTAGAGATTTCAAGTTAATAATATATACAATAGTTCAAACTTCTATACAGAAAGAAGAAATATTTTCCACATACTAAATTCATTCAAACAATTTCTTATGCCTGTTTACTCAATACTCTATAAAGGAGTATAATTTTCTAGAGAAAAACTATATATTGAAATTACATCATTGCCAAATCTAGTCAATATAAAGTTGAAGCGTGTTACTTTAGAAGAGCATATTGATCATATCAATTAAAGACACTACAATCACTAGTATCATGAAAGATCATTTTAGAGAAAAAAAATATGTTCATTGTAATAGTTAGTTGTGTTTAATTGTGCCATTAGCTCGAATCAACTCCTAATGTGGAAGAGAAGATGGGGGAGATCAAAAACCTTTTTCTTTCGAGAAAGAAAGAGAATGAGGAGATTCGACAGTAGTGGTTCGAGCACCAACTGCACCTCCCATTCTTCACCCCGCTTGGCTGTTATTTTTTTCAAAAAAATTTCTTTAAAGAACTTAAAGTAAATAAATAAACTGGGTTACTCGCGTAGTTTGGCTAATAATCTTGTTTATTACAATTATTTTATTCTTAATTACTGTATTTCTGAAATTATAATTTATATATATATTGATGTATAATTGACATTAATGTCACGTACAATATTATATTATCCAAAATCAGTTTGAGTAGCCAATGAGTGTAGACAAGGTTAGCTGCAGTCACTGGCATATGTGGTGAGGAAAAATGTCAAGTACAACTAATTGGTCAGCACCGACACTATCATCGACTCAGGGAAATAATAACAACTATCAAAACTAAGTTACGAGAAATATTGATGTTACTAACTTATTCACAATAGTCATGGCACACACTGGCCAAATTTATATTTTACATAATACACATATTCAACCATATAATAGTGTAATACGAATGAAATAAGTGTTGTTGTATATTCATGTAAGCTTGAGCCAATTATTACAAGCACCTAGGCTCATATCAAATTTTGTCAGTTTTGTCCTTCTAGCAGAACTAAATTAAGATGTCACTACTAACAGTTTGATTAGATTGGACCCATGCATAAAGTGTTCAATATATTAATATTAGTAGACCAATTTAAAATACAATAACTATATTCATCGAGTTTTCATTCACTCTATTGTAAAGAACAACGAGGGTTACAGATAAGAAGATGCTATGCCGTCTAAGATACATTTGAGCCCCATAAACAACACTTTCCTTGCTTTTGACAGTGAACAAAGAAAATCCCTTAGTGATCGATAGATATAGAAAAGATCCCTCGTTGAATGGTCGATATGGATAAAAACTCTCAGTGACTAATTGATTTTTCCGAGCACAATAATAGAAGAGTAATAAATAATCAGGTCAAGCAAATAAAAAAAGATGTCCAACATAACTGATCGTTTTGGGAAAAAAATAAGTTTCGGCTTGTGCCAAAAATAAAAACTATAGTAAGCAATTTATTATACATATTGTTTGTTAGTCTCCACCAAATAGGAAATCCTACTTCCATTAATTTATGAAAAATGTATGTCAATACGGATGACATGAATCATGTTAGCTCAAACTAACAAGTTAGAAAGAATAATTTATCATAATGATAAAAGTGTTATATATAAATTAATACAATTGTATTAATATCCATCATTTATATATAATTTGTTTTTTTATATAATTTATTTTCTTTATCAAATAACAAATAATTGGAATTAATTTCTTGTGGATTATGAAAATCTTGATTAGGTTCCATAATGGGTGTAGAAAATTCCGTTTGAGCTAAATGGAAAGAGTATATGCTACTAGTATTTGAGCTAGCACAGCTAGATCTTTGGAGAGCTTCCTGAATGGCATAGACATTTTGATCCTTTTCTAGAAAATATTGTGATGAATTAAATAGAGTAAGTTTAACCTTAAGTATTTTCTCTGACAACACCGCTGACTAACGGATTCACTGTCTCTCTCTGAGCCTTAGTGGTGGGACCAAAGCTCACCAACGGATGAGCACCAAAGTTTACCCTTACTTCAATTATCACACAATTTAGTAGATTGGATTTAATTTGCCTTACAATATCCATTCCATTCTCCCCAAAAATTTTTCGCAAGCATCCTCTAATACAATTTTTGACCTGGGTAATGAGATATAAGATGAAGTGATATAATATAATAATCGAAATTTTTAAAAGAAAAATAAAATGGGACAGTTGGTTAATGTTACTTAAAAGCAAAGAAGAAGATTTTACAAAGAAATTGTAAGCGTCAGTGTATCTCAGTGGAGTTTCAAGGTAATAAAGACAAACAAAAAAGGAAAAACCAAAAATAAGCATGCATAATAAGAGTAGAAAAATGAATATATAAAGCATCTAAATGAAATAGACAATTAAATAACTAACTACATAAGTTGCTGCTTCGGGAGTTGCACCCTCCTCTAGAACCCCCTCACTCTTTCATTGAACTCAACACCGATGGGTGCTCTATATAGGTAACCCGGGGCTTATCAGGGCGGTTGGTCTCATTCGAGACTTGCTTGGTAGATGGATTAAAAGTTTTCTAATGAACCTTAAGATCACTACAAGCCTTATTGCAGAATTGAAGGCCCTCCGGGAAGGCCTCCTTGCTCTAGATTCTGATATTCGTAAGCTTTACGTGGAATTGGATACGAAGCTTATCATAGGCTGGGTGCGGGGTGATTCCACGAATGCTGTGCTGATCAACTCGATCAATGACTGCAGGACTCTTTGCAGGAGGTGCACGTCTATAGGGAGGCCAACTAATATGTTGATCATCTCGCTCGTGTAGGAGCCACCCGGCACTTAGGTTGTTTAAGGTATTTTTAATTTCACCTCCTTCCCCTGTTAGGAAGTTGATGATGATCATGTCGAGCTCTTGTGCCCGAGACTTGCTGTAAAAGAATTAAAAAAACAAAGTGATAGATAAGTAAAACATTGGGGGTCAAAGTGAAATGATAGATAAGTTAAGGGTACAAGAAATGGAGATTATCGTGAACAAAAACAGCAGCACCCAGCAGAATCAGAGCCTTCCTCCGTGGCCGTGGCTGACTGAAGAAGAGGAAGCAGCAGAGCAGCAGCATCTGATTCGAATTCACTCTGAAGCGAAGCTCTTGGCATCTTCCTGCCGGAAACTCAGCCTTATCAGATGTTTCGAGCTCTCAATCTCCTCCGCTGCCGCCTCATTGAACCTCCGTGTCCCAGACTCGCCGCCCCCAAGATTCTCTCCTTCCCACTCTCCACGAAGCAGAGCAACGAGCCAGATCCCCAGGACGTAGTCTCGCTGATCAACCGGGACCCCACGAGCCCCCCGCGGCTCTTCGTGGTCCAGCCTCGGCTCCGCCCCGACGCCGCCCTCCACGCCAGGCTCGACGAAGCTCTCTGCCTCGCCAACTCCCTCGAGGAGCAGCGGGATGGCTTCTTCCACACCGATTTCTTCGAAAAGGGCCTCCCCCCTCACGTTGTCGTTCAGAACCCTGCTGCTAGATCCCCGAAACCTCGTGCAGGTCGGTTTCTTTGGTCTAGCAGAATTACCATTAGGCTTTCTGTTGCTTTCCTGCTTTCCCGCTTCCCTTCTTTCATTTGGAAGATGGAGAATTAATTAGCTCAGATAAAATGTTGTTTTCCTAGGAAGTTGTTAGGGATTCTTGTCATTTCTAATGACCCATCTGATCAAATTATATTCTTGTGTTAGAATAATATGAAATTTGTGAACTTTTTGTAGTTATCCAATGTAACAATTTCGTTTTTCTTTCTGATATCTTCTGGGTATGACAAATAATGATTTAGTGCTTTTGTTCCTGATCCGTTCTTGGTATTTGCGATTCCATTGGTTTCCAATGTCATGAAAAGGTTGGCTTTCATAAGTCAGCTTTGTTTTTCTGCTGTTCATTCATTTGCCATTTTGCCGCTGCTTTGGTTCGTTCGGGGTTCGTCGTGGTGTACCCTCTGAATGCATAATGGGATTGTCTATGCTTTTTGCTACAATGTGCAGACACGTATTTCGGACCAGGGACTGTGGACAATATTAAGATCCATTTAAATGCAGCAGAAGAAAAGGCAAGAGCCTTTCACTGCATTTTATTCCCCTTATTTTGTTGTTTGGAGTTGTGATAGTCTCAGCACATGGTTATTTCATCTTAGTGAAACTACAATTTGACAGGGTGAAATAATAGATGCTGTTTTCGTGAATGCCATCTTGTCGGGAATTCAGCAGAGGAATTTAGAGGCAAGTTGTGTTTAGCTTCTTTATTTAAGCGTTTAAAGGAGGATGACGAAACTCTACATGTATTATGTCAAGTGAAGTGGAGTAAATTCTTTTTCATTTATGTTCTCATGTATCAGATGATATGGGGAAAGCCTGTGCTAGATCGTGTAGGCCTTATTATAGAGATCTTTAACGCTCATGCTTTCACAAAAGAAGCAAAACTACAGGTACTCTCTATTTATATGCTTATCTCGACCTTTTATTTTCTTGGAGTAGGGATTCACTATAGCTAGTTGAGGGCATAGCTTGGCAATGAATTTGCTCTCGTTATTTACATTTTATAGGCTGAACTAGCAGCCCTGATGTACAAAAAGACGAGGCTTGTCCGTGTTCGTGGGCCTAATGGCCGTCTTACCTTTGGTGTTGGTGGTGAAGCTGAAGTTGTCAGTGCTCGAGGGTGAGTTTATCATTTGAATACTTCTAATAGATGGTCCCCCAAAAAAAAAAAATCTAATATACGTGCTCTGAAAATCCAAGAGGCACATGATATTTAGACTTGGCAGTGATAATATTTTTCCCAATCCTCACTTTTTACAGTACTAAAGTTACCTGTGGTTTCTTATCATAATTTAAGATCAACTTTATGATCGTGACTGTTTGATGCAGGAGAGGAAGTGGAGGACAAGGTTTCATCAGCGGTGCTGGAGAAACTGAACTTCAGCTGCAGCGGCGAAGGTTTGATTTATTAGAAGTTTTATGTATTTCACTTTATTTTAGAAGCTTTGCTCTCTACTCTGTTTGTTCATTTGCCTGAATTTAGGCTAGATTTCTCTTATTAACCTATTGATATTTGTAGAATTGCAGAGAGGCGTAGCCGTCTTCTGTCTCATATAGAAGAAGTGCGTAGAACTCGAGCTGTGCAACGAGCTGGTCGGAAGAGACATGGAGGCTCGTTTGGCCTGGGGTTATCTACCGTTGCTGTCGTAGGATATACCAATGCGGTAGGTTACTAAGAGATTCTATCTATATAACATATAGGTTATTATTATACAAGTTAATATACTACGGGTGTTTTTGGGCATATTGATCCTATCTTCGTGTTCAAAAACTCCTCTTTTGTACTATTTTATATTTGGCATTCTTAAAAGGTTGGCGTCCCGTTAATGCCCTTTTGTTGATTGATAATATCCCTCATCTTTATCATTCAATAGAAATTTGATTTTTTTGCCTTCCCTTTTTCCGGTCTTCTACAGGGAAAGTCAACTCTAGTCGGTACACTCTCAGATAGTGATGTTTATGGTGATGATCGGTAAATTGGTCTACCACCAAGACAGCTCGTATTTGATATTGCCATTTAAATCAATTACTTTCTTCTTGTTTTGATTGATTCCATGCTGCAATGTTTCTGTAGGCTATTTGCGACTGTTGACCCAAGATTGAGAAGCGTTGTTCTTCCCTCGGGGTAATGGTGCTGCAAAGAAATCTTGATTATTTATCCTCATGGATTTAAGAATATTGAAATGCTGGAGTTTTTTTGCCATGTATATCATATCCTTAGTGCTCAAATTATCGCTAATTGAGGATTACCATTCAGGAGGAAAGTGCTTATGAGCGACACAGTTGGGTTTATATCTGATCTGCCTGTGCAGGTATTAACACAGTGAATAACATTAGATTTCCTTTTTGGCATTCATAATATCAATATCTCTCTAATCTTTTCGTCACCATTTCTCTTTTCAGTTGGTGGAAGCCTTTCATGCAACTCTGGAGGAGGTGGTTGAAGCCGATCTTCTTGTGGTAAATAGTGATTTCTTGCCCTTTTTACAGGAACACTCAACCTTCATTCTATAAGCTATTGGCAATAAACATACAGTTTATTTTCCATCTATATATGTTGCTTGTATTTGCAGCATGTATTGGATTCAAGTGCTCCAAATCTCGATGAGCATCGTTCATCAGTCTTGCAAGTTCTTGAACAAATAGGTGTATCTGAGAATAAGCTTCAGAACATGATTGAAGTTTGGAATAAGGTACGGAAAATAAGTCCTTGCTTTTTCCTCTTTACTGTTTCCAAGAATTCTGAGTTTAAAAACAAGAAATGAAAGGCTTGCTTGGACCTTTTTTCCCACTAAAATTGAAACTCGGGAAACTGTTCTTCGAGAGGGTATTTGCAAGAGTGGTTTATTAGTTTTCGTTAAACTTCATCTGATTTTCCAGTTGGGCGGTTTTTTCATAGTAGACAGCCCAAAAAAGGGTCTTTAGATAGCACATCAAAATGCCTTTATACTTCCACAACCCGCATGGTCTCACTTTTTTGAGAAAGAAAGATGAAAAATTGGATTAAATCTAATTATTTTCCGGAGCACATGACCTCAATTACATTACACTATTTTATTTATCATCAGCTCTCACGTATGTGAATTGATTAAAATCTTGTTATTCAAAAACTACCTAAGTTATGTGCTTCGAAGACGAGCTCTTGTTTTTTTTTTTGGGATAAGGAAGCTTGAGTTTTGACATCTGTGATATTCGGTGATTTTTCAGATTGATCTTCAGGAAGTTGATGAGATGCATTCAGATGGAGCCTTGCTTGATGCCGAAGAAGTCGAATTTGAGAATCTCTCAGGAGAAGATGACGAGAGTGTGTTGTCTGAGATATCATGTCAGGAGAGCAGTGGTGAGGGGATAGATCGCTCGACAACTGCCAGTGGTGATGATGAAGTTGTTGCCGAGCAATCAGAGGGAGAACTCGAGTATGAGGAAGATGAGGACCGTCTGTGTGAGGTGTCATCTGGAGAGCTTGATGATTTAGCCATCACCAGCAACACTCCAGGATCATCTATTCGGCAGGCTCAGAGCGCAGCCAGTGATGAACGGTATCAGTCCTACAAGTGTGGGCCTGATGTGAAAACGTCTGCAGTGACAGGAGTGGGCCTACAAGAGCTTCTGGAGCTCATCGACGAGAAGCTGAAGGCGCAGGACGAGAGCGTCAAGTCTGAGCGAGTAGTGGAAAGGGGTGCTTTCGATAGAAAATGGAGACCACCCCGAGAAAACGATGCAGGCATTGCAGTCGAGCAGTAACTCCATTGGTGGAAAAGAAGTTAAGAGACGCTTGGCAACAGCGGAGTCGATCGGTTGTCTGCTCAGGAGGACTCATGACAGTGCTACTGAGCTCTTCTCTGCCGGGCAATAGTCTCTCGTGTCAATTTTTGAATAGAGCGGGAGAATTTTCTCTGTTTTCTTCGACTTTGAAGTGCACCAACAATGTCCTTAGGTATCGAGCAGCTTTGATGTTAAACGAAGGATGTTGGACACCCGATCCCAGTGTGATGCTGTCGAAATGGTTATCTAAAGTGTACGACAAAGCATTATCACATACAAGAAGTTAACCGAGAAATTCGTCGAAGTCACGGCCTCGTTGCACAATCTCGACAATCCATGACCGAGCAGCGAAATACAGATTCAGAATAAGATATCATCGGTTTGGAATTTGGATGTATAGCATAAATTTGACAAAATGAAAAGGAAAAACAAAATTAAAAAAAACAAACAAACGAGAATAACTGATAGGCGCGCGCCGACCCTCGCCTCCCGCCAATAAAATGACCAAACTGCCCCTCGAGTCCCCGCCAGTTGGACCGTCGCCGACACAACCCGCCTCATATTATCAAATTAATTAAAAAAATAGAAAACGAAATTCCTTCGGCGTGGGGCCCGCTGGACTGTACGTATACGGTATAATGATATCCCACCGCACGTCTTCCCCTCCCCTGCTTCCATTCTTCACTCACTCTCTCGCGCACACACTGCACATCGGAAAATCGCAAATTCCCCAAACTATCCATTTCCTCGGCCTCCCGACGCATTTCGCATTTGCCGCAATCTTCTCCGAGCACGGATCTGGGAGCTTCCTCGTCGATTCGGATCTCAATGCGGTGTTCTCCATCGTCGATCTGAGGTGAGTCTCTGCTCCGAGCGTTTGTTTCTTGCTCTCTCCGCTCCGCTCTTGCAGGTTTGATCAAGCTTCATCGTTTCAGAGTTCTGTATTTAGCTTTGGGCAAATGTTTGGGAAGCTTTGTCGTACGAGGAGTGATTTGGCTCATCCGATTTTTGGAAAGTCATAATTTTGTTTTGATATGGGGGAGTGAATGAGGCGATTCGTAGTTATTTAGGAATGTTAAATCTGTGCATCTCTTGGACGCTTTCGGGAGCTATTGAGATTAATATAATGTACGGGGAATATTTGGGTGCTTGGGGGTTTTGTCTGATGCGACTGTATCGGGTGTGCGGTCTCTGTCGAGCTTAAATAAGTCGATCTCGGTATGTGTTGGCTTCAAGATTGCAGCTTCTTGGGGGTAGGTTAAGGAAGTGCTCTCTATTTCCTATGCCAAGGGAAGGGTGAAAAGGACGGTTTTGACTCTAGAATTTAGTTTCTTATTGGACAAACAAGATACTCATTGCAGAGGCTGCTTTACTGCGGGGAGAATTAGTGGCCTCAAGGTTCTCCATTTACTAGGTCTAGGGGGAGCACTTGATAAATTATTATTTACTACTTCTTTTAGAATGGTAAGTATGGAGTTAGTAGCTTGAAGACAAATTTTTTGGAAATGAGAAGTTCCAGAAGGTCAGCTGTTTTTGTCTATTGATGTCGGCGGTGCTTCTGCAATATTTGCCTTGTGAGCTGAGTTTGGGAAGCACATGTTGTGTCCGGTTCTTATCACTGGGTACCAATTATAGTCGATGGAAATTATTTGTGTGTATAGAGGCGAACTATTAGAGTGTCAGAATTGGAATCTGAGATATACCAGAGGATGAAATTGGGGTATTAAATGCATTTGGGGCATTGCCATACTCAACATACAGCCTTTGGTTCGTCGAGGTGTTTAAGGAAGTGGGTGGAACTCTGTAGTTAATGGGATATAGAACCATGTCACAGAAACTGGACTCCTTATTGGTCCAGTGTGGCTGGGCTTATCTGGAGCTATGAGATTTTTGGGGTGTTCACAAGCGTAGGGTCTATGAGGAGTCCTTATCTACATAACTACACAAGCGCATATGCAAACACACTAACTGTGCTTCGACCATCTTTGAGGGTTTCATGGAGATAACAGAGAAGCATATACAACTGTAGTGGATAGGTTTCCAAAATGTGAGCATCCAGTTATTCTGAATTTTTAGTATCGGTAGAAAATACAATGTATGCATTTGATATAAATGTATAAGACTTGTTCATGTTTTCTTTCTGTAGTATTTTATTGATATGTTTGTCTTTCGTTTCTTCAGGGATTCCAGAATTATTTTCGATTTCTTCTCCATTGTATTTTGTAAATTAAGTGCATGAATATTTGTCTTAGCACTGCTTGTTACCACTTTACTTCTGTTTTTTTTTTTTTTTTTTTTTTTTTTTTTAACACAAGGATATTCCCGTTTATCTGTTTATTGTGGAGGCAGATAAATTATTCTTAAATAAGAAGTAGCAATGGCGAGGAGGCAAGTAGGCTCCAGTCGCCGACTGGTCGACAGTGGAATCCCTTTTGCTGGATCTTTACATTCGAAGTCCCGATCTTCACCGTTGCTATCAGTTGTTCTTGTCCTTTTGGTAGCATTCCTCTTTCTCTCCCTCGTGTTTTTCTTTTCTCCTTTCTCATTCCCATTGGAAAGTATTTTAATGTGAACACGTCAAACTCCATTTCTTACTATGGCTTGTTTTTCCATTTTCATTAATTCTACAGGGAGCAGTCCTGCTCATTTGCTTTGCCTATGGCTCAGGTCATTTCTCTCGCATTATTAATTTCTTATATTTCACTTATTGCTTCCATAACTCTAGGGTGCCAACATTCTTAAGTCCTTTCTTCTTTGTGATGCACTTAGCAGAGGATTAGGTCTATCCTTGTTATAATTTCAATTTTGGTTTACGTTAGCATGTTGATTAACTTGTAATATTACTACAGGTTTATTTGGAAGAAAGGTGGAAGCATTTAGCAAGGTTGAAGGTAGATACCACGGTGTTTTTTGCATCACCTCAATGGGACTCTGTCCCCTAATTTCATTACTCAAACTATCACTACAATCTCTTTTCCAGGCTTCCAGCATTTGCTGTTGTGTTAAAACCAGAATTAACTTGTGAATACTTTTGCATTTCACATGATAAATGTATTGCAGGGTAGGTGTTTTCTCGGATTGTCAGGCAATTTTTGGTTGTTCGAATAGACTGGATTAGTTAAATCAAGAAATGTTTTGAGATGAACTTGGAATGACTTTGCTAGTTATTAGATGTGGGTGAGCAGAGGTTGAAAAACTAGTGCAAATAAATGTGTTTAGTATTGGGAAATGGGTTCTGTAGCTTCTTCATTTTTCTTTTTCTATAAAAGCAATTATAACAAAGAAAAAGGAAAAAAAAAAAAAGAGAGAGAGAGAGAGAGAGAAAGAAAAGTGTTAGATTATCATTCACAAGATCAGGAGGATTATAAAACCACTCTTGAAGTGTTACAAAATGTATCTTTTCCTTATATTACTTGTTTCTGACAAAGTGGGAGCCGAAAATTTGGAGAAGATCACCCTGCTTGTTCCAGGAATGATGTCTTTAGACATTTGATAATTTGTTCATGTTCAGTTGCCTCCTAAACATTGGTTTTTTTTTTTCCTTCTAGGTGACTTCTCATGCACATTGGAGGTTCAAAGAGCATTGCCTGTACTGAAGAAGGCTTATGGTGATAGTATGCACAAGGTTTTGCACGTGGGACCGGACACTTGTTCGGTAGTTTCTCAACTGCTGAAAGAGGAAGAGACTGAAGCTTGGGGTGTGGAACCTTATGACATAGAAGATGCCGACAGAAGCTGCAAGAGACTTGTCCGCAAGGGCTTTGTTCGAGTTGCGGACATTAAGTTCCCTCTCCCTTACAGGCCAAAGTCATTTTCCCTCGTCATCGTGTCAGACTCATTGGATTATTTGTCCCCAAAGTATCTCAACAGGACTCTTCCTGACCTAGCCAGGGTTTCGGCTGATAGCATAGTTATTTTTACAGGTATAAACTTGGTCTATAAACTGGGCCAACTGGACTGGCTGAACTAGGGGTTTTGGTTCAACCAGGAAGCAGAAGCTCTTAATGATTGGGTTCCTTAAAATCAGATCTGCAACTGAACAAATTGAAAGATTGTGGTGTTCTTGCTTTCAGGATGGGTCCCCTTGTGCTTAAGTTTTTCTTTTTTAAATTTATTTCTTAAAAATATTAGTAAATCCAATTCATTGAAACCATGAACATGGCTAATTCAATCCCTAGTTTGGTTTTGTAATCTATGGGAATTATATACTGCTTGAGACAATTATTTTATTAAATTCCATAAGGTTTCTTGCTGGATATTAAATTCCATAAGGTACTAGATATATTTCAGGTTCATTTTCAGACAAATGGTGTTTTGTAATATTCGTTTTGCGTAAGATTCTTTCTAAACTCTTCTTATTTTTCATTCAGGGTTTCCAAGCAAACAGAAAGCTAAGGTTGGGGAAGTATCTAAATTCGGAAGGCCGGTAAGTGGCTATCCTATGTTATAAGCTTTTTGGCTTGTCAATTGCAGTGCTTCATGAAACACAATTAACTTCCAAAACTGAATATTATTAGTACTTTCTCGTGTCCACCAAAATTGATACCCTTGAAGGTTTACCAGGAGTTAACAAAGTTCCGTCTGCTTTTGCTGGAAATAAAGTTCCATCTCTTGGTGGTTTCTATTGAGCTTTTTCTTATTGTGTTGCATATATGGAGTTGGTTTTCTTATCATTCATTTTCTTTTTCTTTGTGAAGCCCAAAATGCGGAGCTCGTCTTGGTGGATACGCTTCTTCATGCAGATGAGCTTAGAAGAGAATGAATCTGCAAGTAAAAAGTTCGAGCAAGCTGCGTCTAAGAGATCTTATGAGCCGGGCTGCCAAGTTTTCCACCTAAAATCGTATCACTAATTCTTTTGCATAGGGATGGTTAATCATTATAATCCATTCGATAGCTGTTAGATACTTCTCGATTATATATATTAATCTTTTAGATGGAAAATAATCAGGATAATGTTCTAATTTCCCGTGGGAAGCACACACAATGTGATTCACCACATCGGTTGGTTATAGACCTACAGTTACCACATGTTTCATTTTTATGCCGTCTTTGATATTACAGAAGGTAATTCAGTATTTATTGATTTATTATAAGATTCAGGACTCAGGTTTCTTTACTGGGTCTCCGGATGTTTCTGTTTCTCCACCTTGTCGGTGACTGAGGATCCCGAGTCTCTAACCATATGGAGTAAATTTCGAGTCTGAAAACCCAAAGCCCTGGAGAAGAGCAGTAATGTTCAATCTGTTGGATTTGAACTCGATTCGCTCTTCCTTGTGTCCTTTGAGTATGCTCTGAATGTGCAAGCCCAATGTGATACCTTTCACTGGTCCTTGCATGCATGCCACACTGCTGGTGATAGGGACGTGAGTCGAGCTAACATTTTGTATGCCTATTTTGCTTGTAAAAATTTCAAGTGGTTGAATGGCGCCTGGATTAGATACGGGTCATCAGTAAGTCGGCTGCAGCTCGGATTATAATTCCTCATTACGTTTTATCTGCATGACTCCTATGCACCATTGTGGTTGGCCAACTAAGTAGTGTAGGTGGCTGAAAGAAGCGGGACAGAGGATTTTAGCTCGGTGTGAGCTTGGATATGGCATTGCCAGAGCAATGGAGGTCCGCGCGGCTACCTATTGTTGATGCAATAGGAGGTGACGACTTTTGCGGATCGTGTTCCTTGCAATGTGTCTTATATCAGACAGAGGACAATGATGCTAGCTGGAACATTGCTGTTGCAGCTGTAGCAGGATCAGGGACCATCCACCGTGGGCATCATCTACCAGTCGACCTGCATATTAACTACTTGCTGGCGCTCTTGCGAACTTATTACATCTTACGGTGATGGAATGAATGCAAAACTATATTTACGATTTTGTCCTTTAAATGGTCGAAAAAATTGGATTGTTACTTCAAACTGACTCGAAGTTTGGGTTCTATGGTTGTCGTTGTTACTGTCTGGACTGAAGAAGAGTGGAAAAAGAAACAATCTACTTGCTTTACTGGAGCATTGTGGTCGAGTTGTTGTTCGATTTGTTTGGACTTTTGGAATGAGCAGGAGACATCCTTGTCCTACAAAATTTTAGTGTTTCTTAACTGATTATGATCAGTATTTTACTATTAAAGAGATCTTCAAACTTTTACCATGCAAAGATGTAATCAGATTCCCGTACTATTTAGGGTGTGATCACGAGGTGTCTTACTAATATCTATTTGGACGTCATCTTGATCCTAATAAATGCTTTCTGAGTTTTGAACTACTGAAATTGCAAGTAAAGATTGCTCATTAAAAACTCCAGATACCACCGAGCCATATTCTTGCAGTACTTTTCAATTGGACAGATATAATAGGATCTGAATAAATCTTTGCAAACTAAAAGCTATAATCTCAATTATAGGATGTGGTGCAAATATTATGTGTAGTGGGCTTGTTATACGCTGAAAGCACCTAAGGTGAGTCGAGTGAGAATTAATTAGTCCCGGCCAATAAGTGAAGATATCTCTTACTTTATACAAGGGATGGTCGGCATCATTTTTATTTGAGATTAGGACTATAATCGATCATTTTCGAGCCCTCAACTTTCGTTCTTAATAAATGAAAACATTCTTGACAAAAAGCTTTTGCGGCTGTTCCTCTTTCATAAACCCTATATATATATATATATATATATATATAAAAGCTATAATATTAATAAAAAATCTGATTATACTGGATCTCAATAAAATAAAATATTATTAATTTAGATGGTTCAATACTTCTTTTCCTTTGGTAAATTTTTAAATTTGAATATCGTGAATAGAAGAAAACCCACGATAAGAAAAACTTTATCTGCTAATGGATGATCTGATTCGAATTTAAATTAGTTAAAATCTATTAAAATTTTAAATACTGCGTGATGCATGTAAAAAAAAAAAGTGGGTTATTTCTTTCCCACAAGAAAAAAAATTTTTATTATGGGATAAAGTGGGTGTTTCTTTTTCATGTTCTTTTGGCAGCAGGTGGCAATAAGAAGAGGGTAAATATCACAGATTTTAGCCAACCCGATAACAACATTGTGAAAGTGGATCCAACATGCTATAGGAAAATTATTCAAAATAAATATGGATATTGCATAAATAAAAGGCAATAACATATTATATTTAGTCGGTAAAAAATAACTTTTTATTATTTTTATATTTAAAAGGAATTTATCTTTCCCGAGGAAATGTGCAGTGTTAAGAAGGAACAACATGCACGCCACGCGAGATTGCATAAACCAAAGAGGAGACATGCATGTTGGGCCCAGCCCATTGTGGCCCACTTGTTGGTCTTGTTTTTGATCCATCAGGTCTTTGTGTCCCCTTTTAAGGAACCAGCACAACCAATCCTCAAATAGGCTAATAGGTGAATCCTATTCTAGACAAGCCGAAAGGGAAAGAAAATACCAAAAGGTTTTGAAAAGAATTGTGAAATAAAATTATTCTATTCATTAATAAATATTATCAGGCACGGGCCCAAAATTAATTTAATCTAATAATTTAGTGTGATTGTGGGTCTATGTTGGGCCGGGTCTCTGGATTCCATTGATGCCCTTGGGTCTTCCTTTAGGGGCAAATACCGTCAAGAATATTGAATAAGCCGGTGCTCCGGACTCGCGTTAAGTCGATTATGTGATTAGATGAGATATTCGAATTCCTTATTGCACAGAGACAAGGGACAGAACAAGCTTATAAGAGGTAAAACTACTTTATCCTCTCAAAAGGTGCCCTTTTTACGGACATAATCCAATTAATCAAACTCAAAGCATACAATACCTCTTAAATGGATTTTCTGTATTGTAGATTTTAGGCTCAAACCCTCATCATTGGCGCCATCTCTGTAGAATCTTTAGTTCGAATCTTGTTGGGAAGTCATAGAAAGCGGCTCCCATGAGGGCGCTACTCCTGACAGATACGACTTGCTTGGGTTGAGCACTACTAGTCGGATTTGTAAGCTGGTGTTTTGAAGGCCAAGACACGGCACCGGTTATATACATGTACAGAAGCATGATCTGCATCAACTCGTAAACACGACGTGATGACTCTGCGTGGAGAGACTATATGTTGAAATAATTTAAACCCGGCATGATATTGGACTGGCTCGTGGCAAAGATGTTGAGATCCTAAACATTCGATGATTTGATGTGAACCCATTTAAGAGGAAAGGGAACGTTGGTGTCCCGAATTCTTTTTGGAGGGGGGGTCCTGGACTTGCTCCATGCAGAGCCAAATCAAACAAAAGATCACTCTCAATCTAAGCTGTCCAAGTCCCCAATATAGACGGCAATGCCACAGCTTGCACATCTCTCCGAATACGACTCTTTTGTATTTGCATGGACCAAGCACAATTATCGAACTAAAATTCGCTCCGAAAAAGTACAGTGGAATATGTAATCGAACATTGGCACGTGACTAAATTAACTGTTACGTACACGTAAGACAGGATGATCATCACACATAATTTTCACTCTATCGAAAATTTTAAGAATCAGTTAGGTGCTCCAATAGTAACAAAGCAGACACTTGAATTTGACGATGAAACTGCAACTATGGATGATTTTCTCGGACTCAAGTATGGGCAGCTGCTATTGAGGTACACTGCCCATGCTTCACTGTTACCCACTTGCCACCACTAGAAGACGAAATCGAAATATAAAGGCCTCATTGAGCAATCCCTAAATTGGTCCCTCACTTTATTAATTTGCGGGTCCCTTATTTTGAACTGGTCGATTTTGTGATGCCGGCAAATTTTCATGAATTTTATCAGTAATATTTCTTATAGTCGTAATCGACTTGAAGCTTCCGTGATCATTTCATGTGATCGTTATTTAGACAGCGCGAATAATCGACTTGAAGTTTCCATAATCAATTTAAGTTATAGTTGATTAGTCAGTGAGAGTCGCGGAATCAGCTGATATGGTGTCCGGAGCCTCCGTGATTAGGTCAACATCTTTAATGCTTTGTAGTAATAGGAGGGGAGAGGATGGAGATGAATTTTTTTTTCCTTTGTATATTCTGGTATTGAGAAGTCTAATAGTCTCGATTAATTCAGTTTAAACTTGGTCGACCCATTAAAAGATAAAGTTTTCTCAATGTGGATTTTTTTATTTACAAGACTCATATTGAAGAATTTGTTTAAGAAAAATAAACGCTGAATCACTTGAACCAACTCACATTAATGGAGAAAACGAATTTAAAAGATCCTATATAAAATTAATGTGTTTCTGGAAATTTCCCATCATCTCTCTCTCTCTGTTTTTTTTTTCCCCTCGTTTTTCTCGATTCAAATAGAGAGCAAGTGGTGAAGAAATTTCCCAAGCCAAGTAATAAGGCTGACTAATTGGTTTGTTGAAGTAGGACAAAGCTTGATGAGCGACTAATACTCATGTAGCATTCTCTTTCAAAAAAATTCTCTTTCAAAATGAGATGTCCATTCGTGCTAAGAACACTCGAGAAAACACTACAATCCATTCTCAAAATTGGACAAAGACTCGAGATTACTTGCATGGACTACAAATGTATCAACCTCGTACCGATTAGCAAGTTGATTTCCGAATCGAGAATTTGATCAGTCAATCAGTTCGAGAACTCTACCTCATCACTTATCTATCGCAAGAATTATACTCTCGAAAACCAAGATTAAGTGCGATATTCCTTGAAAATTTAATCCATTGGGTTTCCTTCCCCCAACCCCAACCCCCACACCAACACACCCCCCCTCCCTCTCTAAGTGTCTTTCAGTCATCAGATTCATAAAGCACTTTATAGAAATATTCTTATAAATACATTAAGTTCACAATTTAATTTATAATTATTACTGCATCTGTCACAAGATTTAGTCGATATAAAATTTCAAGCGTTGAGTTACTGGGCTTACGATGCATATACGACATACCAATCAAGTTTTATTTTATGGATTATTCATTATAAGCAGCTTTGTTTCTTATCATCTCTCCTACCATAACGTGTGTAGCGAATGTTGACCTTAGCCATTATCAAAAAACTGAAAATGAAATAATAACCAGAGATATTGCATCATTTTCTCCTACTGAACTTTGGACCTCATTCGCCAACTTTAACATATTAATTGGACATGCAATGCGATATATTCATTATATTACATTAACTATATATTATGTTTATTATTCTATAAATTAACATTACGCATCCCCATCAAGCCTATTTATTGAACGTCCGAATTTTCTTGAGCTGAAAACCCTCCGACAACTTGAGGATTGAAGCTCGATTTCCGGTCAACCTCAAGGGGTTGACTTCAAATGCATATTGCCAAAAATTCCCATCAAGAAAATATACATACACATAATATATAGCAACTTTCAATCCATGCAAGAGCCTTACGTTAAATATTTATTTATTTGTTTTTTTCTCTTTTCTCTTTGTTGATTTTTATTCATTGATAGATCTTTTCATGCACGGATGTCGTATGATCCAAGTGAATTAACCATGTGGTTTGACTAGGAACATTTTTCAGGGATCGAACCTCACAACAAGATGTGAGAAAATTTTGATCAAATTACAATAAACATGAAATGGCCCGTTAAGCATGTGAGCATCATGCAATAATTTTACGTAACTACACAATTTCTCCTGCGTTGAACCACGATGTATAAGGATTTTTCCTATTTGACTTTGTAATGAGTCATTTTCTCAATGACTTCTAATCAAGTCAACGGTTACTGGGCTTTGAATTTGGCCCGTGAAAGCTTGGAGTTTACGTCTCGACGTTACATAAATACATATATCATACACACACACATATATATATTTCGATATATAAACTTATAATCTAACTGATTTAATTCAGTAGCTAGCTAGGGCACAGCGTAGCTTTCATTGACCTCTTCACCGCGACTCTAATCAATCGGTCCTTATATATTGAGTCAATCAACGGCTTACTACACGAGAGAGAGAAGTCTTAGCATGGACCAAGATATCAATGCATTACAATAGTGTAGGTACAGGATTCAAGAGCCTGTTTGGTTTCATGATCAGATTTTAGAATCATGATTTTGATTTTAACTCTACCCACTACACAACAAAAACACACGTTTTCCAAGTCAAATTTATAATACCATCTCATTTGTCTTTTTCCACAATCAAAATCAAAATCAAAATCAAAATCAAAGTTACTTTAACTCTGAAACCAAACGCCCCCAAATAATTTCTTCGACCTGTAGCTCTCAGCAATCGTAGACCTAAGAGGTGGATCAGGATATGTAGTCTTGACTGCCAAACCGCATCAAGTTTCCGAAAATAGTCCGTCATCAACTTGTCTATCCTCTCCGACATCGACCCATGACACACGGGGCTAGCTGATAAGGGTCATAGCATCCTTCAAGTCAAATATATGTTAAAAAAGAGGATGATTAATTTATGCTGGCGATTGAGACCGATGGATCCAATTTAATCGAAACAAAGTAGGATAGGATATTTCATGCGACGTATATTCAGGGTCGATCTCAGCTCAATCGAGTACAGTTACATGGAAGAAGAAGAGATCAAATTAGAGTGATATGTGTGGGGCCAAAGGGTTGGGAAGCAAGTGGACCATGGCAATGTCTCCTAGGAAGTGCGAGCGAGGTAATGGAGAGTAACGTGAAGTATCATGTTGGTTGTCACCAATGGTGGTTGTCACCAATGGGAGACTCCTTATAGAGTCTTCCTCTATATATTATTACATGGTCCCCTTTTGCAATTATTAATTAAATAATATATATATATATATACATATATATATATATATAATATTCAAAAATTTTCAATCTCCATCACCTGTTACCTGAAAGATTAAATGAAACCCGACCAATTCGGGTTTGATTTAAATTCACCAATTAAAAAGTAAAATTCTCTAAATTGTTAATTTTTTATATTTGCAAGACTCGAATCCGAGACTTTATTAAAAAAAAAAGAGTGTTGAGATGCCCTGAAAAAACTCTCGTTATTGTTATATATATTCAAAATTCTATCTAATCCATCTTTCACTATGATGAGATTAAAGGACGGGTAGTGTGTGGGTGGGGATATCTATTAACCCTTGTCCTACTACACAACCACGTGGTCTTCCTCCCTCCTCCATAATTAATCAACGACTTCCCTTCTCCAAGTTCGTCCAAAATTTTGTGGTAAATCTTATATTGGCATAGTCTGAAATTCTAAATTGATTGAAAGGATTACAATCAATTTCTTTTTTCAAATAAAGCCGCATTTTGATATTTAAACATAATATAGGTCTATTGATCTGGGGTAAATTAGCGTTTTCTCCGTCTTAGACCTACGAACATGATGCTAGTGAAATGATCAGATTCAAGCGAATTCTTTATCAAATTTATGGGTCACCGTCGCATATGATGTATAAGTCAAACTTATATATGTTAAATTATTTGTCATATGTTGTGCATGTAATTAATAATTTCCAATTCATAGACAATATATATTAGCAAATTTACTTCTCATCTCATGACGATTGCATGCATTTCATTTTATCGTATAGGTCGTAGTGTAACTTTGACTCTTAGCTGTCAAAGGAGATATAATTTTGTCATAGAATAGTGCCAAAGCCATGTTAGGGTTAAAAGACAAATCACCACAAAAAGCCAATTGAATAATAATTCTTTAAATAACTCATCAAAATGCATAACATAAGCCAAAGTTCTAATCAAAGTGGGTGGCGCTGTGTTCCCTGTAAAAGCAAACAAGAGAACACCCAAAGTCGATTCCATACACAAACCGATTTAATGATTTGCCCCTTAAATTGGTTGATTTTCTAACGAAAGAGTCCAAAATCGGACTGATCCTTGGGTCCTCGAGGGCCCACTTCAACGGCAAGGATTGACCGATTAAACTTTGGGCATGCATTCAGATAAAAGGAAGCTTAATACATTAATACGCGCGGTTATTTAGAATCGAGAAGTTTCAGATGTAATTTTTGTCGGTAAACTTTTATCGTCTCTTTATTTTCTTTCCTTCTTCTCTTTATAAGACTCACAGATTTCTGTAGGAATAAAATACATTTGGGTATATATATATATATTAATCTATAAGATTTCTTTTTTGTTTTTAATAAATCACGGCTTATCATTAGTAAAAGATGACTACAAAATCTATATAGAGTCCATACAATAGAGAATCAACAACAAGGAAGAAAACATGAAGATGAGTGACAATAGGAAAGGTAAAGCCAACAACAAAGAACTTAAAGCCAAGCAACAAAATCTCGGTTTCTATCAATGCCAAATTTAGCCAAAGTAATTAGCTACAACATTTCCTTTTCTGAGAGTGTGCTGAAATTTAATGCGGTTGAAGTGCATAGAGGAGAGATGAATGTCAATGAAGATCTGACGGTATTTCTATGGACCACCTGATCCCTTTTGTATACAACCAACAACAGCAGAAGAGTCCGATTCGATAATAAGAAAGGAATCAGATATCGCCGAATGAGAGACTGAAAGATGAATAGTTTGGCTGATACATAAGATTTCTAAAATGTACCGATGATAAACTGACGCAACTTTTACGCGTGAGACATTTTGGTTTTGCGATTTCAAATCATGTCTTTTGCATGTCGAAGGATTGTTGCTTGTGTCCATGAACACCAAATTGTCAATAGGCCTTTCCTAGTCATGTCATTGTAACCAAATGAGGGACCAAATTTGTTTGCAAATGGCAATTGAATCAACTCAATGAGTAGAGTATCACTTAATACATGTTGGATCAAATTATGAGAATCATGTTAGCATGGTACCCTAAACTACAAACACTGTACTCTCGAGTGTCTCCACTATCCCGTGCAGAGGGCTCCGTCGTGGATCGTTGATATATGTATAATATAGTCAGCATTGGATTAATGCAGATTATAGGCAAGCAACCGAGTTCCAAGCTAGCAATAACTCCAAAGATTCTCTAGGATTTGCTCAAAAAAGTTCGCCAATGGCTTCAACTGCATATAAGACCCTGCTTGCAATCGTTTTGAGCTGTATATATTGTACGTAATAATGTAAATAGTATTGATTCATTCGTGCTGTGAACATATTTGAGCAGATAATCTCACAGATTTGAATTGCATTAATCTGGAAAAAGAAAAAAAAAAGAACAATAGCATTTTGATAGAGAGCCATTTATGTATATATGTATACATGCATCGATCGATTCATACGTATTGATTTCATTTTGCTGCCCAGAGTAGAACGTATATGTCTGGTGAGGTGGAGAAAGTTCTTTGTATTTTCTCTCATCTATCATCAGTCAAATCATTGGACTAAGTCATGTCTCTTTCAACCTCTGACGTCTCGATTTGGATTACTATATATAATAGTAAATGTCACGACATTAGATCCTTTGCCTTTATATGGTTAGAAGGAATGCAACAGTCGTCTAATTGCAAATTCAATAGGACAAGCCACACGTATCCTGTATAAAAGTTCACCTAGCTAATTAGATTAATCGTGGCAAAATCTAAAATCACAACTTAGGTAATGGAATATTAATGTTGATTGCATTAGATTGATCATCTATATATCACTCACTTCATGCAAACAACGATGATATGGAGGAGAGATGGTGGCAATATATATGAGTGATTTCCTTGGGACTCCAGTCTTAATGATATATTAAACTTTTAATAATAAGTTAATAATCATCTTACAAGCATGCCGTTTTTCGGTGATAAACAAGCTTGTAATCATCTTACAAGCTGTTTTCGTATGGTGCCTTAACTAAGCTATAAATTTCGAAGAGTGCTCATTTATCTTGCATCGAACTCTTCAATGTGCCGAGACCCATAGTCGTTATCATTTTTTTTTTCTAGTCCCTGCTTAAATAGGAGGTTAGAAATAGACATATGCACATGCCTTATTAAAACTAACTAAATATATAGTGTGGACCATAATATATTTTACGTAGTCTAGGGATCTCATTTTCCTTTTCACGTTATTATAAGTTATTAACTGAGATATTCTTCTTTCTATTTGATGCTAAAAAAATACTATATCAAGTACGAACATGTATTAGTTCAAATGGTTCCACGATAATTTTTCTTAAGCAAAATTTTAGATTCAAGTCTTATTAAAAGAGAAAATCTATCATATAAAACTTACCTCTTAGTGGGCCAATCCCCTCAATTTAGGATTAATCAGTATTCGTTGGACTTCTTAATACCGGGTAGTGCACACTGAAGAAAGATACTATCAAGTTAATTAATCAATAACGGGAAAAAGTACCCATAAATTATCTTGAATGAGGAAAAAGCAAGTGTAGTTATAAGTAAATCGTGAGAAGTAGAATAACTAAATTGTAAATCAATGCATCCTTCTTCAAGTAAGTGACCTCACTTAAGAGTTAATTGATTGCTGATCAAGAAGTCCATTGATCACTCATCAAAAGTGAGCTGTCTGTCATCTTCCCTTAAGACATTTGCTTGGAAGAACACAAGGTGATGTTTGATTTGCTTTGGTAAACTGGGGACTGTATGAACTCAATCTCCTTAATCAAGACAAAGCATGCATTCTAGGTAATTTTACCTCACCAACGATGATTCATGTTATCATTATGTAACCGCTAGTAACAGGTCGAGTCCATCAGATAGCGTAGACATACTTTTGAAAAATATAGATAACTTTTTTGTGTGTCGGTGGTCGCAAATGGATAGAGAAATGGCTCGGAATCTAGGAGCGCTGATTGCCATTTACAGTTCGATGATATCTCACCTACCTCTTGCCACATCCCAATTAAATTAATATATAGTCCATGTCCCTTCTAATCACTTTGAATGCCTAAAAAGGACCCTAGTTTCTAATTTATTAATTTTTTTGGCTTAAAGAAAGTTTCACTACTGCTCTCGACACTCGCCTTGTCATTATGACTAATCATAGTTGTTTAGAACGGAAATCAGGGAGCTTGAAACAAAGGGCGGACGTTTGATTATGGAGCGAGAGAGTTCTGCAGGTTGCCATTTATTTGAATTATATTGAAAACCGATTGATTGTTAATTTTTATACAAACTACCCACTCGTAATTTATTTTTTCCCCTAAAATATTTCTTGATTCAATTTGGTACGTCAGGTCTCAGCTGCATTATATGTACATGACTATGAAGACGTGTTCCGCCAGTATTTAATCATCAATCAACAATTAGATAGTATACATTATTATTTCGTAATGTAAATAATAGTGAATGCTTTTTTAAAATTATTTTTATATTAATATGAGGTTGTATCCTTTCACAGATAAAGTTTAGTTCAATTTTAATTATTTTTATATTAATTTATGTTTCTTCTTTTTTCTTTTTGTGAAAAATGAAATAAAAAAGAGAGCATGAAGGCGACAAATTAGCCCTGATGGATTTTGGGACTACATGTAATTATGATTGCCATATGAGCCAAAGTTCCTCTTGGATATGGTGATTTGGCCTTCCTTCTGGTCTCTCGCGTAAACCGGCAACAGAGAGGAGACATTTTTATATTTACACCGAGAGATTTGTTCGTCTTTCGCAAGGGCCAAAAGCACAAAAGTCTTAAACAAATATATATAATATATATATATATATATATATATGTGTATACGTATTATTTTATATATATAAATATCCATAACATAATGCAAAATATTGTATATATATAAGTGTGCGTATTGATATGGGATGATCTAAGGTGCAATTTGTTAAAAAGCGATTGCCACTATATATACAAGTAAATTATTTAAAAATTCATAAAAAATAATTTTATTTAGAATCATAGTAAATTCTTATTAAGTAATTACATGTATTTCAAGTTGCGCATATCTTGAAAATTTTGATTTGAATAAATTATTTACATTTAAAGTAAATTATTGGATTTTGACGAGTGTTAATTACGTTAGTAAATCAAATGAATTTTAACGAAATTTTACTTAAATTTTGAATAAATTATTTAATTACATCATACTATCATTTTTGTGATTGTATCATAAAATTTCTCAAATCGTATAAATTCATACAAAGATCATTATATTCTAGACTTAAACATTTTTTTTCCTTTGCCATTCTAGACTTAATTCAAAACGAATTTCTCTTATGCATAAAGTGAAAAATCCGTGGGCATTTGTATTCTCTTCTAGAAGTCCAAAATCAAACTTGATTACTTTACTGAAATCTCCAACCCACCAAAATTCAAACTACTTACTAATTTATAGTATTCTTTGGTTCATTTTGGCTTTTACAAAAACCCGACTATATATATATATATATATATATATATAGATATGCCTATTTATATATGTGTGTATTTGTAACCTCATGGTCTTTCGGCCCTTAAGTCGAATTAATCCCTCATCGGTCAGTCCGAGCATCCATCTACACTGGCTCTAACTCATCCATAGCTATTTTCCATGGTCCTCGATGAGTGTTGAACACGAGATCTCAAGGAGGTGAGCAAACTAATTTCCTATAATCTGCGTTAAGTTCTAGACCATATTTGGAAGACGAGATAAGAAGGAGAATAAGATTTCCATAATTCTAATCCTATGATTGGCAGAGACAAGGTTGGGATTGGGTTTAAAATTGGATAGGATATAACATTTAAGCAACTGATCAAGGATGAGAGGTGCCATTGTTGTTATCTCTAATTTACAAAAATTGTCATTAAAGGGGAGAAAAGTTGAGGTTTTTTTTTTTTTTTGGGAGAGATGGGGTGGCGGTCACTCGATGCTGTCACCACCGCCTTGAGAACCTCAATACGGGGTTAGGCCACCATCACCTTCCTTTTCTCCCTCCTCTCTCTTGAAGAGAAAGATGGAGGGGACAGGTGGACCAACTTTGTGTGATGGGGGCCCGACGGTGACTGCCGCTATTCAGGCGAGGTTGCCACTAACCTCTAGGACTACTGGTGATCTCGTATGGGCGGCGGTGATTGGCATTAGGTCGGGTATTGCCCGTACCCTATCTCCATTCGTTTATGTAATTTTTTGGGCTTTTTTAAATTAAAGAAATTTATTTTTATGGGCATATATTAGTCATTTTGCTTGAATATCTTAATCGTAATCCTTGACATGCACCAGGGACTTTATTAGATAGGATATTCAAAATTCATGGGATGCGGAATCCCATCCCATCCACCTCCGAAATTTCCTGTCCAATCCAGCGTCACCAAACATAGCCTAAGTAGTATGCTCCAATATGTAATGGCTTACGTTTTCAACTTGGCCATTGACCATAAAAGTACTAGGCTAGTATAGTATAGCAGTCTTCTCTTTACTAATTGGGTAAACCCCAATGGAACGTACGTATGTATATATGCTCATAATTTTCCTAATTTTAAGTGATAATTGATAGAGAGCGGGGGAGGCCGACTTAGTGAGATGGGCCCAATTGCAACTGGACATATGGACACGTTGTTCCATTTCTAGGGGTTAAGACTTTAGCAATTCTTAGGACCATGCGGGTCCCTACCCCATTTTCTGTCGGTTACATGCTCTCAAGTTCCCCCCTCCTCCGTCCTCTTTTTTTGGTCCCCTTCTTGTTGTTAATTTACTTCAACCAATTTGCGGCATTATTACAGCATTAATCTGATGATTTTCATCTTCCAACAGTAATTAGCCCCCCCTCGATATCCGTAATGACATAGCTTGTTTTGTCGAGCCTAAAGTAATACAATAGCACACGCTCTCGCCTGAAACTAAAGATTCTTATAAGTTTGATTCTAATCATTCGACTTTTCGTAATCCCTTATTTCTCTTTATTTCTCTAGTTTCACCACTACGACACGGATAAATGGACGTATGTTGTGCATCCCTCTGGACTGATTATTGAAGCAATATATGTTTGTGAAAACATCGTTTTTGAGCTGTGCATCTTCTGTCAAGCTGATCATGCAATGGATCGAACTTATCTGGCGTTGTTGTTTTGAGCACTGAGTGTGAGGTATAGTGATCTCCAGGGAGATCTTGACAAAGATAAATGACCGAAATTTCTATAGGAGCAGAACCGCGTGACGATTAATTAAACCAAGAATTGATTAATAAATATTTTCAATTTTCAATTAAGCATTTTGCTTTGGCGGAAGAGAGAGATATATCATAATATTTCTCACTCTCAATCCCTCTGTGCCCCAATGGTCAAAACTGTCCCCGTCTAACTGTTCATAATTTTTTTAACCTAGTATAATAAAATAAAATTTAAATATATCAAAGTGCGCCACTGTGCTATACTTCCTTTGAAAATTAGAAAAAATAAAAAATAAAAACAAAAACAATATTTTTAAAGGAATATTTTATTTTATTTTTAATTTGTCCAACAAAAACACCTATATATATGTCCTAATCGCAATAGACCTATCCGCTACAACCTCACCAACTCCCTCCCCCCCCCTCTCTCTCTCTCTCTATCTAATAAGCTTTCTTCATCTTCTACACTCACACTTCCTTCTCTCTCTAGAATTTTAGCGATAATATTTAGCCTCTTTCGTCCTCCATAGCTAGCCTATCAATATTCGGTAGCTCGAGAATTCATCAGCCCGAAATTAATTGATCGATCGATGGGGATGTTGTCTAGGAAGGCCACATGTAACTCCCACGGGCAAGACTCATCCTACTTCCTGGGTTGGCAGGAGTACGAGAAGAACCCTTACCATGAGACCCTCAATCCCACTGGGATCATCCAGATGGGCCTCGCCGAGAACCAGCTCTCATTCGATCTCCCCGAGTCCTGGATCGCCGAGAACCCGGATGCGGCTGGGTTCAAGAGAAATGGAGAGTCGATATTCAGGGAGCTCGCTCTCTTCCAAGACTACCATGGCCTTCCCGCCTTCAAGAATGTAAGAAAAACATGTGACACGTTGATTAATTAAGTTGCTGTTATTATCCTAATAATTATTGTTGTATATATATTGTTGGCTAAACGGCGGGCATTATGTTTTGTGCAGGCATTGGTGTCGTTCATGTCCGAGATTCGGGGAAACAAAGTGAACTTCGACCCGAGCAATATCGTGCTGATGGCCGGTGCGACTTCTGCTAACGAGACCCTCATGTTCTGCCTTGCCGAGGCCGGGGACGCCATCCTAATTCCCACTCCCTACTATCCAGGGTAAGTTCGTGTACTCCAGATTAGTTGAACTAAATCTTTAACAAATTACATGTTCATTGTCATCATATCGGATAAAATATAATCAGAATGCAATTTGCTGAGTCAGTTTCTTTGTGACCACTCTTCTCTACCGCGTTTGCTTTATGCATGATAAACAGAAGGGCTAACTTTTGAATATATTATATATAATATTTTCAGGTTTGATAGAGATCTCAAATGGAGAACAGGCGCGGAGATTGTGCCAATACAATGCACGAGCTCGAACGGCTTCAGGATCACTTCGGCTGCTCTCGAAGAAGCCTACTCAGCCGCGCAGAAACGTAACCTTCGGGTCAAAGCAGTCCTGGTCACCAACCCGTCAAATCCTCTGGGCACAACAATGATCAAGGACGAGCTAAACCTCCTCGTCACCTTCGTCATCGCGAAAGGCATTCACCTTGTGAGCGATGAGATCTACTCTGGCACAGTCTTCAGCTCCCCGAGCTTCACGAGCATCGTGGAGGTCCTGGCCGGTCGGCCTGACTGCCAGGGGTCTGATGTCTGGGACCGAGTCCATGTTGTCTACAGCCTGTCGAAGGACCTGGGCTTGCCGGGCTTCCGGGTCGGTGCTATCTACTCTAGCAACAGGGCTGTCGTGGATGCTGCCACGAAGATGTCGAGCTTCGGGCTCGTGTCGTCCCAGACCCAGTATTTCTTGTCAGCAATGCTATCGGACAAGAAGTTCACGAGCCGTTACATCTCCGAGAACCAGAGGAGGCTGAAGACGAGGCACGACTCGCTCGTCCACGGACTCAAAGAAGCCGGGATAAGGTGCCTTGAGAGCAATGCAGGGTTGTTCTGCTGGGTCGACATGAGCCACCTCCTGCGTGAGAAGACCTTCAAGGCAGAGATCGACCTATGGAAGAAGATTGTCTACGAAGTCAGGCTTAACATATCCCCGGGCTCGTCTTGCCACTGCACCGAGCCCGGATGGTTCAGGGTGTGCTTCGCGAACATGACCGAGGAAACCCTGGAACTCGCAATGCAACGGATAAAGGAGTTTGTGGCGTCCGCCAGCTCTGCCATCTTGAGGGGTGGCTGCGAGCGGAGGAGGGGCCGCCGCCACCCGAGCTCAACGGACAAGAGCTTGGGGAAGAAGTTCCTCACAAAGTGGGTTTTCCGACTATCGTCATCGCATCTCCGTGAGGCTGATGATCGATAGTCTGGTTCTCAATCATTTTTTTTAAAGAAATAATTTTTATAAGAACCTTTTTGGAGGATGAATTCCTCTTTGTTTAGTGTTTGGCAAAAAGTGCACTCGGTCCATGAGTGGATTAGCGGTGGCATTAGCATTTAGCTTAGCTAAATCAAGTTGTAAAAGTTAATTAGGGCATTTTTCATTTTCATTACCCGGGTGTTTACTACCATGAATCAAAAATTGATGAGATCATGTTTGTAGTTTAGTGAGTAATCTCCCATGTAAAGTGTGAAATATATATATATATATATATATATATATATATCACATGTAATATTGTATGATTATTCTTCATTTTCATACGATCATATCTTATTATTAAAATATTTCGATATTCTCGGTTCCCTATCGCACTATATATACGAATTCTCAAATAATTGCATGTAATCATGAAACAAAATACACAGTTTGATATGTATATATGGATTGGTGCAGGCATGTTAATAGATGTAATTGATTTGTAAGTATCTACATTTGACATGGCGAAATGTCACCATATACACAATTATTATTGGCAAAAAAACCTTGTCAGATAATGAGATGAAGCTTTTTCGAGAAAAAGAAATTACATAATTAGAGTTTATATATATATATATATATATGCCCTAATGGATGGACTGTCCGCAGTGCCATTGACGAGAAGTGCGGCTTTGAGGCGGTGGGTCTCTGGCCGCTGCCGGCTGTTGGTCGGCTCTCGGTGAATTGTTTTTCTAACCCACCGACCTTTCAACATGACTCATCTTTTTCCCTAAATACAGCTTTTTAATTATATTGTAATTCTTTTTTGAATATATAATTTTAAATCATTACGTATTTTAGGCCGTATGAGAAGGAAGATTTGAGAGTTTCTACTATGCTTAAGATGGAAATGGAATATTAAAGCATGATCCTTGGCTGTGTTTAAATTATGTCGGTCAGACCATAGAAAAGGTCAAAAGACATCTCTTGGTGACGATGTCGGCGGCCTAAGGCATGAAAGCACATTAATTCCTCATTTTAGGATTTTGTCAAAGCTTTTGGTTGGTTCTACAAATTCTTAAGTCCCATAATTACACACAAAGGTATAAAAAGAAAAAAAAAAGAGTTTGTAAAGTACCATAATTTTTTCTTTTGATTAGTGCAGATCTTGAGATATGGCTTTTAATGAGGTAGATCAGATCGGACGTAATATGGTCACATCAATAAGCCAACGTTTGAATAGCGATTAGGACTTGAAATACTAACCTTGCTAGAAAAATAGCGTTTAGAGCTACTCCTACTCGGACACTAGAGTGGAAGTGTGTTGAACCAAGAGTAAACAATAATACTTTATTATGGACGCATTATCCTGTCCTTTTTTTTTAAATAAAAGGACAAGCCGAAACAATAGACATTGCGATATGCGAAGAGTTTTGCTTGGGAAAATAGAAGTAATATATGTGTATCACCCGTGCAAAATTTGAAAAAGTACTGCATGAATATTCTACCATAGTGGTTATTCTGGAATTAGCACATGAAATTAAGATAATTTTTTTTAAAAAAAAATTGTACTGAGAAGTTATTTGCGTGGAACTTGTGACGCGACTATTGTGTCAAAGGTCCCTGATGAGTAACTACGTAACACATAATCTTAACTTATGTGGAAATCATTGATAACACCCATGATATCGCTGGCTTAATGGAACCAATTAATTTGTGTATTGGACTGCAAATTGAAATGGATCAAGGATTTTTTTTTTTTGGATTATAACACAAAATACTAATTTTGTTAGAAATATGGAGTTTTAGAGATATGACACTCACTGTCGAGCTAGAACTAAGATATATGGTTTCTATTCTCATCAATTGATGAGACATTTCGTACCTCTTTATATCTTTATCTCTTGATAAGATCATTGAATGTCCCTTGTAATAAGTAAAAAACGACTTGTCAATCTTCTTAGTTATTGGTTAAATAAAGAGACATATATAAAAAAGAGTATAGCGCAGTAGCGTACACCCTTGCCTGTTGACCGAGAGGTCACAGATTTCATACTTTGTGGGACTACCAATACCCCTTTATTAGTTATTAAGGATTTCTCTTTCATTATACTAGGCCTTGTGCCTCATTTATAACCGAGAAATAAAGAGACATATGTGTGTGTGTGTGTGTGCTTGTGTAGTATTTCCAACATGTATTCTTATACCATCTTAAATTTTGAGATTATCATATTATTAGAACTAACCTAACATATATAAGTTATATTTACATTATTTATACTTTTTTTTGGTAACTTTTTAAAACCTTCCAATACTTTCATGAGCCAAGCATGAGAAAAATGTTCTCACCTCAAAATGGGGCTTTAATTAGCCATCCTGCTATAAAAGCCCAATTTTGGGGAATTATGCCTTTATTTTTTGTCAAAAGTGTTTTTGGAAAATTAACCTAGAAGTCACACAAACACGTAAGGGAACTAAAAGGACTTTTAGTTATCTTTTTCTGATAAGGAGAGGACCTTTTAAGCTGTGAAATGAAGGCCAGCTGAATGATGCTCTACTCCCAAACATAATCATGATTTAATATATTTGGTTTGGCCGAATACGTGCAAGATGTAGAAATTAAAATGGAATTGGCACGGATCAGCATTTAAAGGATCTAAATGTAATATCCAATCTCTTGTCTAAGTGAAATTCTTTTACAATCCTATCTTATCACGTGTTAATGAGAAATTTTCAGAAATCGCCAATTATGATTTCATTATTTTGTTCACCTGAATAAACAAAAAACATAACCAGCCTTGGAAGACCATCTTAAATCGCTCTTGAGTCTTGAGCTACTCCTGATCAGCCTTGCAATATCATTCTAATTATTAACACATTGCTGATATTATCCTAATTGGGTGGATGGCATTGCTATATATTATCATCCTAATTATATATTAACACATTCATTAGTGGCCCTCTCTCTTGTTAGACCAATGATATTAAACTTTATACAAGAGTTTATTTTATTTAATTGGAAAAAAAGAATTAATTAAGGGCTAAAATTTTCTTTTATCCAAAGCTAGCTTTATGTTTGTTAATTGATTCTTACTAACCTCAATTTTGTCAAGGTAGAGCATGTGTACAAGATACACCAAGAATTTGTTGGAAGCAGCTAGCCTCATAAAAAAACTGGCCAATAATTGAAAAATAACAATTGAAAATGATATTCATAGTTAAAATAAAAGCCTTAAGCAGCACGAAATCAAGGGAAAAAAAACTTAATTAAAGTCAAAACTACTTTGAAGTTTCATCGATCAATCAGTGCAGCCTTCCATTATCATTACTTTCAGATCAGATTACGCGGCTTTGCGGCTATTTTAAAATGGCTATGCCAATTTGGACCACCTGAATCTAAGTTAGTTTTTAGTTAACAAAAACATTATTAATTATTCACGTTATATATATATATATATGCATACACAATTAAATTTATTTATTCAATTAATGGGTAAATTAAAATATTCGGTGTGGAAATCGATGTCACATGTTCACACTTGGTTTTATTTGCCAAGTATCAGAAATTATATATATTAAAGGAGAAATATGCTGAAAAATCAATTATTTTTATGAAATTTCTCGATCTACCAATTTCTTAAATTTTGGCCTGAAAAATTACAAAGTTTACATCTATTTCCTTGATCTACCAATCCGTCAATTGGGTTGTCAAAACTGTTGACGTGGCCGTTAACGTATGCCTACGTGGATGGCATGCCGCAAACTTTTTAATCTAAAAAATCACATAATATGCTTTTTTTTTCTCTCATCTACCAAAATATCAATAATTTTTTTCCCTCATTTACCAAAACATTAATAATTTTAAAAAATTACATAGTTTGCTTATGTTCCCTCATCTACCAAAATAAGGCTTCTTTCAAAAATCAAATCTATCAAAATATGTTAGTTTGAATGTTAAAAGAATTTTTAACATAAAAGAAATATTAGAATAGTTACTAGTTTGTTATTTGCAAATCAAAAGAATATTCATATTTGTTATCACATTATAAGTAGTATTGTAATTTAAACATATTATACTGCAAAGACAATAACCATTCCAACAGAACTTATGTACACAAATATCTATAAAATGTTAGCATGGTTGAACTTGTTGGACAAGGGGACCGATTACTTTAGTATGGTTCAACTTATTTTCGCATGGTAATCTTGGTATGGTTTGTGTGGATATAGATTCCTGTGACCGATTGTTATTAAATTTTGATAATACAAATGTGATGAAAATGCTGAAGATAGAAATTCATCATATCTGCATTATCAACATTTAACAGCTAAACTACAAATATAAAATTAAAAATCATAAAATTCTAAAAAAATATTTATGTGCGAGAAAAAGATAGTTGAAGAGCTCACTTCCAAAAATCTAACTACGGATGTACCTAAAATTAAACTACGTACATGCGAGGAAATAATAATTGCTCTAGATATCTATATCTATATGCTTTAAAAATAAAACTAAATTCATTTTTCTAAAAAATTTAAAAATTTTGAAAAAATAACAATTGGTTCATAAATCCATATATACTTATTTTAAAATTTTAAAATTTTAAAAATTAAAAAATTAAAAATAATGAAAACTCAGAAAATCGATAAAATAATGAACGGATTCACAAATCTATATATATATATATATATATATTTCTAAAATTTAAAATTATATTATTTAGAAAAAGTTCAAAAGGTTGAAAAATTTTCATTAAAAAACGAAGTGTTTTAGGACCATCTGGCACGATCCATTTTTATCTTGCTTTCATATATATACAGATAAGAACTTAGATATATTATATTTCAAAGACAATAACTATGATAAAATAACATTTACAACATGACTTATGTTTAACAAGTTGAAACATGCTAAAATTTTATAGATGTTGGTGTGCACAAGTTCTTGGAATGGTTATTTTGGCATGTTATTGTCTTGCAGTCCTATGTTACTTATAATGTGATAACATATATGAATATCCTTTTAATTTACAAATGATAAACTTATAACTATTCTAGCACTTTTTTCTATTAAAAATTATTTTAATATTCAAATCAACATACATATATATAAGTCCCTAATTCAAACTTATAATCATTCAAAGAAGTCATATTTTGGTAGATGTGATTTTTGAAAGAAGCCATATTTTGGTAGATGAAGGAACATAAACAGACTATGTAATTTTTTTTAAGTTATTGATATTTTGGTAAATGAGGAAAAATTTATTAATATTTTGGTAGATGAGGGAAAAAAAACAAATTATGTGATTTTTTAGGTTAAAAATTTTGTGACATGCAACCCATGAAGGCAACCGTCTGCCACGTTAGTACCGTTAATGGTCACGTCAGTAATTTTGACAACTCAATTAACGGATTGGTAGATCAGGGAAACAGATGTAAAAATTGTGATTTTTGATGCCAAGATTTAAAAAATTTGTAGATTGAAGAATTTAATGAAAGTAATTGATTTTTCATAGTATTTTCCCCATATTAAATTATAAAAATTGTAGTAGGTTATTGATTGAATATATAATAGGAACAAGGGACTCTAATTATTAAGTACTTGCACATATCATGCAATAATCATTTTAATTGGTAATCAACAAAGTAGATACCTATCTGATTTTTTTAAAGAGAATTATAGGAGCATGGAGGAAATGAACTAGAAAAAAAATCAGGATTTCTTGAAGTTCCCCCTCAGGGCAATATATTGAACAATGATTAGTGCGTCATCTCCTATAATAAAAGCGCGCGGGAGTATATTATAGGGTAAGCATATGCTTAGACGTTAGATCCACCCCAATTCCACGTTAATTAATGACCATAAATCATTTCCAGGATCTCGAGTAATAATCCAACAGCTTTGGTGTATACGAAGGCAATAGCAATCAATAGTATGACTATTAGATGTGGAGAATAGAAAAAAGGAGACCCCATGTGTACGTCACTTGAAATAGGGGCCTTGTATCGATTATAAATTAAATTAACATTTTCTTTTCAATGACATCACGATTACCTCTCATTTATTTATGTGAGACTAAGTGTCGTGCGACTATCCTATTTATGAAATTATTACAATTAGTTTTGAATATTACACTATAGATGATAAAGTTTACCATTAACAACGCAATTTCTCAGCACTACATGTCTGTGGTTTCAAATTCAAATCTTTAATCACCTAAATTTGTGGTTGACCGTCCCTTGGTCTAAATATTGTACAAAGAAGAAACACACTTGCAGTCAAAGATACATGTTTAATTAATTAATTAATTTCATTTTCATATAACAACTCTCTTGTATATATCTCTTTGTGCCGTACTCGTATATAGGTTAATTAACAACCGTATAATATAATTACACATTCAAAAAGTGCATGACGACGTAGCAGAAGAAGCAAGAATAATATATGGATTAATTATAAAAAAGAACAAAAAAGAATAAGAAATGGATTCACTCTGAGAGAAGATGAAGAAACGGAAAAAATGATGATCTGAAATGGATGAAAATGAGTCGACAAACTTGTCAAATTCGAGAGACATCTTATCATGTAACAAATCATCAATTTGTAATCGAAAATACTCATTGCGAATTAATATACATATTGTAAAAAGTATTCATAAAAAAATTACATTGTAAAATATGGAAATGTTCATATTGAAGATTAAGAATATATTTTGATATTAAACGGAAAATGTATCATTAATGACAATATAATGATTTCAAAGCATGCATGAAGAACGTATATATATTATTATATAATACTTTTTTTATGTGAACCCTGATATTCAGAAATTTAATGGGCCCCGACTAATCTAGCCGAGCTAAATCAGCCCATTAAGGGATAAAGTTATCATAGCATAAATTTTCACCATTTACAAGACTTGAACCCGAGACTTTACTTAAGGGAATAAGCGCCGAACCGTTTGAACCGACTCTTGTTGGTAGCATATATATTTCTTGTTCAATTGAATGACGTCCTTACCATTTTTAAAAAACCAAAGCATATGTTTTGTCGGATGAAATCATTTCGCCAGTAAATGCTACCCACCATTGATAAAACTAATGGCAATGGCCTTTCATCTTATGCTTATTGTCAATTTGGAAATATTTCCTCATCTACGACAAATTCTTCTATATTATTTTTTTGCTATACTCATGAACATATTGGCACACATAGAAATAATTAAAGGTAGATTTTGATAAGGAAAACTGCCTCTATGATAACTTTTTAGTGATCCTATCCCTAACGAAGTATTATATAATACCACCTTACCGGAGAGAAAAAGAAAAAGAAAAAAGAAGCATCATATAGTACCAATGAAATTACCAAATAAAAAAAATGAGTTTATAAGCACGAATAACATGTTATGTATTTAAATAATGAAAGAAATCAATCATTTTTTGTTACATTCGTCGTGAAAAAATACCATTTAAAATATTTCTGCGTTACATATATATAATTGTTTAAAATAGCTCATTGATCGGAAGAATTCTTAAAAACTAGCTGAATCGTTTTTTTTTTCTGGGTAATAGCTGAATCATTTTTTGAGAATTCCATTCTTGAAAAATAAAGAAACAAATTAAGGGAAAATATGCTATATTGAAAAATGGAAATGGGTAAAATAAATCGAGCTCGGCTGGCTTTGAAACTATAATCTCTTTTGTGGAGCATGTGGGTTGGAATGAGGCTTTAGTGAAGGATATTCGTAGTTTGATGGAATGGAGTTGGATGGTGGCTGTGAACCATGTCTACCGAGAGGGGAACAGATGTGCGGATTGACTAGCAGACTATGCATTGACGTTTCGTACTGGGACTCGTTACTGGGTATTTGCTCGTTTGGACTCGATTCATTATTATTTTGTGATCTTGTAGGAGCACCATGCCTCGCTATTGTATTACTTGATTATTTCTTTTAATGCAATTGGACTTCGGCCCCTAATTCACCAAAAAAAAAACTATAATCTCTTTTAATACAAGACTCGAAAAAGGATGAAATAAAAGAAATTCATTAAAAGTACATTTTATTATTTAATTATTTTTATAATGAGGGTGTCCGATGCTCTAAGAGAAAATATTCTCCTGCATGGTCTCTGGAATGATCTTTTTTATAAGTAAGAAGACTTCATTTTATATTAATAATAAATAAAACATAGTAGCACCAACATGAGTTGGTTCAAACGGTTCGACGTTTGTTTCCTTTAAGTAAAGTCATGAGTTCGAGTCTTGTGAATGGAGAAAATCTACGCTGGAAGAGCTTTATCCCTTAGTGAGTCGATCCGACTCGACTAAATTAGTCGAAATCCAATTGGACTTCTGAATATCATGGTATACAGTGAAAATAAAACACAATAGCAATAACATCTGGGCAGAAAATCCTATTCCTACCAAGTCACTCTAACCACTCGATCTTCCCCATGGGTCACGCCCTTTAACTATCACATCAGCCCCCTTTTTTGATAGGTTAAAGGGGTTGGGGGCAACTAGCATAGCAACCCCTACATGGCGTAATCATATGGGACTAAATCCCACCGCAGAATGTCCGATTATAGCGGGATTACTACTATTGCAGGCGGATTCGACAACAAATATGGTGACCTTCCCCCTTATTTGCTAATAAGTCTCCAAGGAGACTTGAATCCTCGAACTAGTGTTTGAATCACTAGCATGTTACCAACTGAGCTACACCTCAGTGGTATCACCACGCCAACCTTATTTGTGTTAAAAAGCACCTTTTATCTCATAATTTACAATTAATTATTAAAAGAGCCTCCTTTATTATTATTAAGATTAATAGCAAAAAAAAGCACAACATTTGCACTTTTTTTTTATTCTAGCACGATATTTTGAAAATTGCCTAGAAAAGCACGACATTTCATTTTAGTCTCAAATTTAACATGACGTTAAATTTTTCGTCAATTTAAACAGTAATGCCAGATGTCGTCACGTTATTGAGTGAGTGGGTCACACTTATTTTTATTTAATTGAAAATTTTATGAAATTAAAAAAAGAAAAAAGAAAGAGGGTCGACTGACGAGCTCAGACCTGAAAGAGGAGGGGGTCGGCGGTGGTGGCCTCAATTGTGGCTACCACTGCCCCAATCGGGGTTGGCGGCGACCCTTGCTATCATTGCCGACCTCGTCTGGGGCGGTGGCGGCCGCAATTGAGGCCACCACAGCCAACCCCCTCTTCCTTCGGGCCTTAGCCGACCCTTCTCTCTGTTTTTTATTTTATTTTCAAAATTTTTTATTAAATAAAAATAAGTGGGATTCACTCATCCAATAAGGTGGCGACATGTGACATCACTGTTAAAATTGACGGGAAATTTAACATCGTGCTAGATTTGAGACTAAAATGAAAGATCGTGCTTTTCTGGACAATTTTCGAAAGGTCATGCTAGAATCAGAAAAAATCGTAAATGTCATGCTTTTTTGGGCTAATAACCCTCATTATTATTATTATTATTATTATTATTATAAATTTTCGCAACAGTATGCGGCAAATAATAGTAATTGGCAAACACCACACGATGCAGTATCATCTCCGAGAAATGATTAATTATTTTTCTTATATATTGTTTGATTAGTAGGTGGAATAATATTAGTATAATATCCTGAAGGGTGTATTAAATAACCAACATATGTACACCCATTAATGATGAGATACACCTAAGTTCTTCCTAACACTTGAAAATATAAAAATTGTCGTTTTTCTTTCGATATCCTTGATATTATATACACTAGCTACCGGCAATTATATGATTCTAAGGAGGATTTTCATGCTTTGGGAGGATATAATAATCTCGAGGATAACATGCTACCCCAAGCAATCCTTTCGGTGATGAAAGGGATGTATCGCCCCAGGCGATCCTATGGCAGCGCGATTGTAACCCATTGCTTGAGGCTACCTTGGAATGGCAAGACAACATGGTCGTTACCTAGCCTAAGTAGTAACTCATTTTTATTGGCCTATTTATAACGAGATATCCTTTTGCACCATGATTGAATAAGGGATCGGATAATTTATACTCTTGTCGAGAACTTGAGGACCGTCAGGGTGGGTTCTAAAACATCTGTCTTACAACTTGTTTCGATCGCGGGTACGGAGGTTTATGGTAGAAATTCGTGTAATAACCCTCATAATCCAACCAAGGGTTATTATATAAATTTATATAGTAATCTTACATAACCTATCCTTATAATTTCTTTTTAACTCGCGATCCAAACAAGTATTTAGTGAATAATTAAAGTATTAATTTTTAATACGCTAATTAATTATATCGGAGTATATTGTTTTGAATCTTTTGATTTCCTTTTCATGTTCTCTTTGACTGAGAGCATGTGCCAGAGATATCGGGCGCAGTTGCTCTCCTCATATTCACAACCCTTTTTAATATTTTGTGATCATATAATTAGTTATTGGTGTTCCAAACAAACAATATATATATATGCTAAAACGATATATATATTATAAATTTAATTTTTTTAAAAAATTTGTTATTAGTTTTAGCATATCTCAGATTCTGGGCGGCGGAGAAGATCAAGAGATATGGAAGAGAATATCCCAAAACCGGTTATATTTAGTTACATTATTTTTATGTAGTGTATATATAGATAAATTATTCGCAACAAAAGAAGGAATGCTTACTTATTTTTTTTCGGTGGAAGGAATGTTTATTCATTTGATAGTTTATAATTGATAACTAAACAAAACAAAAAAGGAAGAAAATTTTCTTTATTTGGTAGTTGTTATACACGTCGCATGCAAATGATTTTTATTTTTGTCAATCCATGCAGATGAGTTTGAAACATCCAGTTAGTTGTTTTTTTTCCCCTCCTCCTAAAATCATATTCTAATGTATAGACCATTCATATATCATTTGGTCTAACACACTAAATAAAGAAACTATATATAGCTATGATTATTGTATCGAATTTCAGTAATTTTTACGATCGGAATGAATCAGCTGATTCTAGGGTTAGCAGAAAAGAATACATATATATTGCATTGACTGACTGCATAGGTAATCTTCTTTATTAAGACTAGTAGACCAAAACTTATCGAGATATAATAATAAATCATGCATCTAATATGATATAATTTCTATATATCTAACATCTTTATCATTGGAGATTTTTCGAAAACGAAAGATCATCCAATTAATTCGACGTGTTGTGCATTGAAGGAAGAGAGAAGACAAATTGGGATCGAGTGGTATGGGTGTCATGTGGGATTCACATGAGGAGGCACACCAGAGGGAACATAGAACATTTGCGCGCGTGTTTTGAATGTTTCTTTAGTTTATTATTTTTGCTTTGTGAAGATCAGAAACAACGACTCAAATTTAAATTAATTGCAGGCAACCTATAGGTATGTGCTCCCTTTGGCTGATGTTCTCTTTGATGGAGACAATGGTGGGCGGTCTTGGTTAATGCTCAAATCAAAGTATGTGTTGGGTCTACCCGTCGCCGCGCTCCTAAGATAGAAAAATACGCACTAAAGGACGTACCGAAAAATACACACTAGACAAAGTGATAACGGGTTTGTGATTTCTCATAGGATGTTCGCGGGATATATCCGAGAGGTAACTTTTAATAGAGTTTAGAGAGATTTTCTTAAATTATCTTATCATATTTTACCATGTGATATGAGGAACTGTGTCCGTACATATCGCTATAAAGTTATATTGTTTAGAATTTCCGATCCTATATATATGACCCATCCAAATACATTTTCAACATTCCACCAAAAAAAACAGAAAAAAAAAGAAGAAGAAACATTTTCAACATGAGAGAACCTTGAGGATACCAAGGCGGTAAATCCCTCTAAGTCAGATTATTATAGGAATGGATTATTGACTTCTGCTAGCGTATTTACGATCGAGGACCTACAGTTAATATAATTTATCTTTTTTCTTGGTTGAATATATAGGTTTATTGTCATAAACATATATAAATAAACGAATAGAGAATTTTTCAAAGATATTTGTACGAAGATCACATGCATTATCAACCTATTAATTGAGATTAATTTTGTCATTGACTTGCTCCTATTCACGAGTTGGTTTTGGTTTTTTTTTTTTATTACAAAGGAGAGCTATGGGCACAATGAAATAAAAATCTTAATAAATAATAAAGGGTCACGGGTAGTCCTACCACAAATATCGAACCTGAAACTTTTTGATTATATCAGGGGAGGACGTGCACCATTCGGTTACACTCTCTTTGAATAAGTGAATTTTAGACTATTATACAGCAAGTAAAATTCATCTAATGAAATCGCAATTAGCCAATGAATCATAATCTCGTGATCGTTTATGAACTTTTATTACCTAGGATTACGCCACGAAGAGAAAATTTTCAAGTCAAGGGGAAAATAGTGGTTCAGGTTAATTAATAAAATTACATAGAAACAGCCTTTATTATGTTCCAGTGAGATCTTTCTTTTTCGCTTTTTCATTTATATGTATGAATATTATATTATGGATGGTAGGTAAAGTAAAGAAATTCTGGGCAGTCGACAGAGTCATATCCCTTCTGCCGACTGAAATATTTTATGAGGGGCAAACTAAAATTTGGCATTCGACCAAAGGGCAGCAATGGTTGACCCAATGTATGTACTCTTTCCTGAATTTCGTATTTGTCCAACAATTTATTCAAGCCAATTCACCCAAAAAAAAAAAAGAGGGTTATTCAAGCCATTCTATATACCATTGTCAGACGTTGAACAACATTTTCTGACATATATTACTCTTTACTACGTATATCATCTTTTGTTCAACAAACTACCCAAACCGATCGCCGTCCTTTACTCTCTCACATGTGAAATGATCCGACATGAAAAAGTGACGGATGGCCCGCCTGCCGGAACCGGAAAACATTTAACCCCCAATATTATACTTTTACATTGGTAATTTAAAGACTACTAAATGGAGTGTCCAAGATCACTAAAATTTTTGACGTTTGTTTGGGTTCTGGGAGGCCATACTGATGCCGTGGTTGAAAAACTTTTGTCCTTTTTTTCTTTGGGGTGAAAGAATTTTTTTGCTCAAAAATTCTGTCCTTTTAAAAAGTCTCTTTCGGGTTCTTGTACTCGGGAGGAATGTCAGGCAAAGCATGTATTTTCAACTTAGTTGACCATGTTGCACGTAATATAGAAATTAAGTCCACGACTTCGCCTATATTAGTTGATCTCGACCTAAAATATCGTCCTCTCTCGATTGGCCTAAAGCAATCGGGGTTGGACTAGCATCGGAGTGTATACTTTATATTTTATTAGTCAAATTAGACCATGTAAATCGTATAATATCATATTCTTATATATCGTCTCGATAGACGACAGACTGCTTATTATTTAGTGTATGTATTATATATGTATTACGAGAACCAATTTTAGCTGAAAATGCAATCATTCGTTAAGGGGTTGCGAGGAATGCCATGGAGACATAATTAATAGGTAGTCGGAACCAGCATTAGGTTTTGCAAGGACAAAACATACGTCGCAAAATTAAAAAAATGTAAGGAAGTGTACACATTAAGATATACAAGTTCGAGAAATGGGGATTCATTGTAGTTGTATTGGCCCTATTAAGAGGTTAAGGATTCAATTTATATGGGTGAATTCCACTCCGCAGTGATGAGAGAATTCAGTATGATGATGAAAATAAAACGGAGTGTTTTCATATCTCAAGAGGCACAATATCAATTGTTCATATTTCCATTTTTTTTTCTCTTTTAGTTTTTTCTGAATAGCACTTGTAACCCACATAAATAACGGATCGATGTGACAGTAATTTACTAGCGAAACTTAAGTAATTGAACCGAAATAACCGCCCAAATCTAGGGGCAAGTTAATATGTGATGCACCTTTACTAAATTGAACTTGATAGATCAAAGCTCCCGACAGTGATAGGGATATATGTGTTTTCCGTTTCCGACCAATAACGGGGGGAAATTCTAGTTAAAGTTTCCAGTTCATTTGCCCTAAAATAATCAATTGCTGTTTCACAAAGAGAGTTTGCAGATGAACTTTAGTACAAAAGCTAGGCCATATATTGTCCCAATTTGAACCCTAAATCATATGGCCTTTTTAATTAAAGGGATGCCCTTTGCAAGGGCTGCCCCACTTTCAAAGAAAAGACCCTTTTAATTTTCTCTTTTTGCTCCCGAAAGGGTCTGAATATCCCCGGTATCCCGCTGCACATTTTCAGCCCATGCAACCAAGTTTGTCTCTGTTGTCACTTCATCATTCATTTGTCCCGGGAAAAAAAAAAAGAAGGCGCCTTTTCTCTTGTTCGCGATGATGATCTTGGAATTATATGTCGGGTCGGTGAGTACGTACTGTATTGCATCATGTTTAATACATACGAGACTGACAGACTAAAGAGGCCGTATCGCGTAAAAAGAAGAATATTGCACTGAAATACTAGTAATGTCCTCACTGAAAAGTCATACGATTGTTCCAAGTTCTGCTTTTCGATCACTGTTGTTATTCTTATTCAAAGAAATGTTCAACAATGTCATTATTCTTATCGTTTCCCGCGGAAATTGGAATATGAGTGGCAGACATGAACTAGCCTCATGAACCAAACTCCAATGATCGACACAACAGAGTAAAAAGGCAACGATAGGAGATACTTTTCCTGATTTTCCCACAAATAACCGACAATTTTTTTTTAATACGATGATATTTGGAAATTTAATAAATCTCAACTAATCTAATTCGACCTAAGTCAATTCATTAAGAGCTAAAACTCTCTAAGCGCGAATTTTCTTCTTTCATAAGTTTCAAACTCGAGACCTTATTCAAGGGAAACAAGCGTCGAATCACTTAAATTAACCTACATTAGTAATTACTTTTTGAAAAAAAATTAACGGGACAAAAACTAAAAGAAAGAAAAAACAGAACAAAAATCAAAATAAACTTAATAGAATAAAATTGGGGCAAGGCAGCCCAACAAAGGTCTCCAGGAAGAAAAGCTCTGATGTCGGGCGGAGAGTGATAAAGATGAAATTCCACCAAGGTCGTTCAAAAATATATTTAGGTTATTTTTTCCGTCCAATATTAGGGTTAAGGAATTGATTAACCACGATAAAGGTGATCAATTTATGTGTAATATACATTTTTTGAAGCCTTTCTTTAGTACCAAAGCAATTGAAAATATATATAAATTTTTGCCATTTATTCAAAAAAAAAAAGGAAGATTTAAATTGCATTGCTTTCTGAATTGTGAAGTAGTAAGTTGAATCCTCGTGGTGTGGAGGTTGGGTGTTGTGGCTGAGCCCCGGCGTGAGAATTTTGGTGAGAGAATGCTCTATATGTGAAAGTTTAAGATAAATCACAAACATCATCTGCTCTAAAAAATTAACTTTTAAAAAACTTGTGACTCTATCTAATTATTTATTTCGCTTCGAGCAGACCCAGCTAATCTAAGCTATACATCTACACTCCAGTAATAAGGGATTTGAAGCTTTAAGTGTCCAACCTCTCATGATTGAGCCTATTTCGAGTGGATTGAGTCCGGTTTGTCGCCATGCTATTCGCATTTTGATTACATTATTGAGTCATTTTCTTGAGTCTTCCATATCATGAAGTGGCCTTTGCAGGTCTCAATAGCCGGCCAAACACCATTTTCGGAATACAGATCTATTTTTCCCCAAATTTGGGATTCGTTTTCCTTCTTCTTTGTAAGTTAAAACAAGTTTCCCGTTTACATTTAACATTTTTTTTTTCTGAAGAGCAGAAATTTTAGCTCCTTTTGGATTTTATAATGGGCTTTTGGGCCTACTTGGACCAAATACAGAAGTAGTGAAAAGGATTTGATTCAACTTGGGCCCCAGGCCACCGTGTAAGCACTTGGACTTCTCGATCCATGGGCCCATTCTTTCTCGGCCTCATGGGCCATTCTGAAGCTGAAGGTGATGTTGGGCCTAACTTCGTGGTTCAGTCTAAAGTTCGATAAATGGTGAAATTCGTTTGGTACTCGATTTTAATTTTTCTGTTCCGATGATGGCGTGACTTCCTCCGGAGTCAACTCGGGCTGATGGATGTATCTCATAAGTTTGTATATCCAATTTTATCGCAAGGCGCTCCATAAATTCTATTGGTAATACCATGCCAACCTATCATTTTTATCTCCAACGGAAAAGTACTTCGAGATATGAGAGTGAGCTATTTTACTACCTGCAAAGTTTTCGGTGCGAACTCTGGTACTCTGAAACTCGATAGACTATTTCAATTTTAATCAAGTCGGCTCATTAAAGAATAAAACTATTCAAATCATGAATTTTCTTAATTCGCAAAACTCAATCCGAAATATTGTTTATCGAAATAAGCGTCGAATCACTTAAAACTGTTACTATCTGCGAAGTTTATCCGACAATTGTATGTTGAGGAAACCCGAAAAATGGGACAGCTTTTTTAATCATTCTACTTGGAGTTGCTTGGGAAAAGCTCTGCTAATTATTGGTCTGCTGTCTCCTGAATTCTATGCTGCCGAATAATACAAGACACAGAGATAAGAATAAGGATATACCCAGCTGCTTCTATCTTGAGATCACACCTCTCGACTTTTTTTTTTTTTTTTTTTGTGTCAACGAGCTATCTTCAGTCTTCTATTGAATTTGCATGAAATTAAATACGTATCCAAATTAGGGTCCTATGATTATTAAGTGGTTTTAGTATGGGTTTGAACTTATTTATTGTAGGTAAAATCTATTCACTGACAACGTAATTTTACAGTCAATATTATATCACGTTTCGTGATTAGACACGATGCGGTCAGACACCACGTGGTTAGAAATCTCAGCCTTTTTATTTGGAAGCGGGGCAAGTTGTGTTGTGACAAGAAATGTCAACCCTACACATTCTTTCTTCCTCTCTATGTTAACCTTTCCCCGTAATTTCTAGTGGCCCCAGCCCTTTTAATGGAGGCCAATTCACAACGTGGAATCTGGGAAAGATTCTTCCACCAATGTATCCTCAATCGAAGTTCTATTTTACATGTCGACTTCTCCAAGTGAGGCAAAGCATAAAGTGTCATTCCCTAAACGAGTTTCCACCGCTGTCTACTGAGGAATTTATACACGTACAATAAATTCCGTCTGTGACGAGTTTTGAATTACTGAATAAGTTCTGGTAAGCGTAACAAGTGAAATTGATAAGGAGGTCTTTAGTATTCGTATGAAACAAATCTAACGTGACCTGTGTTTAACTATATATAATTGGATAACAAAGCGCTTTTAGATGATGAGCATGTACTAATAAAAAAACTCATAAGCCACAAACTCGAGTTAACCACTGATCGATGCAAAACGAATGGTGTGTCCCTCCAAATCTATAAATAAATGGCGAAGAAAGAAAACAAGAATTTCCAGTATGAGCTTGACTTTATATTACTAATAAACCGTTTTTATTGCAGGCCGAAGTAGCGCCTGGGATCTTCTAATAAGATCGATTGGACCGACTCATCCTGTAGACCGACTTCTTGGTATGAAAGTGTTGGAGGATTACAAGTTCTAGAACTCACGTCAACGACTATGTTGTTGTCCAAGTCAATTGGCCAATAGAGACTTGTGAACTCATCGTACTTGAGTCCTGGGTCGCCATAAACCGTCACCTCACTTGTTGGCTGGTGAGGGAAGTAGGTGTTTCTGTGTCCTAGGAATGATTCCAGAGCTTCCTTATCCATACCACCGTCAATGCCTGAAATTCGAGAACAATCCTCACTTGTAGAGCTATCTATCGCTGGTGGGATTCCGACAACATCCATGGAAGAGTTCCTGCAAATTCGGTCTTGCAAAGTGTAGGAGAAGCCATAATTGATGGGGCACTGGTAATCCTCAGGACTAACCAGTGGGATCATCTTGGGATCATACAGTCTCTGATGATCATGGTAACTATTCATCATCACCTCCGGGGCATCGGTAACCTCAATGGTTTCGAGGTTGCCCTTTATAAGAGCACGTTTTGAGACGGTCGGCTGCTGAGAACCATTTTGGTCTTTTAGCTGATGCTTGTCCAACAGCTTCCTCTTCAGCTTCGTGTTCCAGTAGTTCTTGATGTCATTATCTGTTCGTCCTGGTAACTGCCCGGCAATTATCGACCACCTGCACGTCTATATGCATTAGTTATGGAGAAATCAGCAGTCAGAAGGTTTCTCTTTTGTCATGTCACGTCCACTCCTACTTTCGGTCGTCGACACACCGGGCACAGCAGTCACAAAGTATTATTATTACCGGCTTCCGATGCTCAAATAGAGGCTGCAAATGATGTTCTCCTCTTCCTCGGAGAACCCACCATGTTTGATGTTCGGGCGAAGATAATTCAACCATCTAAGCCGGCAGCTCTTCCCGCATCTCTTAAGCCCTAGAGAATCAAGCGCAGTAACTTCAATTTAATCCAGAGGGACAAAACGGAACAATGATCGTTCCGTAGGTGCACTACTGATCAAAAAACGGAATGGTATGAGGTTACGTACCAATCTTCTGGGGTAGGGCGATCCAGTTGCTCCCAGTGCCATGCTTCTCGATGTAATCCTTGAGCTTGGCGTCCTCCTCGGGCGACCACGGGCCTTTCTTGACACTGGTTTTGTCACAGCAAGGAGCTCTCCCCATGTATATTTTTTTTTCTTCCAAATACTCTATAATTCACAATATCGCTCTCCCCATGATTGCTATATATATGTAGCAACGAGGACTTCGATGAAATATATAAAATTCTCGAGTGATAATGTTATTTTATATACAATAATGGCTGGAGAAGGAAAGACATAGGAAATGATCGAGCAATGAAGATGGAGGATTTTTCAAAAGGGGGGGACGAGGAACAGTGGCAGGCTTCTCTTTTCTTTTTCTTTTTTTTTCTTTTTTTTTTGTTTAATAAGGAATGATGATTGGAAGGATGTTATGAAGTGCTCACAACAGGAAGAATACAAAATTGAGGTAGTTTTCTACTTGTCTTTGTGTACTTGTGAAGAATCTCATCTGTTGCACGTACACACATCTACATCTATATATATATGTGTGTGTGTGTATGTTACACAAACATATACGTGCATGCGTGCATCATATGTGTACGTACCGCCATCCTCCTTGACTATTATTCTCGACTCACATATATATACATAATTTTTTCATTAAAATGAAGTCTTCAGGATTTAGAAAGAAAATATACTGAGGTTCGCACTACTTCTGACAATCAGTTTGTGTCCATACATTGTCTTGGTTGTGGCTGTGCCAAATTAGAGTATGCTCCAAAGTTGAATGCTTTGAACATGGGTGTAATGGCACGTCGAGAGTTGTTGTTGCACATCAGAAACGGAAAGTAAATTCTTGGTATATGAGGTGATTGAACACCATTCTATTAATTCGAACTTTTGCATTAGACATAAACCAAACTACTTATATACACAGTGAAAACTTTGAATGACATACACAATTTTGTGAAAATTTCAATTCTTTATTAACTAGAGAATGCGTCCGCGCTAAGTGCAGACAATACTAGAAAAAGAAAAGAAATGCTTAGAAGGAAATTCGATTTTGTAAATTTCATCATTTTCTTTCTTTTATGTTATTTTTGGTAACTTTTTTTTAAAAATTTTGTTTGAAAAAATTGGAGGAGATTATGGCAAAGTTAAGTGGGGACTTATTTATTCTAGAAGGAAGAGGGAAACGGGGATGGGAGAGAAAAATGAAAGTAAGAGGATAAAGAAAATTGAGTGAAATGATCTTTATACCCTAATCTAGTTAATTTATAATTGATTGATAAAGTTTTATAATAGGTAACTCTATAATTTCATTACATTTATTTGTTAGAATTTCAGGAATTGAAAAAAAAGAAAAAAAATTCCTCTATTTAATATTATAATAGATAATAGATGAATATGCATCCTTCCAGCTGATCATTGAACATATATCATCTGTCATTCTAAACTTTTGAATCGATGAACATGAACTGCTCTATTTATTTATTATTTATTTATTTGTGCTTGAATGAAGTTAGTGCAATTTTTAGGTTGAGTAACCAATCAAACACAATATTGCAAATAATCACTAGATATGATACAGTTGGCAAACTACACTGTTAGTGGATAAACTCTACCTATAGTACAATTGTTGAAACAATACCGAAAGCATCTCGACCATAAAGTGTAGTATGATTGAGCTTGCATGGCAAATAGTTGTCTCTCTGGGACTTCCAAACTACTATTAAAAAACACAATAATATAAACAAAAACGAGATATGATGCAATTAAAAACTGCGTTGTCAGTGCGTGAACTTTACCTATAGTACAACGGTTTGAAACGTTGTAACAAGATATCCAAATGAGATTAGAACAACAAGAAATCAAAAAATAAACGACACCAAATATATGTGATAAAACCCTCAAGGCGAGGGAAACATTCACGAACAAAACATGAGTATTCACTAGATTGAAAACAAAAAATTACAACAATTGGTATCATAGCAAATTAGTGAAAGCTTCTCATGGCTAGACGAAGCCAACCCTCGAGTGAGACTTAGTCTCAATCAACCAATAAACTAGGAATACCTCGTAACCATCAATGTGATTTGAGCTCAACACTACAAATAGAATTAATGGTCCCTTGCGCCTAGATATGTTACCTTATTTAAAACTCGGTGCAGTTGGTAGGTGATAGTCCACTCAAGTCTAGAAGCTATACATATATATATACACACACACACACATACGCATTGGTTCCTTCAAGTGTTACAATCACATAGGTGTGGATTAACCAAAAGATTTCGTTATGGGTGGGTGACCAAATGCTAACAAATTAGTGAAAGTTTATCCTCTCTTTTGGACATTGCAAATTCTCCGGGTTAACATCTTCAAATCGTTACTAAGCATATATGGTAGAGTTTTTGGAGCTTCATAAGACTTTGCCATCGTAAGGTTTTTCGTGAAGTCGAAATCCATGTTAAAAGAGAGAGAGAGAGATCAGAAAGGCCTAGTATACATTTATGCACAATCACATGATTAACTCAATCGAGCATTTCGCATAAATGTCCATTGAGACATACAATAAATAAGTTGTACTAGGAAATGTCCGTTTGGTACTTATGTTTACTGATTAACCACTGGTATTAGAAACTAATTAAGATACAGCTCAATCGAAAAAACCATCTTGACTCCTCGATTGATCGACAACACTAACAGCGGCTAGAAGTACCAAAACTTCCGGTAATGAGCTCCATATATTTCGAGATAGTTCTATCCAATATCGGAAGAGAGAAGACTAATAAATTGGTTAGTATTGATGCCAAATGAGCACTGCCCAATTAGTATGTTCATTTAATTTATTAGTGTATATATATATATATATGAATTAATAAATCATGTTGTATCTAGCAAGATTAATTTGTTAAAACAAATAGTTGTTGGTAGGTAAGAGTTTTCACTTAATATTACAACACATGTTCGAAAAACTTAAGCTCACACCTCTCATCTAATTAAATCTACGTGTTGGAAATAGTGGTCGTACGTCTAACAATTATTTGACTTTACTTCCTAAATATATATTGATCTTATTTGATATTTTGGTAATAATTCACAATGGCATATTCATATCCTTTGGACGCGATCTAGTGGCTAGGATCTCTGATCTATTGTTCCAACAAATAAATTTGGAAAGTAATCAAGATCATACTAAACGATAAATATACACAGAATTCTCTTGGGAATAATAAATAAAGAGAGTTAAGCACTAACGCATAGCCTTTTGGAGATTAATAAACTATTTTTTCGAGTATTAAGAGAAGTTTAGACACAATAATTGATGGCTTTTTGAGGTTGAAAAAGACGGTTGATAAAACTATGGAAATCAATCTGGCACTCAACGGGGGCCCCGATAAATTAAATTAACATAAACAAGACAAAAAAATAAAATAATATTGATAAACTACAACTTGTGATTAAGTTGACAGAATTATGCTTCATATAAATTTGAATTTTATTGAAAGCATCTGATCGTCAAGACTAATTAAACCATCTTTTGAACATGAACTGGTTTCGTCTATTAAGATGATCGGAGACGATCTGGTCTAACTAAAAATAAGAAAAATATGTAACCCAAAAAAAAATAAATTAAAAATTACCAACAAAGAGAAACTATAGAACATGATAAGAGATCCAATGTACTGGTTTACTGGTCCAGCAGTGGACATTCAGCCCCACTATCAAATCAATTGCGTCACAAATCAGACTTTTTCGCCCTTGATGTCCTTTTCCCAAAACATTTTTGTACATTTCAATTCGGACGGATCTTAATGCTTTAATCTTTTTTTAAAAAAATTAATTGTAGATTTGTCGGAATATACAAGAGCACTCCAAATATGTGCATAAATTATTCTTCAGATTTTGCTAATCAATCACCGCTCTCATCATATAGCCATGGCTGGCTGATTATTTCACTTGGATAGTTAGGTCTTTGACCTATCATTAATTAACTCTAAACTGACCGAACTGCGCGACAGTCAAAGAAGAAACGCTTGTACTTCAAGAAACAAAAGACGAACGAAACATCGGAGTTGGAGTATGGTTCACTGAATCATTGTCAACCAATCTCTAAGGGCCTATTTTCTACAGAGAATAATGATAATTAATGAAAGGAAAATGGAAGGATTAGTGAAGGAAAAGAGGAACTATTTTTGACTAACTGGCTAGGGTTCTTATGAAGATTAAAAGTCAAAAGTGTGGCATTAGTACATAAATTGCCCTTGACTATTTTTGTGTTTAGACGACCATTCTTCCATGAGCATTCTTCTGCATTTAGTGCTACCAGAGAAATCGGACTATCGCATTTTTGACTGGTCCAAGGTAAAATTGGCTAAAACCATGCACCCTCTTTCTCATCTTTGAACCTCTAGAGGGAGGTACAATCGGAGAAAACTCTCTGTTCCTGTGTCGATGACCGATCCCTGGCCCTCGAGCATTCGAAAGACACCGGTATACAATTAGAAAGGAGTCACTGAACTTTATTCCGTTCAATTAAAGAAGTAATATGATATCTTATTTGATGACGAACTTTTTGCAATATCAATTTACTAAAAGATGTAATAATGATGCCACAGCTGATGTGCGGTAGAAAAAGTCCGTTACTGATTCCGAGCATCCTAGGGCGGCACGATTTCTTTTTTTTCGGTATCTGTCTGGTATCCAGAGCCCAACGGGATCTGACTAATCCAGTCGGGAGATCGAGTATTAAAAATTATTCTTCCTCCCAATAATTGCACTTCTCGGAGTTCGAATTTATGTTCTATTTCTTACGGGAATGAGCTGCTTACTACTCAATTAACACTTTTATTGGTGAACGACACGATTTCTGATGTTACTTTTAGTTTCTAATTCAAAGAAGTAAAATTGGTTGACCGCCAGCCTTTAGGATATGTTTGGATTTTGAATATTTTTTAACTCAGTTCAACTCAACTCCACTTATTTTCAATTCAACAATATAATTATTATTTAATTATTACTTTATCTTAACTATTCATTACTTTTTCACACTTTTTCTCATAATTCAACAACATAATCATTGCTTAATTATTACTTTATCCAAATTATTTATTACTTTTTCATACTTTTTTTTATAATTCAACATCACAATCATTACAAACCAATTAAAATCAAAACTCAATTCAACTCAACTTTAAATCCAAACACATTCTTATTATCAATCTTCCTATTGTTTTCTTTTGTTGTCCCTTTAACTGTGTGCAATATTGACCTGATATGAGAGTTTATTTGTTTAAAGCGATATTATTTTGCCCTTTTTTTTATTAGACAAAATCTTTTACTTGAAAAAGTTCTTTATGAAAGTCTTCCATGGAGTACAGCTCCAGGCTGCTTTACTCTCCAGGCATTTTTCTTCCACAAATGCCGATGATGTTCAAAAAGGTTGTCACATAGATTGTGTTCACATTCACGATTGTCATTATTTTTTCAATTTATGTACTTTTTAATGACTGGAGGAAATATAATTAATTCGATTTGTTAATTAATGGAAACAAAACACAATAGTTAGCATATCTTATGTCGCTTTAATTTGAGCTAATTGTGGAGCTTGGATTTGCCGTTCTGTTCAATCGAAAAGAAGTTCTTAACGGACCGTTAGGTATCGGTTGGTTAATGGAAATCGCTTTCCAATTAAGATAGTGAGCAATTGTCGTTTTGGTAGTCGAAGAGCAGTTTCAATACTTGCACTGGCTCCCGAGATTATCGCTCCATGCTGATAGCAGGTAGGGCTGGTGGCCACCTTGCATGATTCTCATATATATCAAGTTTATTTGTAATTGGAAGGTGTTCTCAACCCAATGTTCTTTGTCATTTACGAGTGCTCACAGTGAGACTACAAATAGGTACGAAACATGTCCGCAGATGGATAATAGATGACCTTGCAGCATCGTGCATTGAATATAAACTCGGAAAAATATAACTAGTATCCTTACAGTTATTGACCCGACTTGTCCTGGTTCAGTCTATTAGATCCGGCCCAGCATGTCATTTTAAGCGAGCACTTGATGCATCTTGACTACCAAGAGGGGCCACCGATACCATCCAATCTTCAGGCAATAAAATCTAGCCATTGGAGTAAAACGAGGTTGCTCTTCTTGCCTGGATGAACGTGCTGATGTGATGCATTTCTGGACGGAATATCGATGATGTGATGCATGAATGTGCTGATGTGATGCATTTCTGGACAGAATATCGCTTGAGATTTAGAAGTACTTCTTTCCGTTGTTGAGTTTGACAGCGATAGCTTCTGAGCAATACGGGCAATTCCCGAATAGAACATCAAACGACCTGCCACCAAACAAAAGAGGAATCTGAAAATTTTTGGACCCATTCTCTTGCTGGAATGAACTAAATGACAGCAAATGATATGAAGAGGTGGAGCAAAATCCACATACTGCCTTGTTGTCGAAATGGAGCGCAGCCACTCCACAAGACAAATACTATGAAAACCTCGGCTGCAGTTGGCATTATCACATCTGTAATCGATTCCACACTCTCTCTTGGCTTCAAGCTCATCACCTAAGTTAATGAAAGGTGACAAACTAAATGTAAAGTGGCGAAGTCATACATGGGAAGTGGAAAAGGAAAATAGCAAAAACAAGATATTGGCAATTTGTAAAATTTGACCTAGAGGAAGATATTGAGCATAACAAATGCCACATTCAACTTCATCATTTGTTTGAACAATATCTGGGGCCTTTGGCAGTTGAAACTCCAACATACATGTAAGATTATCAGCAAAAGACTTCCCTTTTGTCCTGAAAAACAAAGTTGCCAAGAAACAAGCAGGCTTAATACTACTTAGATAAATGACAGAGGAAAGAGTTGCTGCATCTGATATATCAGACACGGTGTCGAAAGTTAGAGTAAAATATCAAACAAGGGCAGCTACTTTCTCTACGGAGATATGGACTTTAATGGCACTCTGATGAAAACCACAACTATCATAAGACCAGAAGCATGAGGAGTATAGGAAGGGATACCACTTTCTGCTGTTTCTGCTCCATATCAATTTCATAGCACTTATGCAAGAATTTGGGCCCAAAAAACGACATCTGCTGATATTACAAGGAATTAATAATACTCAGATGTAATATGAGAAGACATGTACAGCATTACATAATACCTTTATATATAATATTTATATTGTTGCATTCTTACTCTGGCAAAGATCGAGGATCGTGGGCACTTATTGACACCAAAAGAGTGCAATCATTTCCTTCGGAGAGAGAAGCAAAAAACACAAGTAAGAAAATATTAAAAGTGTACATATATTTTCCCAGGTCATAAAAGGAGAACATACCTAGATTAACTTGGCGATTGCCTGATGCACGTGATGGCGATTTTGGGCCCACAATCCAGAGAGATCGGTCGATCTCATCTAATATCGACCAAAACTCCTGAAGCTTCTCCAAATGCTACATAGATATTGGGATAGATTAGACTCTCATCGTGACCAATTAGGAACTTGACCATTTTCCCACCACAGAATATAAGTTAATATACCTTTTCAAACTGAACTAGAACATCCTTTAACCTCAAGTTTGCTGACCATTTGATATTGGGAAGATATGGGATGTCCTAAGGAGAGGTCCACAACATGTTATGGCCTTGAAGGCAAGGAAGCTTCAAATGCTGTAAAAGGAGACATTACGAACCGCTGAGATAGTTGGTGCACATCCAAGGGCGTCATCAAATCGAACCTCCACGACATGCACTCTTCCTGATTTATCTCTAAAATACAAAATCACAAAGTTAACTTTCAATAGTAATAAAAGTTAAGTTTAAAAGGAGAGGCACATTGAGAAAAATGTTCTATGAGTAAGACTACTTCGATGTTTAAATGTCAGAAAGTTAGATAAATGGATCTTACAAGGTGCGGAAGCTGAGAAATGTTACGTCATCACCCAATCGGACAAGGTGGTCCCAGCCAACCTCCTCAATCTGCAGACATGTATAATAACCAATATACTTAAATGCAAAGAACACTAGAGATGACGTTGGAAGTTAGAAATGTATGGATAATGTATTGTATCAAAAAATTTGAAAATCATGGCTGCACAAATAGACGGTTTCATGAAAGAAAAAAGGATACGATTCTAATGATCACCATTCACTGCTTCAAGTATAAAGCATTGGTATTAATTGACCTAACATCTCGAAGCATGTCCTCATATCCATAGCCAATAGTGTAATTAGTGAATAGATGTACCACTTCAACATCAGTTTTGCTAAACAACTTAATCTTAGAAGAGAAGAGGATTTGAGTTTAAGCAAATTTGCAAAAAGAGGAACTTATGGAACATGGAATATCGGTGTTGCATTCGTTCTCCAGGCAACAGTCACGAGACGTTTTGGCTCACCTCCGAGTACAGTTTGTCGTGAAAAGACGATGACCCTCCAAGCTCTCTGCATCTGATTCGCTCAGTACATTCCTGCAATCGGTACAGCAGGCAGGCAAGACACAATTTCAAGTTCTGTAGCGTGAAGTTATTAGGTGGTCATAGATGTGGCGGCGAGCAGAACAATTCTCCATTAAAGGATTCAGGATGGATCGATACCCCGTATAGTGGGTCGAGAGGGAGTCGTAAACACTACCCCAAATGTGATTGATTAAGGGACGCGGTGAGGCATGCAAACTGGCTGAGGCATTTCAACAAGCACGCGAAAAGCTAAAGTTCTCAACTTTACCAAGAATCAACACAGTCTGATTCAAGAAACGGGTAATGCATAGAATTGAACAATCCAAAACTAATTGAAGCAATGCAAGACAAGAACTTGCACTCAACTGCAGAAGCAACTAAGGAAGATGAAGATTTTCACCATTTTAGCTAGTTTGGAGCGGCCGGCAAGAAGGAGCAGGACGACCCATCAAGTCCTTTTACTCTAGCTTTGGTTCAGATTCAAGGATTCACCCGGAGCCGATGATGAAATGGCAAACAGATTCTTCCGGCTCACATTCTATCTGACAGCTCTGCTTTCGGTATGTTAATGTCAGTACCCGAAATTTATCTTTATTCCCCATTGATCCCCGAACTTTATCTCCTCTTATAATTAAGTCTGTTATGGTGATTTATAATCAGAAAAAGAAACGTACTAGATTCTTGTAATTAAGAGGATAATTATTTCATTTGCTACAATTTTGTTCGTGCTTTCTGACGCTACATTAAAAAGGATAAAATTACAATAATAATTCTTTATGCGAAATGGGTTTCTATTCTTTATTAATTTTTTTACTTAAACAATGGATACATTAATTAATAGTTTTAATTTAGATCTGACCTCATTCAATGTGTCATCTGCAAGTAGATTACGGTCCACCGGATCGACGAGGACACTATGATAGCCATCAACGGAAACATCTGCGGTTAAAACCCGACAAAAGGACCACTTTGAGATATTATGAGAAGTATAGGGGGCGAAATGAAGTCTGCACTTCGACAAACATAACAGTTCTCGGCTTCTTCATCGTCATCAGAGCTTTCTGAAGCTCAGAATCCTCGGCAATGGCGGAAAATATTAGCCCGCTCTTCGTACTCTCTCTCGTCTTCTTCATTCTCATCTCACTGACCTCGTCCTCACCGTCCCTCAGTTTGCCGCCCCGACTCTGGCCACCGCGATTTCTCGGCCAATTTTCCCGGAAACCGGCGAGCTCCAACAGACTGCGGTTGCAGCAGTACCGGTACGATGTCCGGTACTTCGAGCAGCCCCTTGACCACTTCAGCTTTTCGGCCGAGGCCCCCACGTTCCGGCAGCGGTACCTTATCAGCTCCGACCACTGGGCGGGACCCGAGAGGATGGCCCCCATATTCCTCTACTGCGGCAACGAGGGCGACATCGAATGGTTTGCTCAGAACACGGGCTTCGTGTGGGAGATCGCCCCCAAGTTCGGGGCCATGGTGCTCTTCCCTGAAGTAAGTGCGGTCGCATTTCCATGAAAATGTTATCAGCTTCTTGTCCTCCATTGAATTGGAAGATTAGGGAAAAGGCAACCTTCGTGGATGTTAAGGTTTTGGTGTAGTGTTGACAGTCTTCTGCTCTTATGCATGTCGGGTCTTAACCACATTCTGACTGCAATGACAGCATCGGTATTACGGGGAGTCATTGCCGTTTGGGAGTCGAGATGAGGCGAATAAGAATTCGACGACGCTGAAATATTTGACCGCCGAGCAAGCTCTTGCTGATTTTGCGGTCTTGGTTACAAACTTGAAGCGGAATTTGTCTGCTGAGGCTTGCCCTGTTGTGCTCTTTGGTGGATCATATGGTGGAAGTAGGCGATCTGCTGCTCATTTGTTTCCCTTTTACCTAACATTTCTTTGCTATTTTGAGTCGCAACAAATCATTGACCGATTATAACCCGACTCTTTTTTGGTTATATATATAAACCTGACTCCTTTTAAGCTAGTGGAATGCCTATTGGTATTTGAATCGGAGATCATATGAGAGAAAGAAATTGGGTAAACTAGACTCGGCAGTGTCGGAATTCTAAACCAAATTTTTGTGCTTCGATGTTCTGCACAAATCAGGGAGCTTTTCACATAGTTGTGGGGTGAAGTTAGAAAATTGTATATTTTAAGGTATACATGAGATGAATATATCTAGTAGTAGCACCAGCGGTATCAGCAGTGGTTGGATCTTCCCTGATAATTCGGGGCTGCAATTAGGTATCCAAAATGAACTTATTTCTTTCACTGGGCATATTTCAACAGTGTTAGCTGCTTGGATGAGGTTGAAGTATCCCCACATAGCAGTCGGTGCTCTTGCTTCATCAGCGCCAATACTTCAATTCGAAGATATCGTGCCCCCAGAAACATTTTACGATCTTGTCTCTAATGATTTCAAAGTTAGTATATCACCTTGCTATCCTCTACGTTCCTTTTGTTCAATCTAATGCTTCTCTGCATCTGATGCTGCCCCATTGTTTGTTTTATTAAATCATAGCGTGAAAGTATAAGCTGCTTCAACACGATAAAGGAGTCATGGGATGCAATTATATCTGAGGGCCTGAAGGAGAATGGTCTTTCACAACTGACAAAGACTTTCCACTTGTGTCGGTAAGGAGACTAAAGATGAATTTCCTCTAATTCATTTGCGGTTGATCTCATGTGAGATTAAGTCGACTTTTCCTTTTTATGCTTTTCTTTATGTCGGTAAGGAGACTAAAGATGAATTTCCTCTAATTCATGTGCGGTTGATCTCATGTGAGATTAAGTCGACTTTTCCTTTTTATGCTTTTCTTTATAATGTTATGGTGGTTTAATTTTTGACAGGGAATTAAAGAGCACACAAGATCTCATTGACTGGCTCTACTCTGCATATAGTTTTTTGGCTATGGTTGATTACCCTTATCCTTCCAACTTTCTTATGCCCTTGCCTGGACACCCCATTCGCGAGGTCAGTCTCGGTTCATTGCAGTTTGACAATCTCCTCAATAAAGCATATCTCTAGAGTCAGATTGGCGAGACTAGTATCTCTTTATTCAACTATTTTGAAGAGATCAGTACTTACTATGTATTTCCAACTTTGAAAGAAAAGATTATTTACATTACTGAAATAATTTTCTCGTAATAACATTTCATCATGAACATGTCATGTCACCTAATACCATATCATGCTCAATGCTTCTCTGTTCCTCTTACTAGGTGTGCGAAAAGATTGACGGTGCCTCTGATGGGACCAGTATATTGGAACGCATATTCAAAGGAGTTAGCATCTATTACAATTACACGGGAGATGCAGATTGCTTTGAATTAGATGATGATCCTCATGGCATGGATGGTTGGAATTGGCAGGTCTTGAATACTCGCAGCAACATAATTTTTTTTTTCCATCCCTCTTTTCGAAATTTAAAAAATAAATAAATAATTAAAAATTAAAAATTTTCCTCATTTTTTTCAACTTTTAAATGAGAGTATGGGACATCATTGATGCAGCAATTTACTTTTTCTTTTATATAGGCGTGCACAGAGATGGTGATGCCGATGTCGTGTAGCCGAGGTGGGAGCATGTTCCCTCCTTCTGAATTTAACCTCTCCTTTTTTGAAGAGGATTGCAGGAAGAGCTTTGGCGTGACCCCAAGGCCGAGATGGATTACTACCCAGTTTGGTGGACATGTAAGATATAGCCCTCAGGACAAACTTATTTGAGAGCAGAGGCGTTTCTCTTTAGTATCCTAAATCGAAGCAGCAGGAAGTATACCTCGCTATATAAGAGACCTTTGTCATAGCTCAACCATTCAAGTGCCGGGCCTGACTTTTAGTGTTACCATAGGAGTGTTGCCAACTTGATGTTTAATTGATTTCTATCATCTCTTCTGATGCGTTGCAACATTGATTACTATTTTCTGACTTGATCTTCGGGACTTTGCAATGAAGGATATTAAGACAACTCTGAAGATCTTTGGAAGCAACATTATCTTCTCGAACGGGCTCTTGGATCCCTGGAGCGGGGGCAGGTAACATCATAATTGCCAACTTGTATTATTGTATAGTAGACCTATATAAGTACCAGAAGATCCTCTTCCCGTGGTACTGATTGATATATAATATTAATGTGTTGCAGCGTGCTTCAGAATATATCCGACTCAATAGTTGCTCTCATTGCTGAAGAAGGTACGGTGAAAGGATTTCTGTTTTACAAACTAATCGCACAATCCATTTTTAGCTCGGTTTTCAGCAACTGTAGGCCTTTGTCTATGAAAGTGTCGAGGGTCCCATGACAATCAGCATGGGACCTGTAGCCAGTCACTGGTCATAGCTGATTCGTTTAAAAGAATATCCGTGTCACGGGAAAAAAATTGGAATTTAGTTAAATGGAAGTTTTGAACGTCACTCATTATTTATTTGGATACTGTGAAAGGGGCCCATCACACGGATCTGCGCCCTGCTACCCCTGAAGATCCTGACTGGCTGGTGGAGCAAAGGGCAACTGAGATCAGGCTGATTGAGGGTTGGTTGAGCGCTTACTATGAGGCGAAGAGGTTGATCTTCGACATGTGAAAGGGACCACGTATCTAAAGGAAGCTGCAACCTTGTAAATAAGATGCTTCATTACGTCGAACGAACACGCACCGAACACGCACCAATCAGCCTTTGTAATTGCTGCAGATAATTTTATCTAGTCCTTGTAAAAGCTCCTCTACGCAATGTGATCGTGTAAACCTTGTGATCTTTGGCACTATCCGAATGATAATTCTGCTCTCAATATTAAAGAGGCGAAAAGAAAAGTATTTCAAAGAGACCTTCGGGGACGACGGTACTGTGGATGAACCTGCCATTTGGAAGTCGAGATGAACACGCAAAATTGCACCAGCGGCAGGATGCTGTGAACTGATCAAAAGAGTTCGACTCAAAGGAAGAAGTCGAACATGCTATGAACGATGAGGAATGGCAAAAAATTATCCGTGTCTTTAATTAGTCATGAACATACGGACACCTGATGTGCCCATTATATGGCATTCTTGGGAGTCCCCAACTTGCGCGGATGAATATTATCGTGTCATATGAAATAAGGAGAGAGATTCTATTTTGGGATCAATTAGATTGTAATAAATATATAAATATTATCGTGTCATATGAAATAAGGAGAGAGATTCTATTTTGGGATCAATTAGATTGTAATAAATATATAAGTATTAATCACGTATATTTAAATAAGTACTAATCAGGTGATTAATTGTCACAAATATTACAAATGTTATTTCTGATCGCATCATCTCGAAGTTAAGACCATTTAAGTACAGACATGAAAATAAAATATTCTTGGTAAATGTGTATGCTATTATCCTACTCCTTTCTTTCTCTTACGATTAAAATCACTTAACTAAATGAATAAGTAGGTAATTAAAAACATTATTTTTAGTTACCCAAAAACAACCACTATCATAAATCATAAAATATAACTAAAACTGTTGTTTACTCTGCCAGCTGTCAAACCATTAAATTTTACTTTTTTTTTTTTTATTTTGTTTCGACTAATTATGACTTATAATATATTATGCAACGCAAGACAACACTTGCTTCCCAGCTAGGTGGAGTAGTGTGTGTCCTTTTTGCTTGCGGTCGCCGGTTCGATTCATGCCGAATTCTTCTTGATCGAGACTGGGAAATGGAAGTAAGGCATGTGTTTCGTGAAGACAATCCATCCAGGTGTTAATTGGCTGGCTTGGTTGGCTCTCTTAACTTCCCTTTGGGTGTTCAATATCTCGATGTTTGTCCTTATGGTTTTAGTCATCTTCTAATAAGAGACATTTATGGGATTGTTATTCATATTCTACGTCTTTGTGTTTAATTCATTTCCGGCTTCGGCCCCTTTGGTTTAAAAAAAAAAAAAAAACTATTTTTGGTAAAATATATATATTAAAAAAAAAAAAAACCACACCCACAAGCACTCACGTCGTCCTCCGGCGCGAAGCAAAGCTTTGTGTCGGCCCCCCTCAGGCAGCTCTGACCGACCGACCGACCGGTGGAGTCCTTGTATTCGTCTCTCCTACCTTAATCTCTTTCTCCTCGTAAATCTGTCTCTGCTCCTCAAACTCATTCGAGCTCTTTCACTTTAGCTATCATCACCTTCTGCCCCTGCCGTTTTCTCCAATTTACTGAGAGCAATTGTTGGTATTGATTGTCGTTATTGTAATAGGACTCGAGCATTTCTGGGAAATTACCTCAAATTGCCCGTCGCCTCTGCCTTGTTTCCCTAAATTGCTGATTAGCTTTCGGTGTTGAACTGTGTTGAAGCAAAGAGGTATGGAGTTGTATGCTAATGAAAGATTCGATTACAAGCTATTGCAGGCTTGCAGCTGCTGCTATTGGGGAATCAGTGTTAATGAAGACTTTATGGCTTATGTAGTGTAGTGCTGGTGAATTTGGAGTCGTAAAATGATGCAATTTCAAGGGAATAGCCGATGAAATCGGATTGTTTAGTCGAAGAATATGTGGAGATTTGTTTCCCGGGCGTACCTTCTTCTCGACAGAGATGTCCTCTGCTTGATATCCGCCAAGCCGAAGACACCACCCTTAAGTTATATCCGCCTGGTTTGTTTAGGTCCCAAGGATCATCAACGCCATCATTCTACGAATCACGGATATGCTAAACCGAGAGAAACCCCGGTATGCCTTGCGAAGAACCAGGACGACTTTGCCCACGATGAAAATCAAGGTGAGTTTGCGGGTGATGTGGAAAAGATATACAGAATCCTCAGAAAGTTCCACTCTAGGAAAGCCAAGTTGGAACTGGCATTACAAGAATCCGGCATTGTCATGCGCCCGGGCTTAGCAGAACGAGTTCTCAAGCGGTGTGGGGATGCGGGCAATTTGGGTTACAGCTTCTTTGTTTGGGCCTCGAAACAACCAGGTTACCGGCACAGCTATGATGTGTACAAGGCGATCATCCGGATATTGGGGAAGATGAGGCATTTTGGCACGGTCTGGGCATTGATAGATGAGATGAGGAAGGAGAATCCTCAATTGATTTCACCTGACTTGTTTGTGGTCTTGATGAGGAGGTTCGCATCTACAAGAATGGTAAAGAAGGCGATAGAAGTATTAGATGAGATGCCCAGGTATGGATGTGAGCCTGATGAGTACGTATTTGGTTGCCTGCTGGATGCTCTCTGTAAGAATGGCAGTGTGAAAGAGGCAGCATCTTTGTTTGAAGACATGAGATATCGATTCACCCCAAGCATCAGGCATTTCACGTCTCTGCTGTATGGTTGGTGCCGGGAAGGGAAGCTCATGGAGGCCAAGCATGTGTTGGTGCAGATGAGGGAAGAAGGCTTTGAACCTGATATTGTGGTTTATAACAACCTATTAAGCGGATACACTCGAGCCCAGAAGATGGGGGATGCATATGATTTGCTGAAGGAGATGATGTGGAAGGGTTGTGAGCCGAATGCAACATCTTACACAACTTTGATACAGGGCCTCTGTACTCAGGAGAAGACAGAAGAAGCGATGCGGGTCCTACACGAGATGGAGAGACGCGGCTGCGAGGCAGATGTCATCACTTACACCACTCTCATCAGCGGCTTCTGCAAGTTGGGCAAAGTAGATAAGGGCTACGAGCTCTTGCAGAGCATGATAAAGCAAGGGCTTCCCCCTGAATCAACGAGTTACTTGCATATCATGCTAGCACATGAGAAGAAGGAAGACCTCGAAGAGTGCCTAAATCTTGTTGAGGAGATGAAGAAGAGTGGGTGTGGACCCAATCTCAATGCATACAACGTGGTGATACGTTTAGCATGCAAGTTGGGGGAGGTTAAGGAAGCTATTCAGGTTTGGAACCAAATCGAAGTGAGCAGGCTTAGCCCAGGAGTTGACACTTTTGTGATCATGGTCCACGGTTTTATCGAGCAAGGCTATCTCGTCGAAGCATGCAAGTACTTTACAGAGATGGTGGGAAGAGGCCTCTTCAATGCCCCTCATTACGGCACATTGAAGGAACTATTGAACTCTTTATTGAGAGGAGATAAGCTTGAACTGGCAAAAGATGTGTGGGGTTGCATTACACGAAAAGGGTGTGATCTTAATGTTTACGCATGGACGATTTGGATCCATGCCCTCTTCTCAAGGGGGCATGTGAAGGAGGCCTGTTCGTATTGTTTGGACATGATGGACTCAGATCTGATGCCGCAGCCCGATACCTTCGCGAAGCTAATGCGAGGCCTCAGGAAGCTCTATAACAGGCAATTTGCAGCTGAGATCACCGAGAAGGTGAGGAAGATGGCAGAGGAAAGACAGGTCACCTTTAAGATGTACAAGCGGAGAGGTGAGAGGGACTTGAAAGAGAAGGCTAAGGCCAAAAAAGAAGGGAGGAAGAGGAGGGCTCGGAGGCGAAGGTGGGGCGGGGCCCGGGCGCGGGCTAATGTGTTTTCCAGGGAAACTTGATCGATAAGCTCTCGAGCACCAAGTGAGCTGCTGATGATGAACCATCATTTCTCTGTCTATCGGACATTATAGGAAAGGCTCTTGCAGGTTGGCTAAATTCAGTGTCTCTACTTATCATATCCTGTGTTAGTGGAATTCCGATTTCATCTTTAGCCTATCACATATTCTGGTTTGCAGGTCGAGGAAGATGCAGAGATTGTGTTCGTGCTGTAGTCTCTCCTCTAGTGACTAGTCTGACACTCAGAGCTCATTGCCCGAAATTGTAGAACTGTTCTTCCTGACTCCGAATTTTAGCCTGATTCTCTATCTGTTCTTCTTGGCTCTGCTCTAATCTCGAAGAATTTTCAAGGCAATGGAGAGGTCAAGGGAAAAAAGCTTTAGTTGCCTAGCCTTGTTTCCCGAATGTTTGTAACATCATGTAACTCCACCAAGTGAATATTGCTTGAGTAATCTGATTTCGTGATGATATATAATCACGGTGAGGGGTGACAAGAATTTCTAGAACAGATTTAATGTTTAAAGATTAGTATGATGTAGAGATTCTTTTGGTCCAATATACGTAATTATAACATAAGAGATGACCAGAAATGGGACAGCATCCGAACCAAGCTTCTAATTGTTACGCTCCTGTCTTTTGATCTGCATATGGTCGAATTCCAGGATTGGCAAAATCGATGTTCGATGTTATATGCATCTGACAATCTCCTTGAGATAATTGCAGTCCAAATTTTGTAGTACTATCCCGCCGTGAAGCGTTAATATTTACTGCAAGAACTTGTCAACGTTCAGAAGATCTCCTTCCTTCAGGAAATGCGGCGTCGTCACCAACTGCAAGCCGGAACTAACCGATGGTAGTTTGCTGGAATTTCATGTCCCGGCATTTCTACGTCCAACACGAGCAAGAAAACCAGCTTTAATTGGAAGAACGGATCTCCCAGAACCGCACTGCAAATGAGAAGATGATTTTACGGTTAGAAAGGTGTCTTAATAAGTATATATACAGTCTCCGGTGAATTCTGGTCAGGTCACTCGATCCATGAGATTATTTACGGCCTTCTGCTACGTTAACGGACCGGAGAAGAAATTACCTTCTCGCATCTGAGAAAAAAGAGACGATTTTCCCCGGGAGAGAATGCTAATAATGCGGAAAGTTTACGTACTAATGTATCGTCGCAGAATCCCTTCAAAATTTTTCGGAGCGAATCTCCCTTTGACAACTAATCTCTGTTGCCCATCCAGTGATCCTGCCAGCAAGAAGGCCATAACACGGTCGGGCTGGCGATGCATCCTAAGTTTAATTTATCAAACAAACGATCAGAATCGATACATAATCTACACAACTTCCACAAGATGAAGTAAATCGTAGAGAGTAGGGAGGTGGACTTACGACTTGCAGAGATCCATGAAGTTTACGAAAACAGTTTTCTTCGTACCCTCCCGAAGAACCTGCAGAGGCCTCATAACTGTGCGGCGCCTATCTCCTGCGAGCTCCAGGTTGTTCTCACGAAGGATGTTAAACACCCTGCCAAGAAGCCGAGAACATAATATGTCAATATACACCAGAGCACAAATCGGTATGTGCCAAAATTTCACTACCATTCAACCGGAAACGAAATGATTTTGAGGATCAAGGAATGACCAAAACCAGCAACAGCCTGAATTGTATGAACTGTTGGTATGCATGGAATACTATGAACTTTTCCGAGAATCAACGTAACAGAAAATCATGCCGAGTTAAGTAAAACTCGTATAAACTACAGTCCGAGCACTAGAATTAGGAACTGTAGTATCACCTCCTCATAATGGTAATTGCGATCACTCCCTTCCCAACTGGAACGGCGCTGTGGAGGAATTCCATCTCTTTCTTCATCGTCACCTGCTTTAATCCAATAGGGCCAGAAGAGATCAGCTCTTTTAGTTAGGGTGCTTGCTCATTACGGACGAAAAAGAGGACAATGATAATGAAACTCTCTTACCTTCCAAACCACCCGTAAGAAGTTCGTTCTCACCATTCAACGCGCTGCTCTCTGCCTATTTATGGTGAGGCATGTCTCTTTAGATAACCGTACTAGCTACAAGTCTATGTTTAAAGTCATGGTATAAAACTTCGGGAGCATCACGACTTACGGGTTTCTTCTTCTTCTTCTTCTTCTTCTTCTTCTTCTTTAAACCAGTGAAGGTATTATCTGTTCCATCAGAAACTGCAGAGTAAGGGAAACAGATTAGCTCTCCGAACCTATACTGAAACTCCGAATAACTCTTTGGTTGATTAAGATCGGAACCAATTGCCCAAAAGCGTGTGTTCACGCATCCAAGGAACCAGACAAATTCTCAGTTTTATCAGCCAATTTGTCCGCAGAGTCGTCTGCAAGATCCAGAACGACGACTTTCTTCTTCTTCTTCTTCTTCTTCTTCTTCTTCTTCTTGTAAGTAGGATCAAATGGGGCAAGCTGCAATTTCAGGCAGTGAAACTACAGAACAACTGAAGGCAAGTCGATGAAATGTATTCCCGAGAAAGTGCATCGTAAAGGCCTGTCCTTTCCTTTCCTTTGACAAAGCCAGAGAAAATCCAATTTTAAAGCCATCACGCATAAAGTGGTTGATTGGATGAGATGAGGCCCAATGAAATTGATTAATTCCAGAAGTAGTGGAGTTGAGCCTCAGGGCGTACTTTTGGAACCTCAACATCATTTACAATACGAAATACGAACAGACCAGAGACGAATATAACCGTTCAGCTCAATGACAGACTCAGCAAATTCCATGCTTTCATCTCAATCGGGAAAAATTGCCATGACATTGTCGAGAATAGATAAACTCGCTTCTGTAACCTCATCCTTTGCATCATTGGGAGCTTCTTCTACCATGAAAGCTGATGCAAGACGAAGGAAGAGGGAAAAAAGAGGAAGAAGAAAAGCAGTACAGTCAAATAACGAGAGAACTCAATTCTTCATTTGGACAGAGAAATGCAAGCGAATGAGCGGGATCGTCGTATACTGTCTTGATAAACAGATGGGGATGGAGGAGAAGGTGAGGTGATTCTGCAGATCGAACAAAGGATGGAGCAAGAAGGTGAGGTGATTCCGCGTATCGAACAAGATTTAGTTGGGGAAGAGATTTAACGAGGAAAAAAGATCTGAAACTCTGGGCAGTTCGCAGGGAATTGGTTCCCAAGGAAGGGGGCGAAGAAGAAGGGGGGGAAGCAGGCTTTGAACGAGGCTTCAGCCGCTAATTTGCGGGTAGTTTGAGTGAGTGTCTATTTATGCTCTAACTGACACTTTTTTTTGGCTCGTCATGATCTAACTGACACTTATTTATCTCTGTTGGATCATTTAAAATTGGGGGAGAAAAAAAAAAAAAAAGCTGTTTTTCCATCTGGGAATTATCGAGCTCGGATCCATTGCAATTTCTTCATATGATCTTCGAGAGCTGTCGAGCTTAGATCCATTGTGCTTCGTTCCATAGGTATTTGGGGTTGTAGACATCCAATTGACGGCTTTTTATATCACCTTTATGCATCAAATTGTTTAGGTAATGAGGAAGTAATCTCATTTCACAAGATATCGTATATCAGCGCTCAAGCAATATAGTCCGGAGCGGACACTGTATTTTATTGATAGCAAAGCAATTTCATAAGTTTTTGCCTTGGAGCACTGGACGGCTTATTACATATGCAGATCCATGGAGCGCCAACTACTTCACATTTAGCTCATCCACACCTAGAGCAATCAAACGAAGTTTTCAACTACGAGAGAGACTAGTTTAGCCAAACAAGCATCGGTGAAGTATATGCTTACGCACAATGGAATGCCCGAATTATGTCAATCTTATTGAACCATCTGAAGTATGCATTCGATGCGAATAAACAGATAACAAGATGCCAAAATGCCAACAACAAAGTACTAAATCCAGACAGAACGCTTAAGCGCTGAACAAAGGATATTCCAACAAATCCAACTCATCAGTCATCGATCTCAATGATGCTTACTCTCAAAAAGACCATCAGGACCTGCACAATGAGCATAAAGAAGATTCATTAATTACACATACAAGGTAAATTCTCAGATGTGCAGGACCAATGAGTTTAATAATATTTTTCCCTTGACAGGTTGGTCAATATAAACAGATTTAATGATGGGGAAAACTATAGATCAAGATTGCTTATTCCATAATAATGAGGACGATCATCTGAATCAGAGATACTGTGCTACAGTACCCAACCAAGTACCGGCAATCATTATGATCGATCAATTGCAAGTCCAGGAGACTCTTGGTGCAGTTCCTTGCTTCTGGCCCATGCTCAACTCAACTAGTTAAATTGCACCGAGTTTACTATTCACTTCTACAATCCGGTGAAGGTATTATGCAACATGCTTACTTGCATCGGCAAAGTTCAGGTCCACTCGTCATTAACCTCATATTATTGGACCATATAAGCCTTACAACCAGCCATCAACACTAATGGACTAATTAGTCTCCATCCAAAGATGAGAATTCAATATATCATCAAGTCAATTCATTTGAAGTCACATTGAGCTGCTACTCTTCTAGGTAAAATAAGCTCCTCATTCGACATACTTTCAAAATTAAGAAGAAATATACATAAAATACAATTCAACCCTGATATATCCGAATCATGCTGGAAGTCATATAAGCAGATTGATTTCAATGCGATAAAATGGAATAAGATGAGGACAGGAGACAGCTTTGCAAAATTAAAGTGCACCTTTCACACAAAAGAACATGAAAGACATAAAACATAAGTTTGTCTAGGTTCAACAATCAGCAAATGCAGGCTACTTCATGGAACATGAACAAAAACCTCTGCGAGAAAATATGAAAAACAGAGTGCATGATTCAGCAAGCGTACCCCATGGGAACTCCTTGTTGCGAATGTGCAAGTATGAGTATGGCTGCAATTAGAATCATCAATATAGAGAATCAGTTGACACGACAAAAAGTACGTAATACATTATTACGTACAGCACGAGATTTTTGCCAATTCACAATCGGAGCCCGACAGCATGTGCCCAGATGTGAGCACTGCATGTAGAGCATCTCGTCTTGTGTTGCACTCGCAGCTAAAACCTATAGAAAAACGATGAAACATTCGCATAGTTAAAAAAGAAAGCTCACGAGAGGTTCTTCATGGTGAGGATGCCCCTTTGAGAGATTGTAGATGGCCAGAACAGTGCAAGTTGCGATGCCAAGATATGTTATCTTCTCCCATTTCGCCGTTTCATCTAGTAAACATCCATGATCAAAATCCAAAATTAAGCTCATTGAACAAATCAAAAGAGCAAACACAATCATTCTCCAGCCAGCAATCTCAACGAAATTGACTCCGTTGGTGATTCTTAGTATACAAACTATCCATTTGGTTCTCCTTCAAACGAAGGGGAATGAAACCCTAACAGAAACCATACAGCAACCAATCTTAAATCCATAACACCAATCACACGAGCAAAATTGTTATCAGAGCCAATCCACCTTATGCTCGGCAAGATCATCAAACAGAACATTGATTTACAAACGGCCGAAAAACAAAAAGGATCTGGAAAATGAAATAAGCAGGAAAATATCGCCGCAACAATGAGGAAAAGAGAGGCGAAGGGAGAATACAGGCATCGTCGTGGCCCGCAGAGGAAGCGAAGGATCGCTTGGGGGCAGCGGAGGGGCGGGAGCCGCCGCGTAGGGCGGTTCGGAGAGCAGATCGTGCCATTGCCGTCGCCATAGCTGAGCTAGTCTCTCAACCTCACTATCTGTAATTCGGCGTTGACGGTAATTCATTAACAAAGGCTGCTCTTATAGCTTCTGGTAAGGTCCTCAGAAAAAGCTCTATCTGCCTTTTAGCCCCTTATCTTTGAATAAAATTACTAAAACACCCATGTAATATGTCCATTGTGAAAGTAGACTCGGTTATTTTTTGGGCTTAGATTTGGTTCGGATGGAAGTCGGGTACAGCTAGCGCCCGGGCTTAGTCGGTTTAAATTTCTATGCCCAGCCAGCACAAGCAGAATACCTCATGTCGTATGAACTCTTGACTCGTTCCACAAGTTGGTAAGATGAACTTTATTGACCAAGTTAAACCACAATCAGCGTACTCATAGAACGATGCTCTTATTTATAAAGTCGGTCGAATCATCATATATATGCAAGCCTGTCATACATTACTTACCATTTCGGGTCTGCTTTATTTAGCAAAATATTAATTTCAGTTGGATCTGTGCTCATTCATTTGAGTGGCGGGCGGGAGAAAATTACTACCGAAATTAAAACAAATCATACTGGTACGTAGCATAACCAAAGTGTTAGAAAGCTGAATATTCAACCTCGAGTTTTTACAAGTAGTTGGGTCTACTTTCGGCCCAAATAATGTTTAGGGCTTGGCCTTAGATGAGTGTGAGAAATACATGGTATCCAACACATGGTCGTGAGGAAAAAGAAAGATCACTAAATCAAAGTAAGTCCAACACATGGTATCCTAATTCTGCGGCGAAGATGGATCCAAATGTTCAGAAGTGGAACCATCGCCTTCCCAACCGAGATGAACGTTGGTCGCAGGATTGTCATAGAAGCCTGCACGGGAAGTCCCAGCAGCAGCAGAGATTATCACAGAAGAAGGGGCAGCAGCCTGTTCGAGCTCATTGATCAGCATCCCCATCGCAGCTATGTTCACGACCAGCTTCTTGGGGACTCTGCTCATTCATCGCAGTGCCCCACCATGTCTGCTCCGTCTCCCCGTCCATCACCATGAGCTTCCATATCTCCCTACCTCTTCGTGTTTCTCCCTTCAGCCTCTTTAATACCTCGATGTACGCACCAGCCTCATGCTCCCGGAAATACGATTCCTGCCTCAGCTGGCTTTGAAATATATGAGAAAACCCCATCACTAGTTAGCACAGAACGTAGGATCTAATTCTCAGGAGCACAGATACGATCACGCACTTGATGGAGCAATACATGGCAGAAGTGTCACATTCCTTCCTTGAATAGGCAACCTGCCTTGGTGGACCCCTAGGCTTGTTCGACCTCAATAAAACCTTCCTAGGGGCTAAGGTCGCAAAAAAGTTTTTACTAATGGAAAGAATATTTGTAAATTTTGTTTCAATTACATAAAAGAAAATGTAGGGCCTTTTATGTTGCTCTAAAAGGCTAAATTATCTTTTGAAATCATTGGTACAAAAAATTTGATAAAAATAACGACCCTTCTCACTAGTGAAAGCTCTTTTGCTACCCTGACACCTAGGAAGGTTTCGTTGAGGTCCACCAAGGCAAGTTGAGCGGTCAAGGAAGGAATGTGACGTCTGTACCATGTATTGCTTCATCGAGTGCAAGTTGGTGCTCTTGCTCCCAAGAATTATCAGGTGCTACCCTATGTGCCTAACCTTTGGGAGGAATTGTCTCAGATTTCATGGCTTGAGGCAAGAATTGCAATTTCGGCAGTACGAGGCAGCTTTTCTCCGACAGGCCCAGAGGGAAGTACATTGAAAGGCCGAGGGAAGATAAACAAAGGTGTGGAGAATTAGAAAAGCACCTTAAAAAATGGATGGAAAGAGAGAGCAAACCCGGTGGAACACTCCGATCAATGAGCAAAGTCCCCAAGGAGCTGATCGCGAGCATGACCGCGATGAAGAAGCTGACGGATGAGCTCCACAAGCACCTTGTTGAACATGAACGGGCTGCTACGTACCTCCTCTTCAGCAACCACCTCTGCTGCTGTCGGGCCCTTCTCTTTCGGTCTTCTATGTTTTATGTCAATCCTGCAACCGATGTTCCATTTTTTATAAAATCTACAAAATATATCGCATGAATCAGATGAATTAACGTATTCTCTCGAATATGCTCATAGATGAGAATCTTCCAGATTCAGCCAAAACAATATAATGTAATTTTACATCAGTGTATAATATATATTCATAAATTATATAAAACTCATATTTGTGAAAAGATGTGGATGAAGAGAGACTTGGTTAATGGTCCTCTTATATAGCGTTAAAACCTATCGATCATTAAGACTGTATTTAGGTATATAATTCACTTACCATGCATGTCTTGATTCATTTTATATATTGTAAGAAACTTCCATAGAATTTATGGAGGTATACGTCTACAAACATCTTCGGATAACCAATCCTCCTCACTGAATAACTCTCGCATCATTTTTCCACCCTTTTTTTTGTATCTATTTTACATTTCTTATTACATTAGGGTCATCCCATAATTTTATACATATGAAAGCAAGATGTGTAGGCAAATCGACTCATCAAGTTCCAATTGAAATAGGATCCACACAAGGAAAAACACTTTCCATTAGTTGGTTATTAGGGGCATTCCAAAATTCCAGTTGGAGTGGGAATCATATTACTTAATATAGACTTGTGAGTTATATATACCGTATAAAAGCTTAAGACTTGGGCTTGATTTGGAAGTGTTGTTACTGATATACAATTGCAGAAATATAATTGCTAAAAACTAAAAGTATTGATTACAGAACAAAAAAATGTTCGGGACTTGGAAGGCCATACGCTAAAACTGTTGAAATTTAAACTAATGCTTAAAGTAGAGAATAAGCAAAAATGGGAAATCAATCACATTTATGACTGCTGAAATTAACAACAATCATTGTTTTGAAATATTTCGTGAAGCTTTATTGAAAGTATATATCATATAAGAATGCATATCATTTAATTTCAAAATAGTTTTAGTAATAAACCTAATATTAAGTTATCAAATCAGTCTTTAGGCAATTTTGTATTTTAAGTTATTTTGAGAAATTAGTTACATTTACTTGTTAATGCCCGCCCAAGGTGTATACTACCGACAGCTTTGTTATAGAAAAACAAGGACTATGCCTACGCATTGCCGAGTATGATAAATTATTTAATTTATTTAATTGTCAATTACTTTTTAGAGAACTTTTAATATATTTGTGAATTGATTTAACGTTTCACTTTAAAATTTATAATGTTTATTTACATTTTTTAATATAATATTAAATGTAATAATTTTTTTAAATATACAAAAAATATTAAAACATTAAATGAGAATTATAAAAATAGTGCTCCCACGTATTAAATAGTTATTTTGACATTTGTTTATAATAGGTAATAAGTTAAATATTATAGGAATGAAAATTTTAATTGCTATAATCTAATCATACAAAAAAAATGAAATGGAAAATAATATACATAATATTGTTTTATTATGAAAGAAAAAATTATCTAATATAATTAAGAAAAATCAAATTACAATTATAAGAAGAAGTAATTTGATTCGTATGAGATTATTATTGTTAATTATAAAACATTACGAAAAGAACTTATGTTATAGAAAATGTATATTATACATACGATGTGAATTAAAAAATATAAGAGAAATAGTTATAATTTAAACTTAAATTTACGTACATACGAGCATATCGATTTGAGAGAAACATATCGAGTTATGGTGTAAAGAGAAATAACAGTAGTAAGAAAATAGTGTAGAAAATGAAGTTTCTCGTACTCTATTTATGGGACATATAGAACATTGAAGTTAAAAATGCATTTCATATTTCAAGAAAAAACTTTGAAATTTTTGAAATTTTGAAATTTTCAAAAAAGAATATCCAATTATATCCCTAAATACGAATAATGTAAATGAATATCTAAAATTCGTTGAACCGAACATACAAGAACTTGCAAAATTCATTTAATTTAAATTAATAGATACATTAATCTATTTCTGCAATAGATGGGCACATGAATCTTTTTATTAAAAATTTATTTTTTTCTTAATAGACTAAGAGGCAAGTAACCACGAGTTAAGGGTTTGTCAAAGGAAATGTGCTTTTTATTTTTATATATTATAATAGAAAGTTGTTTTCGCTCTACAAAAGTTTCTGGTTTTATACTTTATTAATGAAAAGAAAATCACATTTGTATGAGCACCATTCCAATCGAATAGCAAGTAGATGACTGACAACCATATAATATTCATATATATGCTTGTTCATTGCTTTGCATACCCAATATTAAGTGAATAGAGTTGTACATCGGATTCATCTGACTTATATATTCACTAATTTGATGTGCTCAGAAGACACCAGGGATACCGCAAATCATATCGACTATGGCCTTGTTTGGCACGAAGAGATAGAAAGTGAAGGGAATGCAGTATATATGAATATAAAATATGTGGAATTTTGCGTGGCGATTCATTTTAGAGATTATTTCTATTCCTTCATGCCATATATGACCTATATCTGTACTTTGTATGTGTTGTTGATAATTTTAAGTTTTTCTTTTTCCAATTATAAAGGAAGTATACAGGTATAGTATAATGAAATATAATTCATAAAAGCTAATAAATGAACACGGGTAGTCTCATCATGAGTATCACATATTGCACATATTGGTTATCAGGTTAAACCACAAACGGCTCACTCATAGAACGATGCTCTTGTTTATGAAGTCGGTCGAATCATCATATATATGCAAGTCTGTCATACATTGTTTACCATTTTGGGCCTGCTTCATTTAGCAAATGTTAATTTCAGTTGGATCTCTGCTCATTCATTTGAGTTGCGAGCGGGAGAAAATTACAACCGAAATTAAAACAAGTCATACTGGTATGCAGCATAATCAAAGCGTTAGAAAGCAGAATACTCAACCTCGAGTTTTTACTAGTAGTTGGGTCTAATTTCCGCCCAAATAATGTTCAGGGCTTGGCCTTAGGTGAGTTTGAGAAATATATATCTGAATGAAGCATTTGGGGTCGTGAAACTGCAAATACATGGTATCCAACACATGGTCGTGAGGAAAAAGAAAGGTCACTAAATCAAAGTAAGTCCAACACATGGTATCCTAATTCTGCAACGAAGATGGATCCAAATGTTCAGAAGTAGAACCATCGCCTTCCCGACCGAGATGAACGTTGGTCGCAGGATTGTCATAGAAGCCTGCACGGGAAGTCCCAGCAGCAGCAGAGATCATCATGGAAGAAGAGGCAGCAGCCTGTTCGACAAGGTGCTGGTCGAGCTCATTCATCAGCTTCTCCATCGCTACTTTGTTTGCGATCAGCTCCTTGGGGACTCTGCTCATTCATCAGAGTGTTTCACCATGTCTGCTCCGTGTCCCCGTCCATCACCAGTAGCTTCCATAACTCCCTACCTCTTCATGTTTCTCCCTTCAGCCTCTTTAATACCTCGATGTACGCACCAGCCTCTTGCTCCCAGAAATACGATTCCTGCCTCAGCTGGCTTTGAAATGTATGAGACAACCCCATCACTAGTTAGCACAGAACGTGGGATCTAATTCTCTGGAGCCCGGGTACGATCATGCTCTCGATGAAGCAATACATGGAAGAGGTGTCACATTCCTTCCTTGAATGGGCAACCTCTTGGAAAAGAATATTATTTATACTAATGGAAAAGAATATAATTTTTATATTTTGTTTCAATTACGTAAAGGAGAATATAGGCCCTTTTTTGTTACTTTGAAAGGCTAAATTCTCTTATGAAATCACTGCTACAAAACATTTGATAAAAATAACGTCCCTTTTCACTAGTGAAAGCTCTTTTGCTACCCGGACACCTAGGAAGGTTTCATTGAGGTCAACTAAGCCAAGGAGGTCCACCAAGGCAAGTTGCGCGGTCAAGGAAGGAATATGACATCTGTACCATGTATTGCTTCATCGAGTGCAATACACTATGTGCCTGATCTTTGGGGGGATTATCTCAGATTTCATGGCTTGAGGCAAGAATTGCAATTTTGGCAGCACGAGGCAGCTTTTCTTGAATCAAAAGGCTCGACTCTGAGAGGCCCAGAGGGAGGTACATTGAGAGGCCGAGGGAAGATAAACAAAGGTGTGGGGAATTAGAAAAGCTCCTTAAAAATGGATGGAGAGAGAGAGCAAACCCCGTGGAACACTCCGATCAATGAGCAAAGTCCCCAAAGAGCGGATCACGAGCATGGCCGCGATGAACAAGCTGACGGATGAGCTCCACAAGCACCTGAACATGAACGGGCTGCTACGTACCTCCTCTTCTGCGACCACCTCTGCTGCTGTCGGGCCCTTCTTTTTCGGTCTTCTAAATTTTATGTCAATCCTGCAACCAATGTTTCATTTTTTTTATAAAATCTACAAAATATATCACATGCATCAGATAAATTAACGTAATCTCTCGAATGGGCTCATAGATGAGAATCTTCCAGATTCAGCCAAAACAATAGTTATATAATGTAATTTTACATCAGTGTATAAAATATATTCATAAATTATATAAAACTCATATTTTGTGATAAGAGGTGAATGAAGAGAGACTTGGTTAATGATCCTCTTATATAGTGCTAAAACCTACCGATCATTAAGACTGTATTTAGGTATATAATTCACTTACCATGCATGTCTTGATTCATTTTATTTATTATTAGAATCTTCCATAGAATTTATGGAGCTATACCTCTACAAACATATTCGGATAACCAATCCTACTCACTGAAAAACTCTCGCATCATTTTTGCTCCCTTTTTTTTTTTTTACATACTTTACATTTCTTATTACATTAGGATTTTCCGATAATTTTATACATATGAAAGCAAGATGTGAAGGCGGATTGACTCATCAAGTTCCCATTGAATTACGATCCATACAAGGAAAAGCACATGGCATTCGTTTGTTATTAAGGGCTTTCCAAAATTCCAGTTGGAGTGCGAATCGTGTTGCCTAATATGGACTTGTGAGTTATATATACCGTATAAAAGCTTAAGACTTGGGCTTGATTTGGAAATGTTATTACTGATATACAAATGAAGAAATATAATTCTAAAAACTAAAAGTATTGATTACGGGAAAAAAAAATTAAACTGTTCGGGACATGGGAGACCATACTCTAAAACTGTTAAAATCAAAACTAATGCTTAAAGTAGGGAATAAGCAAAAATAGGAAATCAATCATGTTTATGACTGCTAAAATTAATAACAGTCATTGTTTTGAAAAATTTCTTGAAGCTTTAGTGAAAGTATATATCATATAATCATGCATATTATTTAATTTCAAAACAATTTTAGTAATAACCTAATGTTAAGTTATCCAATCAGTCTTTAGGTAATTTTGTATTTTAAGTTGTTTTTAGAAATTAGTTACATTTACATATTAATGCCCGCGCAAGGTCTATACTACCAAAAGCTTTGTTATAGAAAAACAAGGATTACGCCTGCGTGCTGCGCGGGCTTTAGAAATTATTTAATTTATTTAATTTTTAATTACTTCTTAGAAAACTTTTAATACATTTGTGAATTGATTTAATGTTTTACTTTAAAATTTATAGTGTTTATTTACATTTTTAATAAAATTTTAAATGTTATAATTTTTTAAATATAAAAATAATAATAAATAATAAAACATTAAATGAGAATTAAAAAAATAGAGCTCTCGCGTATTACATAGTGTTTTTTTAAATAATTTTGACATTTGTTTAAAATAGATAATAAGTTAAATAGAATAGGAATGAAAATTTTAATTGCAATAATCTAATCATACAAAAATGGTATGGAAAATAATATACCTAATATTTTTTTATTATGAAAGAAAAAAATTATCTAATATAATTAAGAAAAATCAAATTGCAATCATAAGAATAAGTAATTTGATTCGTATGAGATTATTGTTGTTAATTATAAAACATTACAAAAAGAACTTATGTTATAGAAAATGTATATTATACACCCGATGTGAATTAAAAAATTTAAGAGAAATAGTTATAACTTAAACTTAAATTTAAAATGCAGTATATCGATAGTGAGAGAAACATCTTGAGGTATAGTGTAAAGAGAAATAACAGTAGAAAGAAACTAGTCTAGAAAATGAAGTTTTCCGTACTCTATTTATAGGACATATAGTACATTGAAGTTAAAAATGCATTTCATATTTCGAGAAAAACTTTTAAATTATTTAGAGAATTTTTAACTTTTCAAAAAAGAATATCTAGTTATATCCCTAAATACGAATAATGTAAATGAACATCTAAAATTCGTTGAACCGAATATACAAGAACTTGCAAAATTCATTTAATTTAAATTAACAGATGCATGAATCTATTTCTGCAATAGATGGATACATGAATCTTTGTTATTAAAAATTTAAATTTCTGGACAAACCAAGAGGCAAATAACCACAAGTTGAGGGTTTATAAAAGGTGACGTACTTTTTATTTTTATATATTATAATAGAAAGGTGATTTCAATCTACAAAAGTTTTTGGTTATATACTTTATTAATGAAAAGAAAGTCACATTTGTATGAGCACCATTCCAGTCGAATAGCAAGTAGATGACTGATGACCATATAATATTCACATATAATATTAGTTAAAATAAGTTTTACATTTTCGTATTACAAATAATATGGAAATGATTTTATTTCTGGAAGTCCTAAATATCTTTTTAGCATAATTTCTTATATTAATTTTTTAAAAAATTTTATGCGCAAAAAATAAAAACACAACCAAAATATATATATATATATATATATATATATATATTATATTATTGGCGTCGAGACCTTTAAATGAGTAATGGAACACTGGACAAAATGGGATTTGATTTTCTGGGGCAAGATTATAATTTTTTTCTCATTTATTGCATGGAGTTAAGAAATAATTTATTATAATAATTTTGAGTAACTGGATATGTAGAGTAGATTGAAAAATTCACAACTGGAAATAAATGGCGTGTTTGATTTAGAAAGGAAGATATGAGAATTGAGTGAGTAATTTAAGAGTTTTACCCATATCAATTAGAGTATAATTAATATATTATCGGGGGCATTTTGGTAAGATGAACCACAATTGAAGTGGATTAGCCAAAGATGGGATGGAAATAGCCCAAACCTATAAAAAAAATCAGGGATATTACATAATAATTGAGGGGATTTTGGACCGAAATGTGAAGGCAAGAAGGGGAATCTCCACGGACAGGACAATATATACGGTCAATTCTAGACAGATTGCCCAAGCCAGATCGTGGAATTTTGGCATTGGGGAGTAAGTAATTATTATTTGTTTCTTTCCACAATATTATCTGCCGACCAAACCTTCCCTCTTTCGTTCGGGAAAATCCTATTCATTCCCCCTAAGTATGCAAGAATTACGGTCATGTGAATTTATGAAAGGATAATAAAAGAGATTTGAGTAAAAAAAAAATGATCCGTGAATATTTAGGAGGTAAAGATCAGAGAGACCCCAATATATAATCATTATTATTATATGTAATAAAATCGACTATTTCTTATAATAGATAGTATTAATGGATACAATAATTATACTTAATTTTTTTTAAAAATGATCCGATAAACAAATATGAAAATAAATAGTAGAATAATTTATGCTCGAAAACAATTAAAAAATAAAATTAAACATTTAAGAATAAGTATTTTGAATTGTACTATTTCAAAAAAGAAAAGAAAAGAAGTGCAAGTGGAATTTGTATATCTGGACGCATGTTTGGTGAAAAAAAAAATTGAACATATCTCTTACATATCTTCATATTGTATTGTCAATTTTTTTGCCACAATATTGTATCTCTAACACAACGCAGTAATAGGAAATTAGAATCAAATAAAAAGTAAAAGTTTAATAAATAAAAATAAGTATATAATATATTACCATTACAGTTTAAAATCTTAGTTATTATCATTTATTTTAAAAAATAGTTAATAATTAATTAACAATTTGTCCCTCAAGAGATCGATATTATATCAAATCTGATCTCAAAAAAGTTTTTACGTTAATTCACTTTCACCTATTAAATGTACATCATATTGCCCATTCCGTCTGTCTGCAGTTAAAAAAATTGACGAAAACTACTGACAGAATGGACAATATGATATACATTTAATAAACTAATGTTAAAATTGATGAAAAAAAAGAAGATATTTCCATTCACTATTGGACTACAGGCAAACTGAATGAGTCATTTGATATACACTTAATTCGTCAATGTTCAATTTGATATAATTTTTTTTAAAAAAATTTGATTTGATGTAACATCAATCTCTCGATGACAAATTATTAGTTTACTCTTATTACAATGGAAAACAAATCCAAGCTGAGTACCTAATATTAAGTGAATGGAGTTGTATATCGATTTCGTCTGACTTATCTCTGCACTAATTTGATGTGCTCAGGAGACACGATGGATACTGCAAATCATATCCACTATGGCCTTGTTTGGCACAAAGAGATAGAAAGTGAAGGAAATGCAGTATATACGCATATAAAATATGTGGAATTTTGCGTGGCAATACAATTTACAAATTATTTCTATTCCTTCATCCCATATATGACCTATATCTGTACTTTAAATGTGTTGTTGATAATTTTAAGTTTTTTTTTTCCAATTATAAAGGAGGTATACAAGTATAGTATAATGAAATATAATTCATAATAGCTAATAAATGGTCACGGGTAGTCCCATCATGAGTATCACATATTGAACTTCTTGGTTATCAGGTTAAACCACAAGCGGCTCACTCATGGAACGATGCTCTTGTTTATGAAGTCGGTCGAATCATCATATATATGCAAGTCTGTCGTACATTATTTACCATTTCGGGTCTGCTTTATTTAGCAAAATGTCAATTTCAGTTGGATCTCTGCTCATTCATTTGAGTTGCGAGCGGGAGAAAATTACGACCAAAATTAAAACAAGTCATACTGGTATGTAGCATAATCAAATCGTAAGAAAGCTGAATATTCAACCTCGAGTTTTTACTAGTAGTTGGGTCTAATTTTGGCCCAAATAATGGTTAGGGCTTGGCCTTAGATGAGTGTGAGAAATATATATCTGAATGAAGCATCTGGGGTCGTGAAACTCCCAAGTACATGGCATCCAACACATGGTCGTGAGGAAAAATAAAGATCCGTAAATCAACGTAGGTCCAACACATGGTATCCTAATTCTGCAGCGAGGATGGATCCAAATGTTCCGAAGTGGAACCATCGCCTTCCCGACCGAGATGAACGTTGGTTGCAGGATTGTCATAGAAACCTGCACGGGAAGTCCCAGCAGCAGCAGAGATTATCATAGAAGAAGAGGCAGCAGCCTGTTCCGACAACGTGCTGGTCGAGCTCATTGATCAGCATCCCCATCGCAGCTATATTCACGACCAGCTTCTTGGGGAATCTGCTCATTCATAGCAGTGCCCCACCATGTCTGCTCCGTCTCCCTGTCCATTACCAGGTGCTTCCATATCTCCCTACCTCTTCGTGTTTCTCCCTTCAGCCTCTTTAATACCTCGATGTACGCACCAGCCTCATGCTCCCGGAAATACGATTCCTGCCTCAGCTGGCTTTGAAATATATGAGAAAACCCCATCACTAGTTAGCACAGAACGTAGGATCTAATTCTCAGGAGCCCGGATACGATCATGCTCTCGATGGAGCAATACATGGCAGAGGTGTCGCATTCCTTCCTTGAATAGACAACCTGCCTTGGTGGACCCCTAGGCTTGTTCGACCTCAATAAAACCTTCCTAGGGGCTAAGGTCGCAAAAGAGTTTTTACTAATGGAAAGGATATTTGTAAATTTTGTTTCAATTACATAAAAGAGAATGTAGGGCTTTTTATGTTGCTCTAAAAGGCTAAATTCTCTTCTGAAATCATTGCTACAAAAAAATTTGATAAAAATAACGTCCCTTCTCACCTAGGAAGGTTTCACTGAGGTCCACCAAGGCAAGTTGCGCGGTCAAGGAAAGAATGTGACGTCTGTACCATGTATTGCTTCATCGAGTGCAAGTTGGTGCTCGTGCTCCCAAGAATGTGCCTAACCTTTGGAGGGAATTGTCTCAGATTTCACGGCTTGAGGCAAGAATCGCAATTTCAGCAGTACGAGGCAGCTTTTCTCAGATCAGAGTCTCGACTCCGAGAGGCCCAGAGGGAAGTACATTGAGAGGCCGAGGGAAGATAAACAAAGGCGTGCGGAATTAGAAAAGCTCCTTAAAAGGGGATGGAGAGAGAGAGCAAACCCCGTGGAACACTCCGATCAATGAGCAAAGTCCCCAAGGAGCTGATCGCGAGCATGGCCGTGATGAAGAAGCTGACGGATGAGCTCCCCAAGCAGCTTGCTGAATATGAACGGGCTGCTACGTACCTCCTCTTCAGCGACCACCTCTGCTGCTTTCGGGCCCTTCTCTTTCGGGTTTCTAAGTTTTATGTCAATCCTGCAACCAATGTTCCATTTTTTATAAAATCTACATAATATATCACATGCATCAGATAAATTAACATGTTCTCTCGAATGTGCTCATAGATGAGAATCTTCCAGATTCAGCCAAAACAATAGTTATATAATGTAATTTTACATCAGCGTATAATATATATTCATAAATTATATAAAACTCATATTTGTGAAAAGATGTGGATGAAGAGAGAATTGGTTAATGATCCTCTTATATAGCGTTAAGACCTATCGATCATTAAGACTGTATTTAGGTATATAATTCACTTACCATGCAAGTCTTGATTCATTTTATATATTGTAAGAAACTTCCATAGAATTTATGGAGCTATACGTCTACAAACATCATCGGATAACCAATCCTCCTCACTGAATAAGCATCATTTTCCTCCTTTTTTATGTACCTATTTTACATTTCTAATTACATTAGGATTATCCAATATTTTTATACATGTGAAAGCACGATGTGTAGGCAGATCGACTCGTCAAGTTCCAATTGAAATAGGATCCACGCAAGGAAAAACACTTTCCATTAGCTGGTTATTTGGGGTATCCCAAAATTCCAGTTGGAGTGGAAATCGTGTTACTTAATATAGACTTGTGAGTTATAAATACAGTACAAAAGCTCAAGACTTGGGCTTGATTTGGAAGTGTTGTTACCGATATACAAATGCAGAAATATAATTGCTAAAAACTAAAAGTATTGATTCCAGAAAAAAAAATGTTCGGGACTCGGAAGGCCATACTCTAAAATTGTTGAAATTAAAACTAATGCTTAAAGTAAAGAATAAGCAAAAATGGGAAATCAATCACATTTAAGACTGCAGAAACTAACAACAATCATTGTTTTGAAATATTTCATGAAGCTTTATTGAAAGTATATATCATATAAGGATGCATATTATTTAATTTCAAAATAGTTTTAGTAATAAACCTAATATTAAGTTATGAAATCAGTCTTTAGGTAATTTTGTATTTTAAGTTGTTTTGAGAAATTAGTTACATTTACATGTTAATGCCCGCCCAAGGTGTATACTACCAACAGCTTTGTTATAGAAAAACAAGGATTATGCCTACGCGTTGCTGAGTATGAGAAATTATTTAATTTATTTAATTATCAATTACTTTTTAGAGAAATTTTAATACATTTGTGAATTGATTTAATGTTTCACTTTAAAATTTATAATGTTTATTTACTGTTTTTAATATAATATTAAATGTAATAATTTTTTTAAATAAAAAATAAGAAATAATAAAGCATTAAATGAGAATTATAAAAATAGTGCTCCCACGTATTAAATAGTAATTTTGACATTAGTTTAAAATAGGTAATAAGTTAAATATTATAGGAATGAAAATTTCAATTGCTATAATCTGATCATACAAAAAAATGGTATGGAAAATAATATCCATAATATTGTTTTATTATGAAAGAAAAAATTATCTAATATAATTAAAAAATCAAATTGCAATTACAAGAATAAGTAATTTGATTTGTATGAGATTATTATTGTTAATTATAAAACATTACAAAAAGAACTTATGTTTTAGAAAATGTATATTATACACACGATGTGAATTAAAAAATATAAGAGAAATAGTTATAATTTAAAGTTAAATTTAAATACATACGAGCATATCGATCGTGAGAGAAACATCTTGAGGTATTGTGTAAAGAGAAATAATAGTAGAAAGAAAATAGTCTAGAAGATGAAGTTTCTCGTACTCTATTTATGGGACATATTGTACATTGAAGTTAAAAATGCATTTCATATTTCGAGAAAAAACTTTGAAATTATTGAGAGAATTTTAAAATTTTCAAAAAAGTATATCCAATTATATCCCTAAATACGAATAATGTAAATGAATATCTAAAATTCGTTGAACCGAACATACAAGAACTTGCACAATTCATTTAATTTAAATTAATAGATACATGAATCTATTTCTACAATAGATGGGTACATGAATCTTTTTATTAAAAATTTAATTTTTTCTTAACAGATTAAGAGGCAAGTAACCACAAGTTAAGAGTTTGTAAAAGGCAACGTGCTTATTGATTTTTATATATTATAATAGAAAGTTGTTTTCACTCAATAAAAGTTTCTGGTTTTATACTTTATTAATGAAAAGAAAATCACATTTGTATGAGCACCATTCCAGTCGAATAGCAAGTAGATGACTGGCGACCATATAATATTTATATATATGGTTGTTCCATGCTTCGCATACCCAATATTAAGTGGATAGAGTTGTATATCGGATTCATTTGACTTATATCATCACTAATTTGACCATGGATACTACAAATCATATCCACTAAAAAGATACGAAGAAAAAATTGGCTTTATCAGCTCTCGGGATAAAGTATATGATTTTCGAATTCTTGTTTGAGGCATCCCAATCCCAGACAATATTTCCTTATTCTGGATTCCTTGTTTCATACTTGCCGACCTAAAGTGTTATTCTCTGGGTGCCATTTCCTTTACTAGAGAAAGCAACTCTCTATTTTCATGTATTTTATATTATTTTCTTAAAATAATAAATATTTATTTATTTTATAATTAAACATGCGGTCCGACCCATTGAACCCTCAGTTGAACCCAATAACCCATAGCTCGGCCGGTTCGATGTCCAGTCCGATTCTGATAACATTGTCTAAAACTGTTAAAATCAAAACTAATGCTTAAAGTAGGGAATAAGTAAAAATGGGAAATCAATCACGTTTATGACTGCTAAAAAATTGCAACAATCATTGTTTTGAAATATTTCATGAAGCTTTAGTGAAAGTATATATCATATAATCATGCATATTATTTAATTTAAAAATAATTTTAGTAATAAACCTAATGTTAAGTTATCCAATCAGTCTTTTAGTTACATTTACATGTTAATGCCCGTGCAAGGTGTAAACTACCAACAGCTTTGTTATAGAAAAACTAGGATTATGTCTGTGCACTGTGCGGGTTTTAGACATTATTTAATTTATTTAATTTTTAATTACTTTTTAGATAACTTTTAATACATTTCTGAATTTATTTAATGTTTTACTTTAAAATTTATAATGTTTATTTACATTTTTTAATATAATTTTAAATGTTATAATTTTTTAAATATAAAAAATAAAAAATAATAAAGCATTAATTGAGAATTAAAAAAATAGAGCTCTCACATATTACATAGTGTTTTTTAAATAATTTTGACATTTGTTTAAAATAGATAATAAGTCAAATAGTATAGGAATGAAAATTTTAATTGCAATAATCTAATCATACAAAAAATGGTATGAAAAATAATATACATAATATTGTTTGATTATGAAAGAAAAAAATGATCTAATATAATTAAGAAAAATTAAATTGCAATCATAATAATAAGTAATTCGATTCATCTGAGATTATTATTGTTAATTATAAAATATTACAAAAAGAACTTATGTTATAGAAAATGTATATTATACACACGATGAGAATTAAAAAATATAAGAGAAATAGTTATAATTTAAACTTAAATTTAAAATACATAAGAGTATATCGATCGTGAGAGAAACATCTCGAGATATGGTGTAAAGAGAAATAACAGTAGAAAGAAAATAGTCTAGAAAATGAAGTTTCCCATACTCTATTTATAGGACATATTGTACATTGAAGTTAAAAATGCATTTCATATTTCGAGAAAAACTTTTAAGTTATTTAGAGAATTTTTAACTTTTCAAAAAAGAATATCTAGTTATATCCCTAAATACGAATAATGTAAATGAACATTTAAAATTCGTTGAACCAAATATACAAGAACTTGCAAAATTCATTTAATTTAAATTAACAAATACATGAATCTATTTCTGCAATAGATGGGTACATGAATCTTTTTATTAAAAATTTAGATTGTGTTTAGTTTTAGAGTTGAGTATTAGTTCTATTTGGTTTGTAATGATTATGTTGTTGAATTATGAGAAAAAGTCTGAAAAAGTAATGGATAGTTGAGAGAAATAATAATTGTGTTGTTGAATTGTGGAAAAAGTAATGAATAGTTGAGAGAATTTAGTATTAAAAATTGAATTGAATGATTAAAAAAATGAAAAAATAATAATTGTATTGTTGAATTGAAGATAAATTGAGTTAAGTGGAGTAGAGTTAAAAAATTTTGTAAAACCAAACGAGCCCTTAATTTTCTAAACAGACCAAGAGGCAAGTAACCACAAGTTAAGGGTTTATAAAAGGTAATGTGCTTTTTTATTTTTATATATTATTATCGAAAGGTGATTTCACTCTACAAAAGTTTTGGTTATATACTTTATTAATGAAAAGAAAGTCACATTTGTATGAGCACCATTCTAGTCGAATAGCAAGTAGATGACTGATGACCATATAATATTCATATATATGCTTGTTCCATGCTTTGCATACCAAATATTAAGTGAATAGAGTTGTATATCAGTTTCACCTGACTTATATCTTCACTAATTTGATGTGCTCAGGAGACACGATGGATACCGCAAATCATATCCACCATGGTCTTGTTTGGCACGAAAGTGAAGGAAATGCAGTATATACGCATATAAAATATGTGGAATTTTGCGTTGCGATACATTTTACAGATAATTTCTATTCCTTCATGCCATATATGACCTATATCTGTACTTTAAATGTGCTGTTAATAATTTTAAGTTTTTTTTTCCCATTATAAAGGAGGTATACAAGTATAGTATAATGAAATAGAATTCCTAATAGCTAATAAATGAATACGGGTAGTCCCATCATGACTATCACATGTTGAACCTATTGGTTATCAGGCTAGAACTTACGCCACTGTACTATGCCATTTTTATTAATTTTAGCTTTTCTTTATCCTGATCAAGAGGCTCAAAGAGAATATATTGAGGTATTGACACGGTCGAGGGAAGGAAAACCGAAGAGCTGGTAGGGGAAACTTAGAGAATCTCCTAAAAATGGGCGGGTAGATACAGTGAACCTGTTGGAACACGCCGATCAACGATCAAAGCCCTAAGGAGCCAATCGTGAGCCTAGCCGCGATGGAGAATCTAATGGACGAGCTCAACCAGCACCTTGCTGAACGGGGCTGCTGCGCCTTCTCCTCATTGACAACCTCCAATGCTGTTGGGGCCTACTGCGAGCTTTAATGACAATCGTGTGACAAGCATACCTGAGTTTCATGGGAGTGATTCTTTAAGAAAAAGAGGCATCGATTAAGAAGCACCTTAACCAAATAAGGTTGGTGTGACCAATCCCCTCCCCTTTTTCTGTTGATCTTTTCCCAATTTACTGCCAAAAATCCCCTTCTCGCACTCCCAATGCTCAGACTCCAGAAAGAGACGTTCAATTAATCTAATGAACTCCTCGTAAACTATATATGTTCAATCTGAAGCATGACAACATTGTTGATTTAACATTTTCAGAATTGTATGGTGGTCTCATTGATTCAAATTTCGGCAAGTTCAATTCAACACGGTTGAAACAATGAAGTGATGGGTCAATAGTGATAATAGAATGTTTAAGTTTTTGGATGATCAACTTCGTGAAGTTTTCTAGGATGATCAAGAAAACAATTGATCACTGGAATATTACGTGTTAGAAATCAACTGATCCTCAATAACTGATGCGGTAGAAGACCTGGCAAGTCGGTACCTGGAGAAAAATAGGTTCTGACGACCCTATTTCGAAGGAAACGGCCTCCGGAGCAAAACTCACATTGTGAGTTTTCGATATTTAAGGCAAATTCCATCGTTTAGTTCCTCAAACAGGCAATTTATGTTAATTAGGGTGTTTTTGCAATTTTTGAAAAGTTTAGTTCTTTTATGCAATTTAGGTTTATTAATACCTATTTAAGCTTTCTGTAAGCCTTAGGGCAAGGGGAGTCGTCTTTTCAGATTATCAATAAAATTCAGAGCTTTCTTGCTTTGTCCAATCTCGAATCGATTCGAGTTTGATGCCTATTTCCTGGTATTCGTAGAATCAACAGGTATAGAAGGTTGTAGTTCCGGTATTCGTGCGCGAATCAACGGGTCTGTGACGGTTACTCGCGTCGTACGCTGCGTCAGTTGGTATCAGAGCTGCGTTCGTTCTTGGATCAACGATGCCGCCCAGGAGGAGGGATCGTGTGGAAGATGTTTATGACCGTGATAATCTGCGACATCTAGAGCAGAGGCTGGATCAACTGGATCAGAGGAATCAGGAGAGGGATCAGAGGCTGGATCGTATGGTGGAGCAGCTAACACAACAGATGGCTGCACTTATGGAGAGTCAGAATCGGAGAAACCCTAATTCGAATTCTGACCTTGATCGAGAGGAAACTGAAGCGGAGTCGGAAAGGGAGAATTTTTTCGCTGATGTTCCACGAAGACAGCAAAGGGGCCCAATCGAGGAAGACAGGCAGCGATGGGAGACGGGCATTCGGACCGATATTCCCGAATTCCAAGGGGGTTTGCAGCCAGAAGAGTTTCTAGATTGGCTGGCAATGGTAGAAGAGGTTTTGGAGTTCAAGGGGGTACCTGAGATCAAGCGGGTACAGCTTGTGGCGACTCGGTTACGTGGTAGGGCGTCAGCGTGGTGGCAACAGGTGAAGCTTACCCGTGGTAGGATGGGCAAACCGAAGATCACGTCATGGGAAAAGATGAAGAAAAAGATGAGGGCTACCTTTCTGCCCTATAATTTTCAGAGGATCATGTACCAATGCCTGTAGAACTTGAGGCAGGGCAGTAGATCGGTGGATGATTACACCAATGAGTTCTACCAGTTGGTTGCTCGTAATGAGCTTTAGGAAACCGAGGATCAGCTGGTGGGGAGATATATTGGCGGGCTGAGAGTGCAGCTACAGAACACGATTAATTTGTTCGACCCTATTAACGTGTCTTCCGCCCATCAGAGGGCCCTGATTATCGAAAGACAGCAGAAGCGAGCGAGCAGCAGGGCGTTCGGTGGAGGTGTTGCCGTTGCAGGAACCGGTGGAGCTGTCCGAGCTGGCGGTAGTAGTGCTGTTCTTGGGCGTCCGATGAGGCCTGCCAACATTGGGCCGAGCAATAGCGGGCTGAGCAGTAGCGGTGCGAAGTGCTTCAAGTGTGGAGAGCCCGGGCATCGGCAATCTGAGTGCAGAAAAGGGGAAAAAAAGGGCGATTTTTATTGAAGAGGAATTGTTTGATGACGCAGTTTATGTAGCTGGAGGTGATGGAGAGGTTGAGTTTGACGAGGAGGAAGAAATTGTGACTGGAGATGGAGTGCCCAATCAGGTGGTAAGAAGGTCTTGTATGACCCCGAGAGCTGTGGATGAAGACTGGCTGCGTAACAACATCTTCCAGTCCACCTGCACCATCGGAAATAAAGTCTGTCGTTTCATGATAGACTCGGGCAGCTGCGAGAACATCGTATCTGCTGAGGCCGTGCAGAAGTTGAGCCTGCGAAGTGAGCCACATCCCAAACTGTATAAGCTGGCATGGCTGAAGAAAAAAGGTGAAGTGAGTGTGTTGAAGCACGCGTGGTTACTTTCTTTATTGGCCCTCGGTATAGGGACTCTGTGTGGTGTGATGTTGTCATGATGGATGCGTGTCACTTGTTGTTGGGAAGGCCCTGGCAGTTTGATAGGAGCGTGAGCCATGATGGACGGACCAATAAATACAGCTTCACGCATAAGGGATTAAAGATTGTGCCGGTACCAAACAGAGGGAGGGACGCTATTGAGCCCGAACCTGCGAATCCGGTTACCGCAACCAACTTGCTGTCCCTTGCCCGATTTTAGGAGGAGTTGCATGATGCAGAGTATATGTTTGCTCTTGTGGGCAGGGAGGTTGTGGAGGACGGTCTTACGTCTTGTGAGTCCTTACCGATCTTGAAAGAATTTCAGGATGTCTTTCCTGAGGAGCTGCCAAATGGTCTACCACCCTTGTGGGACATCCAACACCATATCGACTTGCAACCTGTTGCGGCCCTTCCAAACAGACCACACTACAGGATGAGCCCGGCTGAACATGAAGAGTTAAGGAGACAGGTGGAGGAGCTGATATCGAAAGGGTTTATTCGGGAGAGTATGAGCCCGTGTGCTGTCCCGGCACTTCTAGTGCCTAAGAAGGATGGATCATGGCGTATGTGTGTAGACAGTCGAGCCATCAATAAGATAACGGTTAGGTATCGTTTTCCCATTCCTCGCTTGGATGATTTGCTTGACCAGCTGAGTGGTGCCAGGATTTTTATGAAGCTGGACTTGAAGAGCAGATATCACTAGATTCGGATTCGTCTTGGAGATGAATGGAAGACCGCATTCAAGGCTAAGGAGGGGTTATATGAATGGTTGGTAATGCCATTTGGGTTGTCGAATGCACCGAGCACGTTCATGAGAGTGATGAACCAGATTATGCGGCCTTTCATTGGTCGGTGTGTGGTTGTGTATTTTGATGACATCTTGATCTACAGTGTCGACCCCGAGCAACACCTGGCCCACTTGCGTGAAGTCCTCTCTGTTCTTCGACGCGAGAAACTATATGCGGCGTTGAAGAAATGTGTTTTTATGAGGTCAGAAGTTCTTTTTCTTGGTTATGTTGTTGCTGCTGATGGTTTGAGGGTTGACTCATCTAAGGTCGAGGCAGTCAGGCAGTGGCCTAGACCAATGAGCATTACTGAAGTCAGGAGTTTCCATGGGTTAGCCTCCTTCTACAGGCGGTTTATTCCTCATTTCAGCAGTATTATGGCTCCCTTAACTGACTGCATGAAGGGAGGCAAATTAGAGTGGACAGAGGGGGCAGAAACGGCATTCCAGAATATTAAGGAGCGTTTCACGACCGCCCTGATTCTTGTCCTGCCAGATTTTCAGTAGCCCTTTGAGTTGCATTCTGATGCATCGAAGGTGGGAATTGGAGCAGTCTTGAGCCAAAACAGCAGGCCAATTGCTTCCTTCAGCGAGAAGCTGACGGGGGCGAAAGTGAGATACAACACCTACGACGTGGAATTCTATGTGGTAGTGCAGGCGATTAATGTTGGGAATTGGTGTATGCCCTAGAGGCAATCTATCATCAGTTCTGTAATATGATATCTATTTCATTATAATACGAGGCATTTCCGTTATTGTGTAGATTGCGCTAAATATGATTTTACACAATAATGTCCTTGGAATAGTAGGTTCAATAGGCATCAAGTGTGACTTGATTGTAAAATCGTATAATTACCAAACATTATTCCTAAATGTCCATAGTCAAAGTATTATCGTTAATTAGGACAACGATAATACGATTAGACTAGTGTGGGTGTTGATTGATGACCAAGTCTCACAGGTCATGGATATGGAGATATCAAATCACACCACATGTATACATTAAGAGTAATGTGTATTGGACTGACCCGCCATGAGATTGCTACATGGGTTGTTACGTAACTGTCATTAGCATATCTCAAAGTGACTATAATGTAATGGTCCTTTGACTTGAGGTCACCATGGATTCCTACATGTAATGTCATATACTTTGATACTGTCAAACGCCACCGTAACAGGCTGGTTAGAAAGACAGTTATTGGGTATATCACAGAGCATGGAGAGGAATGTGAGTGATTGAGATAGGATTTGTCCCCCCTACGAAACGGGAGCGATATCTCACGACCACTTGGTGGTTAAGTCTAAAAGTGTATGCATACCCAAATGAGTCGATATAGCGATATCGAGCTCATTTGTTCTGATAAACTTACCCGGTAAACCAAGAAAAAGAGATATTGAGCCATACAAGGATGTCATCGACCATGCCTTGGGCTCAATAGTGATAGAGAGGACAAAGGGATTATATTACATGGTAATATAGGTCACGAGGTTCGTCGAGAAATTAACTTTTCGATTACTTAAGTAACAGTGATGCATTGCTAGATGCCGCTCACTGTTTTTAATATTGAAATAGAGATTTCGATATTACTATCAACGTAATTGGGAACCTACAGGGTCACACACTACGACTAAATTGACGACATATTTTGAAATAATAAAATCGTCTAATAGAGATTAGATGATTTATGGTGCGACTAATTAATCGGATATTTAATGAGATTAAATTTATCGATTAATTAGACTCGATTTATTAGATTAAATGGACCAAATTGATGCACGATTAATACGGTGACACATGGCAATTTGGGATCCTTAAATCCCCTGTCCCACATCGGTCAGGAGACTTGAAAGTCTCCCCCCTGATGCTTATATATATGTGTGCATGTACATGTACATATATATATATACGTGTGCTATATAAATACATATATATGTGATATATATGTATGCATAAGCATATACATACATATGTGTGTACGTGCATTAATGTGGGGAAATTCAAGTTGAATTGTTCAATTTGAATTAATCCCATTAGTCTTAAAATTTCGGGTGTTGCATCGGTGTTTCTTTCGAGTGTTGCCGTTAGCACTGTCGATCACGAAGACTCGTCGACAAAGTCGGTGTGGATACCGGTAGAGGCGTCACGCGTGGTATGCTCGGTCGAAAATTTTAAATATTCCAGGTGCGCTTTTATTTACTCTTATTCTTCTAGTAGGTCTTGGGATTAGTTTCACGGGTAGGAAATTTTGAATTTCTGTTCCTTTTTCGCTTCCGTAGATCCTGTGAAACTAACAATTGGTATCAGAGCCTAGCTAGTTAGAATCTGAGTAGATAATAGCATAAAATATGATTTTATGCTTAGTACTGGTGTGATTATGTTTGATATTTGCGGTGCATGACTGTTAGACATGGACTATGTCCTAGTTGTGTTAGTATAATAGTTATACGTGTGGACTATTATGTAATGGTTACATAATAGTGTATGGTGAGATCGATTAAATGTTAATAAAATCCCTCAAAATATTAAGTCCATATCATTCCACAGTGTAACGCTCGTCAAGACCAAGATCGATGAGTGTGTAGACCTAACCATCGCAGGATGCCCTCATCTATCCTAGTAAGACGTAGTGTTTACAAGTGGGTCGGACTTAATTGAGCAAGCCTAATAGGATTAGGAGTTCAGAGGCATGTAGTTGGGCATCGATCTACAAGATAGATTTGAATAAGGAGTTATTCACCCAACTAATCAAGAGTTGCATGTGATGCAATTGGGAAAGTGAGTTCCCTACCTAAATAGCCAGTTCTGGGTGAATCAGCCCTCGCTGACTCAGAGCTTGGTGAGATATGGATCTTGAACTACTATGAGAATGATATTCTCTGAATCAATGGTGAGGGTCATTGATTTGATATAAATAGTGGGAGCAATATTTAATAAAGTCCTCATTGAATATTGTTGTGTCATAATACTTATTTTGCATATTTCTGTGGTAGTTACCATGACATACCATGACAGGGAGCACTTCTAGTACTTTCTGTTTGCGATCCGTCCTTGATAAGGACAAATTGTCAGGGAATAATTTGCTTAGTTGGTATCGAAACTTGAGAATTGTTCTCACCCAAGAAAAAAAGCTATATGTCTTAAGCAACTTCTTCTTGCGCCACCACCTGACGATGCCCCCCAAGCTGAGAAAGATGCTTATACTAAGCATCATGATGATGCCGTAAACGTCGGATGTCTCATGTTAGTCACCATGGACTCGGAGCTTCAGAAGCAACACGAGAACATGAAGGCGTACGATATGATCGTGCATCTCAGGCAGCTCTATCAAGAGCAGGCCCGACATGAGAGATTCGAGATTTCTAAGGCACTCTTTCAAGCAAGGTTGACTGAGGGCAGCCCGGTAGGTCCTCATGTACTCGATATGATTGGGTACGTCGAGACTCTAGGACGACTGGGATTTCCTCTGGGTCAAGAGTTGGCCACAGATTTAGTCCTACAGTCACTGCCCAACAATTATAGTCAGTTCATCATGAGCTATAATATGAATGACTACAATAAACCATTGCCTGAGCTACTTAACATGTTGAGAACAGCTGAGCATGATATCAGCAAGGGGAAGTCCATTCTAATGGTCCAGGGGTCCAAAAGAAAGGGTAAGGGCAAGAGTAAAGGCAAGAGGGCTAAAGGTGCATCCAAGTATGACTTGGGTGTGTTGAAGCCTAAAGCCAAGGTGGCGAAGGATGATTACTGCTTCCATTGTGGCAACAGTGGACATTGGAAGCGAAATTGCAAGGTATACTTGGAAGAGTTGAAGAAGAAGAAGGGAAGTGAGACTTCCACTTCAGGTATCCATGTTATAGAGATTAATGTATCTACTACTTCTACATCTTGGGTATTAGATACCGGGTGTGGTGCTCATATTTGTGGAAATACGCAGGACCTAAGGGATAGTAGATCGTTGGCAAAGGGCGAGGTGGACCTACGAGTTGGAAATGGAGCAAGAGTTGCTGCATTAACTGTAGGGACTTATCACCTAGTTTTGCCTACTGGGCTAGTATTAAATCTTGACGACTGTTATTATGTACCTGCTATAAGTAGAAACATAATATCTATTTCTTATTTGGACAAGAAGGGATTTTGTTTCACCATCAAGAACAAGTGTTGTTCTATGTACATGAATGATGTATATTATGGCAGTGCACATTTAAGTAATGGTCTGTATGTTCTTGATCTAGATACGCCTATTTATAATATGGAAACCAAACGGCTCAAATCTAATGATTCGAACCCGACTTACCTCTGGCATTGTCGTTTAGGTCACATTAGCAAGAGTCGCATCTCTAGACTCCATAAGGATGGATTACTGGACTCATTTGATTTAGAATCGATCGAGACATGCGAACCTTGCTTAATGGGGAAAATGACTAAGGCCCCTTTTACCGGAAAGGGTGATCTTCTCGCTCTCATACATACCGATGTATGTGGACCAGTGAACAAGCTTGCTAGAGGTGTATGTATCTACTTCATTACATTTACTGGTGATTTCAGTAATTTGGATATGTGTTTTGATGAAACACAAATTTGAATCCTTTGAAAAGTTCAAAGAATTTAAGAATGAAGTGGAGAATCAATTGGGTAAGAGTATTAAAGTTCTTCGATCAGATCGAGGAGGTGAATATTTGAGCTATGAGTTCGCTGACTATCTTAAACAGTGTGAGATTTTATCTCAACTGACTCCACTTGGAACACCACAGTGGAATGGTGTAGCTGAGAGGAGGAATCGAACTTTATTAGATATGGTTCGATCTTTGATGAGTCATGCAAACTTACCTGACTCTTCTGGGGATATGCTCTACAGACAGCTCCTCATATTAAACAATGCTCCGTCGAAATCAGTTGAAAGGACACCACATGAGATGTGGTATGGGAAGCGTCCCAAGATGCCTTTCTAAAGATATGGGGTTGCGAAACTTATGTGAAGAGATTGTCTTCGGATAAGCTTGGCCCTAAATCGGACAAATGTTACTTTGTGAGGTATCCTAAGGAAACTCGATGATACTATTTCTATAATCCCATTGAAGGCAAAGTATTTGTTACTCGAACTGCGGTATTCCTTGAGAAAGAGTTTCTCTCCAAAGGAACTAGTAGGAGGAAATTAGAACTTGGGGAAGTTCTACCACAAAATGACATTGACCAATCGACGGGTGATATTGCAGAACAAGTACCACAAGGTGTTGTGGCACAATCTTCTGCATAGATGACACAGGAGCCTCGTAGGTCTAGTAGGATACGTCATGAGCCCGAGAGATATGGATTTCTCGTGACTCAAAACAATGACGTATTGCTCATAGATAATGATGAGCCTACAACCTATGTAGAAGCCGTAATAGGCCCTGACTCTGAGAAATGGCTGGAGGCCATGAGATCTGAGATGGAGTCCATGTACACTAACCAAGTATGGACTTTGGTTGATCCACTTGAAGGGGCAAAACCATTGGGTGTAAGTGGGTCTTCAAGAAGAAGACTGACATGGACGGTAATGTGATTACCTTTAAGGGCCGACTTGTGGCAAAAGGTTTCAGACAAGTTCATGGTGTTGACTATGACGAAACTTTTTCCCGGTGGCTATGCTTAAATCCATCAGGATCTTGCTTGCAATTGCAGCTTATTATGATTATGAGATCTGGCAAATGGATGTCAAAACTGCTTTCCTAAACGGGAAGCTCCTTGAGGATGTGTATATGACACAATCTGAGATTTTGTCGATCCACATAGTGCCAGAAAGGTTTGTAAGCTACAACAGTCTATTTATGGGCTGAAGTAAGCTTCTAGGAGCTGGAATCTTCGTTTTGATGATGCAATCAAAGATTTTGATTTCATCAAGAATGAAGATGAACCCTGTGTTTATAAGAAAGTTAGTGGGAGCGTAGTAATCTTTCTGGTATTGTATGTAGACGACATACTTTTGATCGGGAATGACATTCCTTCCCTACAGTTTGTGAAGACTTGGTTGGGAAGGTGTTTCTCTATGAAGGACTTAGGCGAAGCTACCTACGTGCTAGGTATCAGGATCTATAGAGATAGATCTAGGAGACTGCCTAGCTTAAGTCAGAGTGCATACATAGATAAACTGCTTCGGCGCTTTAGCATGTAGAATTCTAAGAAAGGGTCGCTGCCTATGTTACACGGTATAAGCCTTTCGAAGGCTCAGAGTCTTTCTACTCGAGAGGAGAGGGACCGCATGAATAGGATTCCATATGCGTCGGCTATTAGATCCATAATGTATGCTATGTTATGCACTCGATCCGATGTCTCGTATGCTTTGAGTATGACGAGTCGATACCAATCAGATCCAAGTGAGATACACTGGATCGCAGTAAAGAACATCCTTAAGTACTTACGAAGGACTAAAGAGATGTTTTTGGTATATGGAGGCGAAGAAGAGCTCGTTGTAAGAGGTTACACCGATGCTAGCTTCCAGACCGATAAAGACGACAGTAGATCGCAGTCAGGGTATGTGTTTTGCCTGAATGGAGGTGCTGTGAGTTGGAAGAGTTCCAAGCAGGAAACAGTAGCCGACTCTACCACAGAGGCCGAGTATATTGCTGCCTCTAACGCCGTAAAAGAGGCCGTTTGGATCAAGAAGTTCGTGACAGAACTTGCAGTGGTTCCTAGCATCGCAGACCCAGTGGATCTCTATTGTGACAACAATGGAGCCATTGCGCAAGCTAAGGAACCCAGGTCTCACCGGCGTTCCAAACATATACTCAAGCGCTTCCATCTTATTCGCGAGATCATCGACAAAGGAGATGTGAAGATATGCAGAATACCAACGGATGAGAATCTCGCTGATCCACTTACAAAGCCTCTTGTGCAGCGCAAGCACGAGGCTCACACTAGATCTATTGGCATTAGACAAAAGCCAGATTGGCTCTAGTGCAAGTGGGAGATTGTTGGGGATTGGTGTATGCCTTAGAGGCAATCTATCATCAGTTCTGTAATATAATATTTATTTCATTATAATACGAGGCATTTCCGTTATTGTGTAGATTGCGCTAAATATGATTTTATACAATAATGTCATTGGAATAGTAGATTCAATAGGCATCAAGTGTGACTTGATTGTGAGATCCTATAATTACCGAATATTATTCCTAAATGTCCATAGTCAAAGTATTATCGTTAATTAGGACAACGATAATACGATTAGACTAGTGTGGGTGTTGATTGATGACCAAGTCTCACAGGTCATGGATATGGAGATATCAAATCACACCACATGTATACATTAAGAGTAATGTGTATTGGACTGACCCGCCATGAGATTGCTACATGGGTTGTTACGTAACTGTCATTAGCATATCTCAAAGTGACTATAGTGTAATGGTCCTTTGACTTGAGGTCACCATTGATTCCTACATGTAATGTCATATACTTTGATACTGTCAAACGCCACCGTAACAGGCTGGTTAGAAAGACAGTTATTGGGTATATCACAGAGCATGGAGTGATTGAGATAGGATTTGTCCCTCCTACGAAACGGGAGCGATATCTCACGGCCACTTGGTGGTTAAAGTCTAAAAGTGTATGCATACCCAAATGAGTCGATATAGCGATATCGAGCTCATTTGTTCTGATAGACTTACCCGGTAAACCAAGAAAAAGAGATATGAGCCATACAAGGATGTCATCGACCATGCCTTGGGCTCAATAGAGATATAGAGGACAAAGTGATTATATTACATAGTAATATAGGTCACGAGGTTTGTCGAGAAATTGACTTTTCGATTACTTGAGTAACAGTGATGCATTACTAGATGCCGCTCACTGTTTTTAATATTGAAATAGAGATTTCGATATTACTATCAACGTAATTGGGAATATACAGGGTCACACACTACGACTAAATTGACGACATATTTTGAAACAATAAAATCGTCTAATAGAGATTAGATGATTTATGGTGCGACTAATTAATCGGATATTTAATGAGATTAAATTTGTCGATTACTTAGACTCGATTTATTAGATTAAATGGACCAAATTGATGCACGATTAATACGGTGACACATGGCAATTTGGGATCCTTAAATCCCCTTGTCCCACATCGGTTAGGAGACTTGAAAGTCTCCCCCCTGATGCTTATATATATGTGTGCATGTACATGTACATTTATATATACGTGTGCTATATGAATACATATATATGTGATATATATGTATGCATAAGCATATACATACATATGTGTGTACGTGCATTAATGTGGGGAAATTCAAGTTGAATTGTTCAATTTGAATTAATCCCATTAGTCTTAAAATTTCGGGTGTTGCATCGGTGTTTCTTTCGAGTGTTGGCCGCTAGCACTGCCGATCTCGAAGACTCGTCGATAAAGTCGGTGTGGATACCGGTAGAGGCGTCACGCGTGGTACGCTCGGTCGACAATTTTAAATATTTCAGGTACGCTTTTATTTACTCTTATTCTTCTAGTAGGTCTTGGGATTAGTTTCACGGGTAGGAAATTTTGAATTTCTATTCCTTTTTCGCTTCCGTAGATCCTGTGAAACTCGCAATGAAGCATTGGCGACATTACCTTTTCCCAAGGGAGTTCATTTTGTATACCGACCACGAGGTCCTGAAGTACCTCCATAGCCAAGATAAGGTGTCAGCTCGTCATGCATCATGGGTGGCTTACCTGGAGCGCTTTACTTTCGTGGTAAAGCACAAGAGCGGAGTCACTAATCGCGTTGCAGATGCTCTTAGTCGGAGGCTAGCATTCTGAACAGGATGACTGTTGAGGTACCTGGTTTTAGTTCTTTTGCTGAGTTGCTTGAAGTTGATCCCTATTTTTCTGTGACGCTAGCTAAAGTTCGGGCTAGAGAAAAACAGAATACGTGTTGCAGGATGGTTTTCTTTTCAGGGGAAATCAGCTCTGTATTCCTGATTGTAGTTTGCGAGCCCACATTATTCAGCAGCTACACGGCAAGGGCCATGTGGGAAGAGACAGGACATTGTAGCTGGTCCAGTCATCTTATTTCTGGCCTACAATCGTAAAGAAGTAGAGAAGTACGTGCAGCGCTGTAAGGTTTGTCAAGTGTCCAAGGGTACAGCTACTAACGCGGGGTTGTACATGCCCCTGCTGATTCCCTTTGCAGCCATGGGTGGATATCAGCAAGGTTGTCAGAATCGCGATTCTACCTAGAATCGATCGA